>NW_027397114.1:5954975-6011668 GCF_003265705.2 Callorhinus ursinus
TTTTTTTTTTTTCTTAACATATATTGCATTATTTATTTCAGAGGTACAGATCTGTGATTCAACAGTCTTGCACACTTCACGGCGCTCACAATAGCACATACCCTCCCCAATGTCTATCACCCAGCCACCCCATCCCTCCCACCCCCCGCCACTCCAGCAACCCTCCGTTTGTTTCCTGAGATTAAGAATTCCTCATATCAGTGAGGTCATATGATACATGTCTTTCTCTGATTGACTTATTTCACTCAGCATAACACCCTCCAGTTCCATCCACGTCGTTGCAAATGGCAAGATCTCATTCCTTTTGATGGCTGCATAATATTCCATTGTATATATATTCCACGTCTTCTTTATCCATTCATCTGTCGATGGACATCTTGGCTCTTTCCACAGTTTGGCTATTGTGGACATTGCTGCTATAAACATCGGGGTGCATGTACCCCTTTGGATCCCTACATTTGTATCTTTGGGGTAAATACCCAGCAGTGCAATTGCTGGATCGTATGGTAGCTCTATTTTCAACTTTTTGAGGAACCTCCATACTGTTTTCCATAGTGGTAACAGCAATATCATTTTAATGGTTGTATAATATTTCTTCTGGTAAATTTGCTGTAATAATACCCATCATTTATTATGCACATATATGCCGGGCACTAAATCTTAAGTGCTTTACCTGCATTACCTCATATAATCAGTGTAACTTTTACAATAGTCCTATAAAGTAAAGGATGTTGTCTCCATTTTATATAGCCATTTCCCTACTGGACTTAGATGATTTCTGTTTCCAATTTTTCTACTGTTATAAACAATACTGTGATAAACAGCTTTGTAGTTAACACATCCATGATTATTCACTTAGGATAAATTCCTGGAAATGGGATTATTAGGGCAAAGAGATGTGCACATTTTTTTTTAAGATTTTATTTATTTATTCATGAGAGACAGAGAGAGAGAGAGAGAGAGAGAGAGGGAGGCAGAGGGAGAAGCAGGATCCCCTCTGAGCAGGGAGCCCGATGCGGGACCTGAGCTGAAGGCAGACGCTTAACCATCTGAGCCACCCAGGCACCCCAAGATGTGCACATTTTTAAGACTTGGTGGTATGTATTGCAAAATAGCCACTCTTTTTTTTTTTTTAAATATTTTATTTATTTATTTGAGAGAGAGAGAATGAGAGATGGAGAGCACGAGAGGGAAGAGGGTCAGAGGGAGAAGCAGACTCCCTGCCTAGCAGGGAGCCCGATGCGGGACTCGATCCCGGGACTCCAGGATCATGACCTGAGCCGAAGGCAGTTGCTTAACCAACTGAGCCACCCAGGCGCCCCGTAAAATAGCCACTCTTAACTAGCTGTGCATGAAAATACCCATCTCCCCAACCCTTTCCAATGCTAAATAAAACCCTTGCTGATTTGACAGGTGGAAAATGGTTTCTTATTGTATTAATTTGCATTTAATTCATTGCTAAGTGAGATTGGACATTTTTTCATGTGCTTATTGAGTGTCAGTATATTTTCCTTCCTGAACTGCTTGTGTCTTTTTTGTATTCATCTTGCCATTGCAGTGTTTGACTTTTTTTTTATTGTTTCTAATACATCTTTATATATATTTACATATCCTGGACCTCGTTTCACGCCAATATTAAAGTACTTCCCGGGGTGCCTGGGTGGCTTAGTCGTTAAGCGTCTGCCTTCGGCTCAGATCATGATCCCAGGGTCCTGGGATCGAGCCCCGCATCGGGCTCCCTGCTCAGCGGGAAGCCTGCTTCTCCCTCTCCCACTCCCCCTGCTGTGTTCCCTCTCTTGCTGTCTCTCTCTCTGTCAAATAAATAAAATCTTAAAAAAAAAAAAAAAGTACTTTCCCCTGGTTTGTCATCTGCCTTTTAATATTGCTCGTAATAGGGCGCTTGGGTGGCTCAGTTGGTTAAGCGACTGCCTTCGGCTCAGGTCATGATCCTGGAGTCCCGGGATCGAGTCCCACATCGGGCTCCCTGCTCGGCGGGGAGTCTGCTTCTCCCTCTGACCCTCCCCCCTCTCATGTGCTCTCTATCTCTCATTCTCTCTCTCTCAAATAAATAAAATCTTTAAAAAAAAAATATTGCTCGTAATACTCAAAATTGGGAAAGTGGCCAGCTGGTGGGGTTGGACACGCCTGGCTCTGCATTCTCTACAGCCTCCGCGGGTCTCTGGTTCCTTGGTGTTAAATAAGGATGACAGGAGCACCTGGGAGAGTACAAGGAGCAGGGTTAGCATTGAAGAAAAGAGAGAGCTCTTTTGAGGCTGGAAGTAACCACATTTAGGGTATGTTTTGTTGGGGATTACGGCCATTGCAGGAACTGCCGTTGATAGGGGCTGTTTCTTTGCAGTTAAAGAGAAGTGAGGCAGACCCTGTCCAGGGAGGCTGCCCAGCCCTGAGGCAGGGTTTCTTAGGACGGTGTGGATGTGGGGTGAGTTCAGCATAGAATGATTGCTGATTCTCCTTGTACCAGGTACAGCGCTAAGTGCCTGGCAACACAAGGATGAATTCAGACCTGGTTTTTGTCCTCAAGGAGCTTACACTTCAGGGACAGGGATGGTGGTGGTAATAATAATCATCATAATCATAGAAGTACTACAATGTACTGAGTGTCTACTATGTGCCAGATACTGTTCTAAGTGCTTTCCTTGTATTTTCAACTTCTCACAATCGCCTGTTATTATGATCTTCATTTATCAGATGAGGAAACTCAGGCTCAGAGATCAAATAACTTGTCCAAGGCAGCCTGACTCCAGAACCACATATTTTAATGATTCTGATACAATTTAATGTAGCAAGTCATAAAATGGAGGGATATACAGGACATCATGAGGGCAGAAAGCACCATTCCAGAGTCTGGTTCTCAGCGTCGAGAATGAGGCAGTGTACTCGAGCAGATCAGGATCAGAGGGATTGTGGTAAATCGTCTTAATGACATATTGCTGATTTATTAATTTACAGTGAAAAAGCTGAGTGGCAGATGGTTCAGAACTCTTATTTCTTTGGTCAGCATGTTCTTTGCCTAAGTAAAAATATATATTAGAAGCTAAATTATCATCAGAAGCTTGGTAGGGACTGGGCGTCACAGGAGGGGAAGATACTTGAGTGATCTTAATGGTGAGTACCATACATCCTCAAATCCAAGAAGCCATCCCTTGTAAGACAAACTTAATTTGTACACTACTGAGAAAAGGCTGCAAATAAAAATGGCATGCCATCAAGTGTAAGGTATATGTCCGTCTCAGAGATGTCAGTATGCCAGGGAATGCGTGTCTCAGAATTAACAAATATTGATTTTTAAACATTAACTAAGAACCTACTAAATTGGGCTATTGTAGTGAACCGGACTGAAACAACCCTAGGTTCACAGGGCTCACAGTCAGGCTGGGTAGGCACGAAAGGTTCGCTGAAGAGCAAGTACATGGAACTAAATGAAGTTGGCTGGGGTTTGGTGGATGGGGGCGGCTGGGCAGGAATTCTGATGAGACGTGATACCAGAGAGCAATACGCAGGTGCCAGGTCACCAAAAAACCCCATAAGCCATGAGAAAAGTTTGGACTTTATTCTAAGGACCGTGGGAATTTCTTGAATGGTCTTGAGCAGATTGTGACACGAGTCTGAAAGTTCACCCTGCCTCCGGGGTAGAGAGTGGGCGGGGAGGTGGGGGGCAAGAAAAGAGAAGGCACCACCAGGCAGGTGGATGTCACAGTAACCTAGGGGAGTGGGGGTGATGGTGTGGACTGCGGTGATGGCAGTGGGTGAAAGGAAAGTGATACACAAGGTAGGGTCAGATGGACATGGGCACTGATTGGACAAAGGTGGCGCAGGGGGGAAGAACCAAAGGATAGTCCCAGATTTGGGCCTTGAATGCCATTTGTCAAGACAGAAAATAGTAGAGGGAGGAGCAGGTTTGCTAAGTAGGATAATGAATTTAACGTTGCACTTGTTAGTTGTGAGACCTCTACAGGACATTCGTGTGGAAATACCCAGTAGGCAGTTTGCAAAATGGGTTTAAAGCTAAAGACTTTAGAGAGATTACAGCTGCATATATGGATATGTAGATTTCTGATCGCTACCCAAGGATATTCATACTAAGTGGACTGGAAGCCAGATCGCTTGTCCCTTAGAACAGTGCAAAAAACAGCTAAGTAGTCAGCCAAAGTCTTGTTCTTTTCTGTCTTCCTGTAAACACTCTGCCTTCATGTGTAATGTTCTTTGTTCAGACTCATTACAGTACTGCTTCTTACAGTCAGCTTAGCTTTATATGTAGCAGCTAGGTGTGTTGTCCTTAGGTGTGTTGATGTTGATATAGATACTTTTCTAGTTACCTCTATGGACTTAGCTTTAATGTATCTTCCAGCCACCCAGTTACCAGCTCTTCCTTAAAGTGGGATGTCGTGCAGGAGTTTGGGATTGCAAATGTTATGTTTTTATTTTTCCTTACTTCAGCCTCATTACAATCTTACCTTGAGGTCTCGTGGAGACCTTAACATCACTCATTATTAGCAGAATTAGGAGATGGGGCCTGATGAGTAGTGAGACTTAGAGGTAAGTGGGATTGTAGGCTTACTTCTGGAACAACAAATGTGGAAAATTTGGCAGGACTTTAAGAAATGAATAAAAGATTACTAAGCAATAGAAAGGATAAATATTTATTTGACAGAGAGAGACAGCGAGAGAGAGGGAACACAAGCAGGGGGAGTGGGAGAGGGAGAAGCAGGCTTCCCGCGGAGCAGGGAGCCCGACTCAGGGCCTGATCCCAGGAGCCTGGGATCGTGACCTGAGCCGAAGGCAGACGCTTCACGACTGAGCCACCCAGGTGCCCCAAAAAGGACCCATTTTTAATTTGAACCCATGGATTTGTGATAGGTGGCTTCTAATAGTTTTTGGCCTTTCTGTGGCAAATCATTATAGCCTACAAGACTACAAACGGACGATGGATAGAGAGATCCCAGATTTGATCCAGGTTGGAACACACAACAGAAAGTTAATGTCCATATATTTCAGTAAGCTTACAATGAATCCTGTTTGTGGATGCAAGGTCTAGTGTGCCTAAGAAGTGATTAGTGAATCAAGTGAAAGTGTTTGCTCCAATTAGACTAATAATTCAGAGAGTGAGTCCTTTGGCTCTGTTTCCATATAGCTGTTGGGAGTAAAGAGTACTAACTCTGGAGAGCCCAGGGGGGTTTGAGAGGTTGTCAAACAGGTGTGCTTTTAAAATACTGTATTATACAAGTAAATCGTGTTTATTTGAGAGAAACAGAAAGTACACGTAGGCATAAAAAATAAAAACATCACTCATCATCCCATTACCTAGAGAGAATCACTGACATTTGTTGTAGTTCTTTCCATACCTGTTTTTAACTAAAAGTGGATAATACCATGTGTGCATTTTCATAACTTGCTCATTTTACTTAATAGACTAGAAGCTTCATAGATTATGGATTTTCATGTTAGTAATTCGATTTCTATACTTTCGTTATACTGTTTTTAATGACGCTGTCCATCATTAAGATGGGTATGCCGTCTTGATTTAATCAATTCTGTTTAAGAGATTTGAGGTTTTTAAGGTAATTGGAGGAAACGAATTAAAAAGATGGAAAACAAGGTAGGCTCTGAAGTTATCTAAAAAGTTGAATACAGGGGCCCTGGGTGGCTCAGTCGTTAAGCATCTGCCTTCGGCTCAGGTCATGGTCCCAGGGTCCTGGGATCGAGCCCCACATCGGGCTCCCTGCTCCCTGGGAAGCCTGCTTCTCCCTCTCCCCCTCCCCCTGCTTGTGTTCCCTCTCTCGCTGTCTCTCTCTCTGTCAAATAAATAAATAAAATCTTTAAAAAAAATAAAATAAAAAGCTGAATAGAAAACTGATCCCTCCTGACTGCACAGTCTAGTCTCTTGAGGAAGCAAGGAAATTCTGGCTTTCAGAGAAGGAGGGCAGCAGGGGCTGTCAATTTCCCAAAGACAGAGAGAAGAAATAAGGACTATGATATGGGTGAAGAGGTGTTCTCTGCTTGTGTACAAAGGGGTCCGGAGCGGAGAACAGGAGGGATGTTATTTTCCCTCGTTGTGCAGGGATGCACGAAGCATCAAGGTGTGAAGTGCCGTGTTTTATGTGTCAAAGCACGCTCTGGAGGGAACCAGACTGCAGTTTGAAATCCTAGCTCTCTAGCTGTAGAACTCTGGGCAAGTTCCTTAATTTCCCCATCAGTAATGTAGAGATGATAACAGCTGCCTCATACGGGCTGCCGCTGTGAGGATCACTAGAATTCATAGATGGAAAGTGGTTAGAACGGGACCAGGCACACAGGAAGCCTCCATACACCATAGCTATTATTTATGCAGAGTAGAGCAAGGACGCCGGTCAGGGAGCCTTTACCTGAGGCGAGAACAGCCTCTTGCAGCAGGAGTTACGGTAAAGGTACAAGGTGCATACCCTGAGAACTGACGAAGGAATCAGTCAGTGCAAGCATATGGCCCCGGAAACGTGTACGCAGGTGCTCACCCGAGCATTCCGTATGAAGTGGCGAACGGACGTACATGTTCAAAAGCCATCTTGTTTCCTGCTGTGGCCCAGGTGGAAAAGCAGCAGACAGCGTGGAACCATGTCGTGGTCCAAAGAAAAGTTAGGAACCCTAAAAATGAAGCCTTTATTTCCTCCCTCGGTGCCTTTAGAATTATGGAATTTTGTTTCCTTTTTGACTCATCGGCCCCATGCTTCTCAGCCAGGGCCAGGAGCCGCCTCCCAACCCTCCCCACACCCATGGATGTTTGGGAGTGGTGTGGGGACAGTTTGGGTTGTCAGAATCTCTTGGGGGCAGTTAGTAGGCTGGCACTAGGAGCGCCATGTGCTCTTCAGATGTGCCAGCTGCTCCCACAGAATGAAGAAATTGTCTGCAGAAATGCCCACAGCTCTCCCACTGGGAGTCTCTGCAGCGTGGGAGTCCTGGTGGCGGGTGAGCCATCCGGCATTTTCCAAGTCCAACACCAAGAAGTATGCCGCACGCTAATTACGTGCAGGTAGACACCAAGAGACTTCTTTGCTCCACGGGACATTTCTAGCAGTCTTTCTTTTGTTTGGAATTCAGAAATGGCTAACGGACGAACTTTGCCTAAATTTAAGAGGCAGAGATAGGGGCCGCGGTCTTAGCCGCCTTGAGCACAGGGAACTGACTGGAACGGTTCTTCACGTAGGATGTGAAGGATCACTACTGTAGATGCCTTTTTTTTTTTTTTTAACCATGCCCAGATGGCAGGTTGTATGTAAGTTTTACTCCTATCTGCTCTTACTTGTTAATTCCCAACTTTGGGAGACTCTTTGAATATGACATGCTGTAAGGGAGAGGAGTGCTAATCTCCTGGTTAAATATGCGTGAGCATGTAATTACCGCCTAGTATGTTAATCATTTTTTTGTGTCTGTGTTCATCTCAGGAGAGAAACCCTTTATCTGTGAAATCTGTGGCAAAAGCTTCACCAGCCGCCCCAACATGAAGAGGCACCGCAGAACTCACACAGGCGAGAAGCCCTATCCGTGTGACGTGTGTGGCCAGCGATTCCGCTTCTCCAACATGCTTAAGGCCCACAAGGAGAAGTGCTTTCGGGTGACCAGCCCCGTGAATGTGCCGCCTGCTGTCCAGATCCCACTCACAACTTCCCCAGCCACCCCAGTTCCTTCTGTGGTGAACACACCCACGACCCCCACCCCCCCGATCAGTATGAATCCTGTGAGCACTCTCCCCCCCCGGCCCATCCCCCACCCCTTCTCACACCTCCACATCCACCCACACCCTCACCACCCCCACCACCTCCCGATCCCTCCGGTCCCTCACCTCCCCCCACCTCCAGCTCTCTTTAAGAGCGAGCCTTTAAATCATAGAGGCCCGGGTGAGGACAACTTCCTGCGGCACCTGGCCGAGAAGAACAGTTCAGCACAGCATCATTAACATCCATCTCCTTAAGTGTGTTCTCCACGAGTTGTGTGCCCGTGTGTGAGTTTGCAGAGAGGGAGTTGGTGAGCATTTCTGTCGCTGTCAGACGCTCCTCAGCCTCCACCAAGAGCTTTGTCATTGTCTTGGTGAATCAACACATCCAAGGGAATGAACGCGAAGACCACCTTGAGCTCACGGAGGGAACTGTCATCTAAACCAGGGGAACCACCGAACTAAAGCCCAATTTGCTTGCATTTTCTGGTGACTTTTATAAATTTCAAATACTCAGACTTGTGGAATTTTATAATTTCATATCAGCTGATGAGGTATGCTTGCTTTTATATCCCGGACTTCTCCTCAAAGAGGGGACAGGCCTGGTTTCCTTTGTACTAATCGGGAAGGCTGTGAGATTAATCCAGAGCATTAATTGTATCACTGTGTATCGTAACAAATTCTTTTCAGCTTTTGGTGCTGGCTTCAGAATGGGGCCGGCCGTGTTTCCCAGTATACCCAGCATTATAGAGAAAGACGGGAAGTTTCTTCTTTGTGTAGCTCTCCTAACGCACTCTTTATTTTACTACAGAAATTATTTTAGAGTTTTTGTATGGACTTCTTTAGTGGTCTGTTTCTAAAATGAAATGTATTTCAATAAGCGGTGTAATTTTTTCAGTGTAGCTGGGCCTATGTTGTAAAATAGAAAAAAAAATTTTTATAATCATCAAAATGTGATTCTTAAAGATGCATATAACTTCTATAGTTCAAAGTTATTCTTACATCCGTACAACTCAAAGGTGCTTCAGAGACTAGCTGTATCTGAGAGGGTCTGCAGACACCAGGTTACTGCACGGTGAGGTTTTGCTTGCAGAGCTTGACGTAAGTCCTTGCTGGCTGTGCAGATCTCTGCATCACCCTCAAGTGTCCGTGCGTTAGGCTTGTTGACATGCTCCTGTCCTCCGCGTTTCACTTGTGGGGTCATCGCATTAAATGGAACGATTGGCAAGGAGCTGGATCTTTCCCAGGGAAGTCACCTAAAGCTTGCGGGTTTTAAAACTCTGAGTCAAGCTGTTCACCGTCAGGAGGAGGAAGCGGGGGGGGGGGTGTCCTCAGTCATGTCTGTCTCTCGCTGTCCCCAGAGCTTGCCCGTGTTCCACCTGTGGCGACGACAAATGGAAGTCTTATGATACACTGCTCGTTTTGAGGTTGCTGTGTTTTTCTAGAATCGTTGTGACAAGATAAAATAGTACACTAAAATCACAAACATGATGTTGCTGACAGTAGCTGAGAAGTTGGCATGAGAACAAATTGACTGTGAGTTTTCAAATGTCTCTTCATCCACGGGTATATCCACAACTTTGAGCTATTCTATCACAGTCTAAATTGTAGCGAGGGAAAGAAAACTCCTACATTTTGCTGCCCCGTTCGCTGCAGGTAATTATGTGACGCAGTGTTGACAGGTGGTGAGAGCAGCGTCTCTAACACCTTTAAGACAGGTCACTTTTCCAGGTTTGTGAAGCTTCGAGAGAGCACGATCAATCAGGAGCTTATATAGGAAAGGCTGAAGAGAAGGGCTAACCTATTGCTCGTATTTAACTGATCGGATTTCTCCAGACTCAGTATAGCTAAAAATTGTGTTGTTGTTTTTTTCCTCCGTCTCAGAGAACTGAGTTCCAAAGCTAGGTCTGCTTTCTTTCTCTCTCTCCCTCTGTGTTTTAATCTGTACATTTCTTCATTTTTCTTTCTTCAGGCTCTTAGATCGTTGCCTGAATCAGAACCCTGGCTTTTATTTATTTTTAATTTTTAATATTAAATGTGCAGATATGCTTCAAGCACTTTTCTGGCTGATTAGCTCTGTGGTAGGAAAAAATGGAACTCTCAAGTGAGGTCAAGTCCCTGTTTTGTAAATACCACGTTCTCTACTAGCTTTTTGGTTTAAAATTTCCACACTTTTTCCTTTTGATTATTGCCTTTTTCCTCTTCTATGATGAGCATAGGAAAATTTTGGAATGAGGCAGAAAAGTAGCCCAAGACCTACTTTTCTTCCTGTTTGTGGATGTAATTTCTAAAGAATGTTATTTTAAATCTTTGTATACGGTTTTTGGACACCCGGGTACCCAAACCGATGAGGAAAGTTAGTTTCTTGTTTGTGACCATTATTTCTTTAGTGGCTGCCTCCTCGTACTCCACAATCTCCTTCCCATTCCATGAAAAGTTTGTGGATGGATCTACACCTTCATGTAGACGTATCATTACTTAATGGCCAAGCCTATAATATTAAGATGGTTTTTTTAAAGATGTAAATTGCAACTTAATTAATTGGTTATAGTACCTTATTTTATTCTACATAAATTTACCATATTGGGCAGCAATTCTGAATTCCAGACTTGAGACCATTAAATCAACCATTTTATGAAGTGTACTATAATTATACACTGGAAAATTCAGGTAGTCATATTTGATTTTTTTCATCCAAGTGAATATAGCCATAAGAAAATGCCTACTACATAGGAAAACCAGTATTAAGCAAATAATCACCACCACCCTTAACAGAAGCAAAAAAAGGATTTTTTTTTTTTTTTAGATCAGCATTGTCACATAATACATTTCACAGTGAAATGTATTGTGGAACAATCTGGAAACCTCTAATTTTTTTTTTTCCCTAGATAAGTATTGCCTTCCCTGACTTGGGATTTGTGGTCTTCAGGAACACTGCTCAGAACGTAATGACTCCTTATCAGTGTCATATCACATATAAATGATGAAATGCATTAAGAATATTTGCAACATTCATGCTTCTAAATACAAGAACTGCAGGATTAAGCCTTAAACATATATGTGCATCAGGTTTAATGTGCTTAAGACTCAAACTCAGGGTTGGAAATTTGATTGGGGTCCTTCACTAGGATGAAAGTTGCATTCTGTGGTGTGTTCCCTCCGACATGTGACTTCAGAACTTCATGCCTGCTTGCTATCTGTTTATGAAAAAAGGAACCATGGAGGAGTTTGAGTTCTCAGCCCTTCTCTGTCCTTCGTCTTTTAAAGACAAACAGAGGCCACGTTTCAGCGTTATATAGATATCCAATTGAGGCTTTTTCTCATTACTTAATTTTACTGTCCTCAAAGGCTTGTATCATTGGTAGGGTTAAGGCATACTCGAGGAAAATTCCCCAAGGACTTTCTTGAGCTGACATTGCTTTTTTTTTTTTTCTTTTTCTATGCTTTTCTCGTAGATTTATCATTCAAATATGAACTCTTCCTTAGCCTTAACGAAAGGCTGCTTGCTGCTTTCTCAAATTGAGTCAGGTAGGCTCATACTGAGTTAGACTTTTTAATTTGAATGAAGAAAATAAGATGAAAAGTTTAAAGGCATGTGGCTTCATTTCCGTGTATATTTGTGATTTGATTCTTATTTTTTAGCAAGCCGGGAGTCTCCACATAAGACTTTATGGAAGTTCAAAGAAATCTTTTGCAAGTCAGTTATGTATACTTTCAGTCTACCATTTACATGAATTGTTCTAAATTGATGACTGAGCATGACCTTACCGTGGTTGTACCATCTTTTTTAAAAACTACATTTGTTTGGAAGTACCTTTTCATTGTGGTTAGAGGCTCCCTATAATTTGATTGTCCCTAGAATACTAACTGAAGGCAAAATATGCTAAAGAAACGCTTGTCAACTGTATTTTCTAGTTCTTGAAATTGTTTTCAGTTCTTCTGTTTGTCGAATGGATATGTGTGTTTTATTTTTATGTCACTGGAAGTTTTAAATTTTGAGAAGATCAGGCAGAAATAGAAATCCATTGCCGATGGTATTTATTTTCCCCATCTTGCAGATTTCAGTCAGTGAAACAGAATGGTAGGTAGGGTTTTATTGTAAAAAGAAGAGGAAGAAGAAGGAAGAAAACAGAAATTAGGGGAAACCGTTCTGTTTGAGCTACTGTCTAGAAGAGACAACTTGTATGACGTTGCCGATCCACGTGACCAACATTTTGGTGCTGTTCTAGACGGTACGGGAAGTATTTTAATGAAAAGGGGGATAAGTTACATTCAAGAATTTTATCAACTATTCTACCGCGACAAAAACCGGCTCGCTTGGAATTCTTCAGACAATAACATTGAGCCAACAAATACTGGGTTTTAATTTCTCTTTGCCTAAACCAAGATAGGAAATTTCCCAAGAGATCATTTCTTTTCAGGAATGAAAGGTCATTAGCCACAAGAGACAGTGGCGTTTTTATGCAATAAGAACAACTGAACTACCCTGCTCCTGTCATCTGTAGCATTTTTACTAAATAACGATGGCCTTCCAGCCCTGGACGCTACCTCGACAAAGCAAACCAGAGATCCTCTCCACACTTTCTATGGAAGCCATACAAGTTGCCATCAATATGTCCACTTTCATAGTTCTATACTTTTATACTCTCTAGACTTTTTATAGACTCTATGATCAGATCTTTTTGTCTTAGAGGATAGGTTTTGCAAGATTCAAAGGAAAAGCAAACTCCTTGGTTGTCCCAACTTTGAAGCCTTAGCTTCAGTAAATTTGTTTAAAGGACCAGATAATGTACCATTTAATCCAATTCTTGATTTAAGTCACAGCTATTTTGCAGAGTGGCATATCCAGAAAACAGACTTCTCTTTCTTATTCCCTAAGTAGAAGCTATATTTGTTGTAAGAAACTACTTATAAAGTGGATTTCTACTACCTTGTTACTCTATGTATTCCTTGATAATATATGTATTGTCACAGCGTTCCTGGAGTTGTGTTTATTTCCTTGTGACAGATACGTGAGTCCACACTTCCCCGTGATCCCCCCCGGACCCCCTCCCCCGCCCCGTTAGCTCACTGCAGCTCAGTCTTTCACTCTGTTCTTGAGTGCCTTCAAAAAGCCAGCATCCTGGAACATTCTTTCCCTGGTCTGAATCCTACCTCTGATTATTTCATTCTCCTGAGTATTGGAAGTCACCCTTATTCCCCATTGGTTTGGCGCTACAAACTAGGCCCTTGGATACGAATTCTGGACCTATTCCTGTTCTGTTTACCCATGTCACTTTCAGATTACATTTTACACTTTTGCTTTGATCTTATTTCTTGACCTCTTCCATCGCTAATGATGAAAGATTTTATCCTTACTCCTTGTTTTTTCTTCACCAGAAATGAGATGTTCCTTTAAAATTAAAGGTCACTGAGCACCTCTTTGGAACATCTTCTCCTGGTGGGTCTCCCTGAATGCCTCCCCTTTCTGATGAAGGGATCCCGAATCCTGCTGTTGCTGGCCCTGCTCTTGCGTGCCCTCTCTCTTCCAGAAACATTCCGGAAGATTGTACCCATAATTCTAGTAGAGTCAGATGAATTTGAAATCGCTCTCTGGGTTGATCAGAAGTCCTTTATTGGTTGTTGATCTGCCTCTCTCATCCGCCTGTCCCTCAGAGACTTCCAGTTACCTTCTTTTCTACTTGTTCTCATCTCATTAATTTTTAGAGTGTGGTTGATACATGTTATATGAAGGATGTAATAAGGGGGTTGCAGTGTGTGTTCTCCATGTGATAGGAGCACCTTCTTGATAAACCATTGTAGCAGTCAGCTAATCTTTCACAGTCAGAACTGACGTGTGTGTGTGTGTCGTTGTGCAGGTCCCTTGTTCCTGTTCGGATCTCCTCCAAAACTGAAAACAAATAGAACTCTTTGAAATGAGGAAATTGGGTTGCATTTTCTTTTCTTTAAGTGAATGAAAGCTAAGTTGAGTATTTTGGTCTTAGTCAAAAATTGTTCCTTTCTGACCTAAAATGCCATGTCCCTTCTTCTTAAAGTTAATAATACTAAGTCTCAGGTTTTCAAGACTAATAACCACACAAAGTGGGGGTCTGTGAAGGCAGCTGTTAATAAATTCCTAACCTTTTTTGCCTGGTGACAATATGTTAACTGGTGAGACAGTGCAAAATGGGGACAATTGGTTATGTTTGATAAGGAATAAATTCAAGACATCTGAAGGCCTCTCCGGCTATTTGGAATTGAAAGACCAGTTTCCAGAATGCAAAAAAGTAGACTACAGAAATAAGTAACAAGAGTTTCATGTTTTAAATCCTTTCCACCTTAATTTGCCTTGATGGTCCCCGTTACTGACCTCGAAGTTTGCCTCTTTTCTTGTAACTGGCTACCTAAAGTAACCACTTTGAAATGTGTGGCTTCTCTCTGAAGTCAGAAGCAGTACAACAGGTTGGGGAGAGGCATGGCGGCCTCACACTTGGAGGAGCCACATCCCTGAGACAGACTGTTCTTGTTCCATGTCTTCTAGGATAGGGCACGCTTGGTGTAAGTATCAAAGGGCCCTGAGAAGTATCTCCTCCACTTTCTAGTTCCAGGTTCCTTTCACACTGTTTGAGCTTCTCCGGTGAGATCAGGGATGTTACAGATTACTTGAAAACAATTTTGGGGACACGTAGGAAATGGGAATGGGGCAAGAAGGGGCAGAAGCTGAATTTTGCTTCACTTCAGAAGGAAATGTAATACTCACATTTGCTGGTTTTGATCAGCCAGAGAGCCTCTCTCTGACTCGGATGTGCCAAAGAATCAAGTTGTTTCTGAATATCCAGCTCCCCTGAGCGAACCCAGCTTCCTCCCGGCCTGTCTTTCACAGGTGAACAGGGACTGTGTGGTCAGAAGGGCAGAGACAGAGACGTCGCATCACATCCTGCAGAGGACTCAAGGCTGCGTTTAATTGCATTTGAAAGTTGGTGGGAAATATTTTATTCTTTTAGAATCTCTAACACTCCTGGAAATATCCTTTCTGTGTTTGATGATGCAACTCATTAGGTTTTTCCAAAAGGGAAAAAGAAAGAGACTATGTGGCGTGGTTTAGGTGTTTACTTCTAAAGTTGTATCCCAAAGGATAGATCTGCAGCCTCTGAAAGTCGGATGAATCCCTCAATCTTCCCATCAGTTTCAGTACGCATTTTACTCATTTCTTGCCAAGAGCTGTGTGTCTCTTCCATCCGCAGTACTGGCTGTGTCCACAAGAGAGCAACAAAGGCCTTTAGCTTCTTTATTCTCAAACTTTGGAAGATCCCGCTTTTAAGTCTCTTACAGAATATCCTCTCTTGGCTCCGTGCTTGTTTATAGATCTTTGTTTTTAAGACATTTTCCCTTATTGCTAAGTCCAGTAGTTGCTCAACCTTCAGGATGCAAAGACTGATGAGTGGGTCACAGGTCCTCATGGGTCAGGCATCTTAATTAGCCGCTTTAAACAACAGTGGCCCAAGATGGAAAGCTTAGGATCCTTCCTTGGGGGCTCGGTTGTGCAGAGCAGCAGGAAGGCAGCCCTCCTTACTTCTTTCTCACACACCCCACCAGCAGCACAGGATGATCACATCTCAGAGAGGGACAAGCAGCAGGCCTGGCTCTGGAGTAGGAGAGAGGAAATGCTTCTCCTCTCTGCTCCAGGGCAGGTCTGGCATGCCAGGGAGCAAGTCCTGGGGGCGGGGGGGGGGGGTGGGGGGGAGGGTGTCAGACCCTGCATCCTGACCCTTGGGAGGTCCCCAGCAGCAGCCGCTTCTCCAGGTTGGAATTCAGTCTGTGTTCCCTCTCTGTCCGGGACTTGTCCTGCGGCTCCTGACCCTCATCAGGGCTCTGACCTCGAGTTTGTTGTACTCACTGCGACATCTTCCTCACAGTGAGCTGGTTGGTCATAACTGAGGGCAAACGATCGTCACTGTTTACCCCATTGAGGCAGGAGTGGCCTTCTTACCAGATCTCTGCCTGGCTCCTTCCCCCCCACCCCCACCCCAGCCCCGGCCAAGTCTGACCCACTCCCACACTTGACAAAAAGCGAAACGGAAGCTGTGATTGGTTGAGGTAACAGGTGGCCAGGTGTAACTTGTTGGTTTTTATTTTTGTTTTCCCCAACAATACTGCAATCACTTGCACTTTTCCTCATTTCTTAAAGAAAATCCAGTTTGCTTGCCAGGAATTGTTTAGCGTTAGGTTTACAAAGCTTGTTGTTGAATGTTGAACATTTGTCCAAAGGAGTTTGACAAAACAGAAGCTGCTTGGTCCCTGTTCCGCCTGCTAGGTCCCAAGGATTCAGGCCATGCGGCTGGGGTACTTGTGTCAAGTCCAGAAGGGGGCAGTGTCCCTCTCCTACCTCTGCGAAGACGCAATTGAAGGTCAAGTTGGACTCGTGTAGGGCAGGTACCTCTCTTGCTGCAAAGAAGTGTAGAGGAGTCTTTCAGTTGGGGAGGTGACAGGTAGTAAGACAGGATCTCTTCAGATGGGGAAGATACTGGGGAGAGGAGAGCTCATGGCCCCAGGGAGCTGTGGCGAGGCAGAACCACGCTCCCCCCTGCATCTCCCAGCTAGCCTAGCTTCCCTGAGTCATCTCTTTTCCAGCATCCTGTCAGATCCCTCAACGTACTGATTTCCCCCCTTGTGTTAACTATACCAATATTATTTTTTTAGCAATTGAAATGCACTTTTTTATTTCAACTCAATCATGATTTTAAGTATAAAAAATTTATAGACTTTTAAAACTACTTTTTTGTGTATTTTTAACCACTCGATGTAGCATTGTCTATTTTATTCTTGTGAGACTCTGGTACAAGGCGTGCCACTTCATGATATTTCCGACATGCTGGGCCTTTGGATGTGTATGGTAACAAACTTAATGCTAATGTTCAAAGTAAAAAGAAAAAAAAAAAAGTAGCCATATCTGTTGTGTGTCTTTCTTAACTTCCTTTCTTCCTCACCCTCTTGTCAGCAACATTTTGAGGTGTCCTTGCTCAGTGAATTGTCCTTGTTTTCTGTGAGATGAACAGTCCTGATCTGCTGTCATCTGTGGCCTTTAGTCGTGCCCAGCTCACAAACGCAACGGGCCTCCTTCTGAAGGATGACACGTTTTGAGGGCTGCTGGCCAGAGTTAACGTGATGAGTTCTCATCTGCTGGGGCCGCCTGCCTCGGGATGATGGGTTTCAGTAACGCCCTACTGGCCACAGCTGAGCGAAGATCTGAACATATCCTTGAAAACAGTATTTGAGAAAAGGATCCCAACTGAGATCTGAAGCAGTCTGAAGAACCGGAAGCCCGGATGGAAGCAGCTTACTGGAGTATCTTCAGCAAAAAGCAAGGATCATAAAATACGGCACGTGGGCCGAGGGTCCTCTTGCTACGCCCACCCCCGTTCACCCCCTCACTCGTCTGTTTAGCCCACGAATGTTCATTGAGTGCCTCGTTATGTGCTGGGCACTAATCTAGCCACTGGGAATTCACGCGGTGAACAAGACCATGGAGCTTCTGTCCTGAGTGGTGGAGACTCAACAGTAATAATGATCTGATACGTTGTGAGGTGGTGAGGTGCTGGGTGAGGCTTGCCCTCAGAGCTATGACCATAGCCAAGTGCGAGACCAACTGTTTTCTGTCACAAGCCTTCCCAACTTGGGATCCACCCTCTTTTGTTCCGGCTAAGGATTCCAGCGAGGGAGTAAAGGATGTGGGAAAGAAATCTTACTACTCAAGTGCCCTTTGTTTGAATCCTCTTAGAATGGAACAAAACTGTCCAAATCATAGAATTACCACTCTTGCTCTTTGTCATCTTGTAACTCGGGCTAGTGAGGTTCACACACTTTTTTTCCATGGATATAGAGTAGATACTCCCCCCACCTCAATATATACTAAATCAGTGGCTTTCAAACTTTGACTGTGACCCTTGGTAAGAAATGTATCTTCTCAGTACTCAGCTAATCCAAGATGCAGATCTATAAGCTTATTTATAGAAGTGGATTAAAAATTCAAGGTAAATATCTTTCCTAAGTCCTACCTGTAGTTTGAAGAATCCTGTTCTAAAGCAGTGTATATGTGTATTATCTTATTCCAACAGCAGCCTGAATTCACTTTCATATAGAATCTGTTGTTGTATCTGGAACACCCAACATCTTAAGTCTTACAGGTTTCTATTTCTGACTAGGTCCCAACTCTGAAGCTCCCTACAGATTAGCCCATTGCTCATTCCAGCACCCTGCAATGGAGACCATTCAAATCGCAGGCACATTGCAGTCCTTGCTCGTGGGGCCTGTGACTCACTGCCAGTACCAGGGTCACTAGGACCACAGTTGACCCTTGAACAGCATGGGGGCTATGGGTGCTGACCCCCTGTGCAGTCACAAATCCGTGTATAACTTTGGACTCTTCCCCCACCCCCAACCCACCAAACTTAACTATTACTAGCCTTCTGTGGACTGGAAGGCTTACCAATAACAGTCAATTCACACATATTTTAGATATGCATTTTTACTGGATTCTTACAATAAAGTAAGCTAGAGAAAAAGTGTTAAGAAAATCATAAGGAAGAGAAAATACATTTACAGTACTGTGCTCTTTCCCCGAAATCCACATTATGAGTGAGTGGACCTGCGCAATTCAAACCCATGTGGGTCAAGGGTCAACTGTACTTTGTCACGATTCAAACATGAACTCCCTTTCAAGGCCTCCATTGTACATGGAATTAACGATGACCCTGGTTGAGTCTCATGCCCTAGTGTCCCCACCCTGTTGTAGTGTGTCCCTGGCCTGCCTTCCAGTAAGCTCCCATTTAGTGTGTGGCCATTCTCCACTCTCCTGAATCTGGGCTTGTCTCGTGGCTGCTTTGACCAGTAGAATAGCAAAAATGGGGTACCAGTTCTGGAGCCTATGCTTCAAGCTGTCTTGTAGCTTCTGCCTTTATTTTCTTGGAACATGACTGCCCAGTGAGACCAGAAGCCCAGGCTAGACCACTGAATGATGCCTGTGTGGAGAGAGAGGTCCCAGCCGTCCCTGCCAAGGCTCCAGACACGTGGGTGAGGACATCGCAGACCCTTCAGCTCAGCTGACCCTCAATTGAATTCATGCTTAGGAGCCCAGGTGAGACCAGCAGAACAACTGCCCAGCCAACCCAAAGAATCACCAGAAGTAAATTGTTATTGCAGTTAGCCACTAAGATTTGAGGTGGCTTGTTACACAGCAGTGGATAACTTGGAACAGCCCTTGGATTTCGGTCGAGCAGTTACCAAGAGCTTATAAGTTTGCATAGGTCCTTATGCAAGAAGCTTAACCTTTTCTGGCCATATCTAAATAATGGCTATCGCTCATTTGTTTTGAGGTTCCTGCTCCATTTCCAGTCCGTACATATGTCTACTAACGGTCTGCAAACTGGAAAGGAAGGAGGATTTCCTCAAGTCCGTAGCTGATTTCCAGAGTTCCCTCTCCAGCCAGGCCTCTGGCCTGCTCTTCTGTGTTCCCAGCCTTATTCCTGAACTTCCTGAGTTAGGGAATGCCTGGCTTTAGACCCCTGATTGGTACATCTCAGCCTCGGCCCCGGCCCTGAAAGCATAGTGACACCCTATTTAGCTTCAACGTCCTGCAATGACTTTGATCCTTCCGGAGGTGTTATTGAGGGAGACCCTGTAGTAAAAGAGGAACACGGGCTTGTTCACAGGCAAATCTGGGCTCAATCTTTTCTCTCCCACACAGTAATCTGTCTACCTATAAGCAAGCTGTTTAACCACTCTGAGCCTGTTTCCACATCTGCTAACAGAGGATATTAATAGCAGCTCCCTTAAGGTCATGGTGAGGATTAAATAAAGCAATGCGGGTAAAATGCTCAGCTCAGTGTTTGGCAGGTCGTGCCTGTGACAGGCAGCTCCAAGATGGCCCCAGTGATCCCCACCTCCTGGTGTTCATGCCCTTGTCTGGTCCTCTTCCCTTTGGTTGGGCGGGATTCAGTGACTTGCTTCTACGGAATAGAATATAACCAAACGGAGAGATGTCACTTCCAAGATTAGTTACAGAAAGATTGGGTGTGGCCTCTCTCTTTCCAATCACTGGCTGCTCTGTCATGAAAACACAGGCCGCCTATGGAGGACGTGGCCAGGAACAGAAGCTTGCTAGCAACCATGTGAGTGAACTTGGAAGTGGTCTTCTGAGGCCTGCCAACAGCCACATGAGTGAGCTTGGAAGTGGGCTCGCCAGCCACCGCCGTCTTGAGGTGACTGTAGCTTGATGACCTAATGAGAGACCTGAGCCAGAGATGCTCACCTGAGTTCAGATTCATGACCAACAGAAACTATGTGATGATGAGTTGCTGCTCTTCGCTACTAAGTTTGGGAGTAATTTATTAAGCAGCAATAGACAATGCGAAGTACAAATATTAGCTCTTCGGAGATACAGAAGACAGTAATTATAGTGGATGCTGTGGGGCACCACCCAGATTCCCCCCCTTTCAGAAACAGTTCAACTCTGGGTCCAACTTGACCCCTGTCCAAGCCTACTTCACTGAAGACTCTCCAGGTTTTGATTCTCAGCACTCAAGTCCCTTCCCAAGGAGCCTGATCTGACAGAGCTGGTGCCAGGATTGATTTGGGGAAGCAGAGTCTAAGCTGGGATTTGGGACCCTTGCTGGGCAGCTGGTGCTAAAGACTCCGTCACTAGTGGTAAGTGGAACGGGCATGCTTTCCTGCTGGAGTGGTGCTGTTGGTCGAATTTTCACTCGTGGCGAGCTGGGAGAAAGGATGCACTTGGTGTGGGGAGAGGGCAATACCACAGGCTTTTGGGAGGCTGGGGGGAGCACCCATTCTAAGGACAGTAGAATCGGAAGGCTATTGGTGAGTGCCGCTGACGTAGCAGGGAAAGATAATGAATGGCTGAGGTATTTAGTCACCGATGAAAGGCAAATGGGAAAGTCATGGGACCTTGGCTTGTTTAAATCCACTGCGTTGGGGCGCCTGGGTGGCTCAGAGGGTTAAGTGTCTGCCTTAGGCTCAGGTCATGATCTCAGGGTCCTGGGATCAAGCCCTGCATCAGGCTCCCTGCTCAGCGTGGAGTCTGCTTCTCCCTCTCCCTCTGCCTTTCCCCCTCCTCATGCTCTCTCTCTCTCTCTGTCTCAAATGAATAAATAAAAAAATTCTTTAAAAAAAATAAATCCACTGCGTTGTGATATTTGTTACACAGCAATAAAAAGTAAAACAGATGTGGGTACTTGGAAGCAGAGTGCCATGACAAATACATAAAAATATGGGAATGGCTCTGGAATCAGGCAGTGGAGGCTGCAGGAATTATGGGGAGCATTCTAGACTTCTAGAAAAAGCCTAGATCGCTCTGAACAGACCGTTAGTAGAAATATGTATGTTTGTTTGTTTTTTTTTTTTTTAAGATTTTATTTATTTGAGAGAAAGAATGAGAGAGAGAGCTCATGAGAGGGAGTAGGGTCAGAGGGAGAAGCAGACTCCCTGCCGAGCAGGGAGCCCGATGCGGGACTCGATCCTGGGACTCCAGGATCATGACCTGAGCCGAAGGCAGTCGCTTAACCGACTGAGCCACCCAGGTGCCCTGTTTGGTTTTTTTTTTAAGATTTTTTATTTATTTGAGAGAGAGTGCGTACGAGAGAGAGAGCGTGTGCAAGCACAAGCAGGGGGAGCAGCAGTGGGAGAGGGAGAAGGAGGCTTCCCACGGAGCAGGGAGCCCGATGCAGGGCTGGATCCCAGGACCCTGGGACCATGACCTGAGCCGAGGGTAGACGCTTAACGACTGAGCCACCCCGGAGCCCCTAGAAATATGTATGTTAAAGACACTGCCGGTCAGAAGAACATGAGGAAAAGTCCGACCCTGAACAGCCTCAGAGAGAGGCTCAATCTCCACCAACAGACCATTGGTGGAAACCTGGACTCTTTTTTTTTTTTAAATCTTTGATAAAAATGTGTAATAAAAAGCTTCATGGCATATGCGATTGCAGGGTATATACTTACAAAGAATTCTTTTTTTTTTAATGTTTTATTTATTTATTCATGAGAGTCAGAGAGAGAGGCAGAGGCAGAGGGAGAAGCAGGCTTCCAGTGCGGAGCAGGGAGCCCGATGCGGGACTCAATCCCAGGACCCCAGGATCACGACCTGAGCCAAAGGCAGACGCTTAACCATCTGAGCCACCCAGGCGCCCCTTTACAAAGAATTCTTATTTTGTCCAAACAACAGCAGATCTGTTCAGTTGCTCCACGGTCCTTGCCATGACTTCTGTGATGACAGTACATGACCTTGCCTCTTCCACATCCTGTGTGCTGCAGGATGATTTCACATCCAGCGCAAGGCAGCGGCTTCTGCCATGGTCGGTGTTTTGTTTTGTTTTTAACTGAATTGTAGTTGACACATAGTTTACATTAGTCTCAGATGTGCAACACAGTGATTCCACAAGTCTACCTGCTGTTGTTGTGCTCACCGCGAACGTAGCTACCACCTGTCCCCACGCAAGGCGACTACAGTCCCACAGACTGTTCTCCTTGGCGGCACCCGGAAACCTGGACCATAGGACGCTGATGGCCAGGGCTCAGAAGGAGGAGAGGAATATATATCATTGGAACTGGAGGGAGGGCAATTCTTGTTACGTAGCGGCAGAAAGTTAGCAGGACTGTGTCTGATGGCTATAGAGAAAACAGAACTTATAAGCAATAAACCTGGATGTTTTCAATGAGATTTTCTAGGCCAAGTCTGGTTTCATTGCTGCTTGTATTAAAATACAAGAGGAGATGGGGGCGCCTGGGTGGCTCAGTCGTTAAGCGTCTGCCTTCGGCTCAGGTCACGGTCCCAGGGTCCTGGGATCGAGCCCCGCATCGGGCTCCCTGCTCGGCGGGAAGCCTGCTTCTCCCTCTCCCACTCCCCCTGCTTGTGTTCCCTCTCTCGCTGTGTCTCTCTCTGTCAAATAAATAAATAAAATCTTAAAAATAAATAAATAAATAAAAGAAAAGAAAATACAAGAGGAGAGAAAGAAATTAAGGGAAAAACTTAAAAAGGAGCCAGGGCGTGATGATCTGGGAAAGGCTCAGCCTACCAGAACGCAGACGATACTAACACCCTTCACTGGCGAGGAGCGAAGTTCAGGCATGTGACTCCACAACCTTTTGCTGAAACTTGAGAAGGACCCAAAGGCCAGTCACAGGAGAGCAGGGCTTGTTACCAGTGTGCCGGGGCTGCCGCGACGAAGGACTACAAACTGGGCAGCTTCTGTAATGAAAATGTATTATTGTCTCCGCTACAAAACCAAGATGGGAGTGTCAGCGGGGCTGGTTCCTTCTGAAGCTGAGCATCCGTCCCATGCCTCTCTTCTAGCTTCTGCTGGGCTGCTGGCGATCTTTGGCCTTCCTTGGCTTGTAGAAGCGTCACCCATGTCTGTATCCATCTCTACATGGCGCTCCCCAGTGTGTGTATGTCCAACTTTCCCACTTTTATAAGGACACCAGGCATATTGGATTAAGAGTTCACCCTATTCCAGGTTGACCTCATCTTAGTGAATCATCTCAGCAACAACCCTATTTCCAAATAGAGTCCCCTTCTGAGGTGCTGGGGGTTAGGATTTCAAGGATATGAATTTCAGGGGGACACAATTCAATCTATATCAAGGGTATTCATAGTCTCAATCAAACCGGCGGGGGGCTCTAGGAAGCTTAGGGGGTGTTGCCCCTTAGCCTCCTCAGCAGAAGTCAAATAGAAGGGACCATCCCGGAAAGATCTGTGGGGGAGAGCCTTTGGTCTAATGGAGTGGATCTCTGTGCATTCCATGCAAAGCCCACAGGTTCTTGAAAAGTATACCTGGAGAAACAGCATGAGGATGGACTGAGAGAGACAGTAGAAAATGAAAGGAGCTTTCGGCTTCCCCACATTTTACTGACAGAAAGCAGTTTGGGAAGACATGTAGCAAACATGTGCTGTCTTTCATGAGAAAGGAAGAGTGACTCTAGGGTGGATCCATGAGCCCAGGGAGCAGAGTCATGAGCCATGAAGGGTTATTCCCAGGCCTGAAACCTAACAGAGTGTGCTTGACTCGATTTTAAAACTCCTTTGGACTGGTGACATTTCCCCCTTTTTGAACCAGACTCTAACTGTTGTTTTATGCCTGTCTCACCCCGTATGTTGGGAATGTTGGGGCTACGTAACTTAATTCTTTAGTTTCAAGGGCCCATAAATGGAGAGGAACTGCGTCCAGGAGCTGCCCTGAAGGGGGTGTACTCAGGGGCCTCATCTGTATCTGATTTAGATGATGCAAGTTTGGACTTTGGAGCTGATGATACTTTGATGAGATTTTGGACTTTGAATTGATGCCATAATAGGATGAGACCCTTGGAAACCTGGAGGGGGGGGGTGAGTGTATTTTGCATTTGGGAGGGACATGAATCTGCAGGAGCATGGTCAGCAGAAGTCTACAAGTGGCCCCCCAAGATTCCACGTCCTAATCCCCAAAACCTGTCACTGCGATGAAATTCTACTCCCATGATCATGCTATGTTTCATGGCATGGCTGACCTGATCCCCCAAGCAGAATCCAGTCCAGCCTGCCCAGATTCCTACAGAATTGCGTGATAATCAGTGGATGGTATTTTAAGCAGCTGCTTGTGATAATTTTTTAAAAAGATTTTATTTGTTTATTTGTTTATTTGAGAGAGAGAGAGAGCAGGGGGAGGAGCAGAGGGAGAGGGAGAGAGAGAAATCTCCAGCAGACTCTGCACTGAGCACAGAGCCCCACACGGGGCTTGATCCCATGACCCTGAGATCATGAACTGAGCCAAAACCAAGAGTCCAACGCTTAACTGACTGCACCACCCAGGTGCCCCTGCTTGTGGTAGTTTTTTTTTTTTTAATTTTTTTATTGTTATGTTAATCACCATATATTACATCATTAGTTTTTGATGCAGTGTTCCATGATTCATTGTTTGTTCATAACACCCAGTGCACCATGCAAAACGTGCCCTCCTCAATACCCATCACCAGGCTAACCCATCCCCCCACCCCCCTGCTTGTGGTAGTTTTTATGCAGCAATAGAAAACTAACTGCCTCGGGAACATAAGGAGCAGTGAGCAGAAAAGCTGAAGATCGGGCCCAAGACTTAATTATAAAAGTAGCAGAGCTCCAAATAAAGTTGAATTCTTACCCATTGAGAACCTACTATGACAAGGCCAGGGGCCTGGTTGGGAAGGGGTGGGACTCTGACGTTCGTTTTGGGGACATCTGGGTCCAGTAAGTTCCAGATCTCCTTTAACCCTCTGGGACTGCAGAAGTGGTTCACCCCTCCCGCAAAGGGCTAATGTTCCCCTCTTGCTGAGAGCAGATGCAGAGCCGCCTCTCTGGATCTACCCCACCTCTTCTCCTGGCCACCAGACCAGTAACCAAGTCACAACCCAGCTAGGGAAGTGCTGGCCTTGTTAAAGGAAGAAAAGGACTGCGCCAGTTGTCAATTTTTGCCTCACTGCAGGAGAAAGGGATTCTCTTCCTAGTTCTAGGGTGAAGCTTTTGGCAGGCTCCTGCAGCTTCTCCAGCCCCTGACTTCCAGGGCCTGGGCAGCTTACTGGCTGTCTAGTGCAAGACCTGGCAGTCAGCAGCACCCAGAGGCCAGCAGCCTCCCCAGCACCCTCGTCAGGCCCTTCAGTGGGGACTGCCTCCAATGACCGACATCTTCCCTGGATTTCCAGGCATCCCAGAGGGCAGATTTTGGTGAGTTCTGCCAGGCAAATTTCCCGCAAGACCCACCTGCTCAGCACGACGACTTCCCTGCCATCTGATAAGCCACAACTGTGTCCTCTTGATGAGATCGAGGTCTCAGCCCTGGGGAGGCCACTTAAGGGCTCTCTATCTGCATCAGGGGTACTGGCTGGTCCTTTCATCTGCTATTGTTAGATACTTTTGAGTTCTCTTTGTTTTGTTTTGTTTTTACCAGCCAATCCTTCATTACTCCAGGTCCCTGTTAGACTTCATTACTTACATATTAAACTTTCCCCATTCAGACGACTCCATGGTTTCTGTCTCCTGATTGGACTCTGACTGACACAGGCTCTGTATCGTGAAGTTGCAGGACCCAGCTGCCATGTATGCATAGGAGCTGGACAGGGTTCTGGGCTGGGATCAAGGGCTGTAGGGTGCTATAAGGTTGGACTAGACTCCCCAGCGGCAAAGGGAATGATGGGATCCTTACATGATAGAGGCCAGATGGCAGCAAACATCAGAAGCAGGTGAGTTCAGTGGTCATAATGAGGGGCCGTGTCAGATCAGGGGGGTGGGAGGTGCTGATCTGCAGAGGGCTGCAGAGGGGATTAACAGAACATGTCAGGAGTGGTCATCTCCACGACAGCCTCCTAAATTCACCGGTCTGGCCTCTGCAACGACCGGACAGAGCCTAGGGGGCTCAAACGGACCACGGCAAACTCAACAAATAGGCCCGCTGAAACAGACGTGGTGTCTTGGCGAAAGCTGACTGACGTGGCCTCGGGCACCGGCTTTATGGCCACTGATCTAGTGAATGCTTTCTTCTCCATCCCTGGCGAGGAGAATGAGGAAAAATTTACATTCATTTAGATGGATAAAAGTATATGTTATTGTCTAATTCCCCCTACCCTACCTGTGTTACCTCCCCCTCACTCTGATATAATATGGTCCAAAGGGACCTACCTAACATCCTGCAGAGCATCACAGTGACCCACTCTTGGTGACATCCTGTGAATCACACCGGATGGGCTAGCGGCGGCAAGTATGTTGAGGCTTTGCTAAGACACATGTACTCTAGAGGGTGGAAAATAAGCCTTGAGATTTACGGACCTGCAGTGCCAGTGACACGTCTAGAGGCCCAGTGACCCAGGGCGTCTGAAATAAAGGACACATTACTTCATCTTGCACTTCCCACCGCAAAGAAACAAGTGCAATGCGTGGTAGACCTTTCTGGATCTTCCTATTCTTTAGTCATGCTGCTTCAACTCGTAACACTGTTGTCATAGAGGAACGCCCACTTCGAGTGGGGTCCAGAATACGAAAGGGTTCTTCAGTGGATCCAGGCCATGTGCAAGCAGGCCTACCCCCTGCCAGGGAAGGGCCTTACAGCTGTGACATTGGAGGCATCTATGAAGAAATTATGCGGAGGTTACAGCAAGCCCCATTAGGAGAATTGTGTAGACAGGGGCCCATGCCATCTGTGTAAGATCATCAGAAACCTTTGGCAAAACAGCTTCTGGAATGCTGCTGGATCCTGGTAGAAACAGAACACGTGACCATGGCCATCAGTGTTCATGCAGCCAGAACTTTCCCTCGTGAGCTCAATGCTGTCAGACCCACCAACTCATAAAGTCGCATGGGCCTAGCAGCACTCTAAGATGCAAAGAATATATCCAGGAGTGAACTTGGCAAAAACGGGGGACACGAGTAAGACGTGGAAGCAAACTACACAAGCATGTGGCCCAACCACCCGTGCAATCCACCAGTATGACACTGGTACCTCTCCTTCAGCTTACATGTGTGGTGGCTACTTGAGAGTGGGGGTGGAGGTAGAGGGTGGAGGGTCCTTTATGATCATCTGAAGGTAGGGGGGGAAACGCAGAGCTTGGTTCATAGATGGGCTGGCTTGCTGGATGCAAGCTGGGAATAGACATTGCATGCACTACAGTCCTACTCTGGGTGACCCTGAAAAACAGCAGTGAGGGAAACTCCCAGTGGGCAGAGCTTTGGCAGTATACCTGGGCATTTACTATGTGCGGAAAGAAAAATAGCCCAAGGTAAGAATATACCAGAGACATGGATGGCAGCAAATGACTTGACTAGTTAGTTAGGGGCTTGAGAGATAAAGTTTGGAAGATCAGGGACAAAGAGGTATGGTAATGAGATAGGGGGACAGACCTGTGGGAGGGGGCATGAGATGCAAAGATCTTCACATTACACATTAATGCCCATCAATGGGCATCCACCATGGTAGATGCACTTACGTAACTAAGTAGACCGAATGGCCGGGCCAGTGGACATTAACCAGCCCCTCTCATTGGTCAGCCTGGTGCTCACTCAATGGGTACATGAATGGAGATCCACGGGAGTAAATAATGAAAGTTACAAGTGGGCCAACTAGCATGAGCTCCCGCTCACCAAGATTCATCTAGCTACTATCGACCAATCTCTCAATAAGAGACCAATGCCACGCCTCTAAGATGGCAACACCATCCCTCAAAAAAGATCAACTAGCCACCTGATGACAAGTTGATTAGATTGGATCCCTTCCAATTAATGAAGCAACAATTAATCATGACTGGAATCAACACATATTCCGAGAATGGGTTTGACTTTCCTGCCACAGGGCTTGTGATGGTGAGTTCTGTGTGCCAACTTGGCTAGGCTAGAGTACCCTTATTCAGCCAAATGCTAATCTAGGTGTTGCTGTGAGGCTATTTAACATCTACAGCCAGTTAACTTTAAGTCAAGGAGATCATCCTTGATAATTTGGTGGGCCCCGTCTCATCAGTTGAAAGGCCTTAAGATCAACACCAAGGTTTCCCTGAGGAAGAAATTCCGCGTTTGCTCCTGCCTTAGAGTTTCAGCCTGCGGACCTGCCTGCTGAATGTTGGATTTGTCTGGCTGGCCCCCACAAGTGTGCATGCCAGTCCGTTGCAGTAAATCTCCAGATAGATGACACAGCTAGAGAGAGAGATACCTCCTCCTGGTCCGTTTCTCCGGTAGAGCCCTGACTGAGACGGGGCCTGTGCCAGCATCACTATCTGAGGACTTATTTAAAAACAAAACAAAACAAAAGAGGCGTAATGGAGTGAGCAGTAAGCCTCCTGCTCCCAAATCACCGGTTTCCAGGGAACCCAACTCAAGGCCACAGCTAACCTGTCCCAAGCACCTGTTGTGTGGTATCCACTAATATGGACTTGATGGGAAAGAGGAGACCAGGCAAGAAGAAAACCATTCAGGACCACAACTGCGCAGACTGGGATTCTGCGCTGTCCACTGGCGTGCAGTGTTAATGGTGGTAAATCCCATTCTGTGATGTTGTCAGTGGATGACAGGAATGGAAACCACAGAGTGTGGCCAGACTGAATGGTGGGCACAGATCAAGCCAAAGAAGACTTTTCCTGGGAAGTACCCCCCCCACACACACACACCGCCTTGGGGAAATGGACAGGCGTTGTTGTTTGGGGTGGGGGGTCAGGGGCCCCCACAGGATGAATGCAGGAGCACAGCCCCCGGCAGCCCCTCAGGTGTGAAGTGACCGCATCAAGCGGGCCAGGAGCAGAGGAATGAGAGACCGATCCATTGGAGGAATGAGGGACGCTCCCCCGGAGTCAAGAATATTGACCTGAAAAATGAGAACGGTGGGTATTCGGTGTGTGGAAGTGACTTTCCTTGCTTTCCGGTTGTGACTTTGTGACAATCAGTTTAGGACGGCATGGAGCTGCTCTGACGGGCGCACCAACTTCACAGCTGGGTTTTGCGAGGTCTCCCGCGGGGCCCAGGTGGCAGGACATCCGTCGCTGGCAGCCAGCTCGGTGGTGGATGAAAATCCAGCGAACTCATGGGGGAAATGCCAGCCCAATGCAGGCCTGGAGCAGCAGAACATTTAAAGAACAGGAGTGTAGGCCGGCTGAGGTGAATGATGGTGGCTTGGGTTAGCAAATAAGATGCCAGCCAATCGTAGACCACAGAATAAGGCTCACCCTGGAAAGCTACAAAATTAGAACTTCAAACACGAGCTGGTTACAAATTAAGACTCCTTTATTTACCGTCCTCGTCGTGGGGGAGCCCCATCTTTCTGCCCAGATCCCTACCACAAGGAGAAGGAGTGGAATTATGTGTTTGGGGATGATGTGACATGTTTGGGTTGGGTCTATTAAGACTCACACCCACTGTCTTGAGTGAGAGAACAGAATGCTTTTCAAGGGCTTTGGGTTTTTCCACTTCTTCATGATCCAAGTGTTTAGACCTTGGGGACAGGTCAGGGAAAGAGCTGGGGACTTCGACTCAGGACACCAATGATGGAGACTCTGAAACCTCCACCGAAGTGGGGGACCCACTCTGGTGAATCCCAAGAGCTGCCCCATGAGTTGAACCACAGTTTGTGGGAATGACAGGAGAGCAGGTTCCATCAAGGCCACCTGACCAGCAATGGGCAGACCTGTCTACAGCCCTTCTTCTGCCTCCCCTGCTTCCCGCCGGCCACCCCCACCCCCACCTGCAGCCCCTCTGCCTGTCCTCCCACTGCACACGCTCTCTCAGGTCTGGGCCCTGGGCACATGCTTCTCCTTCTCCACCTCGCCACGTTCCTTCACTCCGGCGTTCTAGACTGATGTGCGAGATGGTCACCAGGACGCACTGTTTTCCACACGGCGGAGGACAGAATCAGGCAGGTGAGCAGTAGGTTCAAGAGTCAGAACTCTGGGGCGCCTGGGTGGCTCAGTTGGTTAAGCGACTGCCTTCGGCTCAGGTCATGATCCTGGAGTCCCGGGATCGAGTCCCACATCGGGCTCCCTGCTCAGCAGGGAGTCTGCTTCTCCCTCTGACCCTCCCCCCTCTCATGTGCTCTCTCTATCTCATTCTCTCTCTCAAATAAATAAATAAATAAAATATTAAAAAAAAAAAAAGAGTCAGAACTCTGTAGGGGTGCCTGGGTGGCTCCGTCGGTTAAGCATCTGCCTTCATTTCAGGTCATGATTTCAGGGTCCTGGGATCTCAGCTCTCGTGTTCTAGGTAAGGAAACTGACTCCCCCAGAGCGAAGTGGCCATTAAGCCAGCCTGCAAGTTCACGGCCTTGCTGCGGATCTGCCTCTCAGGAAGTCAGTCCCAGGACCTCATTCTTTCGCTTACGTATTTCTATTATGCCAGTCTTTTTTTAAATTTAAAATCAATTAATTAACATAGAGTGTATTCTTAGTTTCAGAGGTAGAGTTTAGTGATTCATCAGTTGCGTATAACACGTAGTGCTCATGTTCCAGTCTTTTAAAATAATGTAAAAATTCTAATTCATTCATATTTTAAAGGAGGAGAAGCAATACAGAGACTGATCTAAAAAGAACAATAGGTTCCAACTTCATTTTTTGTTGGATTTTCATTCTATAATTGCATGTTTAGCCCAGACAGTCGCCATTCTGAATTGGGTTTGTCTTGAACTAAGACATCTGCCTCCTCTGAGCACCCCATGCCACATGGCAGGGACCAGGAAGTCTGGGAAAGAGTTTCTCCACTAGTGGAAAAGCCACACACAGACAACCAAGAATCCACCGTTCAGATTCACCAGGCTACATTTCTGGTGCCTACGAGTGGAGAAAGAAATGGAATCTACCTTTGCTCTCCTTGCCCAGGCAAAAGAGAACTAGGCTATGTCAAGAGTTTCAAAGATTCAAATCTTCACTGCTGGCATGGTCTGTCTGCTTGATCGGTTGTCTCTTATTTCCTCCCTCTGTTGCCCAGGCTGATTTGGTCTTGCTGATGGATGCGGGGTCAAGGCTGAACAGCATCATGGCCTTTCCTAGACTATAGCATGGGTGCCCCACGTCAGGCAGCTGGGAATTCAGCTCTTCAGATTCCCTAGCGAGTCATTTCAAGGTGATAGAAATAGTGGCCATGTGAGGAAAGAGCACCAGCCAGCCTAGGAAACAGGGTTGTAGTCCTAATTCAGCCTCTTATCCCAACCCACCTTTCTGGGCCAACCATTTATCCTTCAAAATCCAAATCAGGTATCACTCCTCTGTATATCGGATTCTTCCCCAAGCAGAGCTGGTCCCTCCTACGCTCCGCACATGACTGTCACACGTCTTCTCACATTGTTTATAACTAGCGTCTGACTTGTTTGTCTCCTAGTCCCGCTGTGGGCCTGAGTGAAGAGAACAGTCTTCAGCTGTAACACATGGCAGGTACTCAACATACAAATTAATAATTATGGAATCACTTCAAAATGAAAAGGGTCAGTGGGGGTGCCTGGGTGGCTCCGTCAGTTAAGCGTCTGCCTTCGGCTCAGGTCATGATCTCAGGGTCCTGGGATCGAGCCTCACGTGGAGCTCCTGCTCAGCGTGGAGGAGTCTGCCTCTCCCTCTGCCTCTCCCCTGGCTTCTGCTCGCTCGCTCGCTCTCTCTCTCTCGCTCACTCCCTCTCAAATAAATGAAATCTTAAAAAAAAAAAATGAAAGGGTCAGGAGGCATGATCTTAAAGGTGGCTTCCCTATTTAAAGGTCTGTGAGGACCTCAGTCTCACTTCCAGGATTGGGCCCTAATGGTGAGAAGCACAGAAAGGTGAAAGACCCAGGATTCCTAAACCCTCAAGTGGCTCTCTGGGACACAGAATTCCATATATACATTATACACACAGGTATGACAAGGATTGGGGGGTTAGATGTGCCTTTCTTCCTTCTGTGAGTGTAGATTAGTCCCCCGAAAGTATTTTGAGGTCAGTCATCACGCTCAAGATGAGATGCTGTTTCTCTTACAGTTGAGAAGATGGAATGGTCTCCAAGAGAGTGGGGATGGAGGCAAGGTCCTCGAGGGGTTGAATGATCTGCTCAACCACACACATGTTGAGGGTGATCTAGATTTTGAGCTGGGATTCTCAGTTCCCCCTCTGGGTTACCCTGACCCAGAAAGTCTTGACCAAGCTAAGTTTTGTAATCTACCACTACTTGGCAGCTGGCCATTTCCTCACTGAATTGTCAGGGGGCAGGGTGGGGATCTAGGAGGAGCTACTTTTGATGTGGGACTTTTAAGCAAAGGGTCATCCTTGGTGTGGTTTGAAACTGTGCCTTGGTGTGTTTAGACAATAGCTAAATTAGCCCTCCCTAAAGACTGGGAATGAAGGGATGTCTAAATATAATCATGGGACACAGTTTGAGATCTGCCCTGGGTAGAACGCAAGAACCCTAGCTAGAGGTAAAAGACAGCAGAAGAATCAAATCCGTCTCCTAGCCCTACTTTCCCAGCCCTGGGCAGTTTCTAAAGGCAGAGAAAACAACACAGGCAGCAAGGGATCCAATCAGGTCGCTGGGCATTTGTGCCCCTTCCAGGTACCAGAGAAGAAAATGCCACTGTGCGTGGGGAGGAGGGTAGGGCAAGAAAGGAGGGAGGGGCCTGTTGCTGCCAGGCTGCCGGTGTCCAGCGCGGCTGTGCAGGTGATTTGTGGAGCTAGTGGGTGAGCGCGGAGAACACTCGGTTGGGTGGAGACAGCTTTTATTAGAAACCTTCCTTTTTTTTTTTTTTCCTAGCATTTCACTAATTTAGCCAAACCACTCTTGGCAAAGTCAGGCTGTCCTTAGCCCAAGGGTGGATTTGATTTAATTTGAAGTAGGGTACGCGGTGTCGGAGAAAGGGGCCTGGGCTGGGCGACAAAGACGTGGACTAGGCGCTACCCTGCAGTGAGGACCTTGAGCAAGTCAGGGCCCTTCTCTGGGCCTGGGTTTCCTCATCCGTCAAACCACAAGGTTGACCCGGAGGCTCTCTCCACCCTCCTCCGCCTAGGAGGTCGTCCTACAGTTCAAGGGCGAGTTCTGGCTCGTTCGGGGGCAGGGGCGGCGGTACCGAGCAGGAAACGCTCGCCAGCCGCCCCGGCAGCGGAGGAGGGGACCCCAGCTCCGGTCGTTGGCGCCCCTTCCTCCCGGTTGGCTTTGCTTCTGGCCCCCAAGTTACCAGCTCTCAGCTGACCGAGGGTCGGGGGCGGTGAAGGGGGCTCCGGGAAGCGCCACCTCTTGGGGACAGGGGCGTCCGGCGGGCGCGGGGCTCCTCCCGACCCCGGGGCCGCCGAGAGGGCGTCGCGCCCGGGGACCGCACCCGCGCCGGGACGTGGCGCCCGCAGAGGCGTGCCCGGGGCTGGGCGGGGGCCGCTGCCCGCCGGACGCCGGGTCCCCTCCTTCCCGAACGTGACCGGCTCGGCGCCCCGGGCCACACGCCAGGTAGCGGGGGGCGGGGGGGGGGACGCCCGGCGGGAGCCCGGGCCGAGCGGGGCCGGGACCGTGCGGGCCGCGCGCCGAGCCGAGCGCCGGGAGGAAGGGCGGCCGTGGCCACCGGCGGGGACGGGCCGGGGGGCTGCGTGCGACACGCGCCTTTCTCCGCCCTGCGCCGCCCGCCCGGCCCCCCGCCCCCGCCGTCCGCAGAGCTGCTCTGATCCCCGCGTCGGGGCTGCTGATTGTTTCCCTCCCAGACTGGCTGGCTCGGTGCAATTTCCAGACGCCTCTTTGGGCCGGGCCCTGGGGGAGCGGGGAGGAACCTATTTCCCGGCAGCCAGGCACAGAACCCCTCCTTCTAGGCCCTCCTGGCCCGCGCGGTGGGGCAGCGGCGGTGACCCCATTTTGCAGGTGGCAAGACTGAGGGGCGAAGGCACTTGGCCAGAAGCACATCACGAGAACTTAACAGAACTAGCAGAAATGGGAGAACGCCTATCCGCCCCTGTCGTTCCTCGGCGTGAGGCTCTGGGCTCAGGAGTGGACAATCTCCCTCTTTGGCCGCCTGCGTCCTCCGGTGAGGAAAGGGCAGTCTTCAAGGATCTGCAAGCGTGAGGGAGGGAGGACCGAGGTCCTGGATCCTGTTCTGGGCTCCCCGCCCTCCTTTTGTAGGATGACACCACCCTCCCCCTCCTGTCTTGTCCCCCAGGCTCGACCTTTCCCTGCTTCACCCCGTTAGGATTGGGCTAAGAACCAACACTCCTATTTTCTCCTTAATAAATCCCATTAAAGATCGCTGGAGCCTTCCGACTGGTGGAACCTGGGCAAGCCCCTTCCGAATCCTGGCCTTAGTTTTGCCATCTGTATGAGAGAAGCCTTCCCGCCCTCATATCCCTGGATACTTTCTCTGCAGGCAACGGCCTGCCATAAGGAGTTAAATGTTCTTCCTTTTCTCTGTATCGTCATTATACTTGCCTGCCCAGCACCTGTGGCCACAGGAATATGCTTAAAAAAAAAAGGTTATTAAATAAGCATGAAGGTATACCTTTGCCTGTTCCTCTCTCCTAACAAATTCCTAATAATAACCAAAGTGCCAGGAGAAAATAAGTGGGTTTATCAACCCTTTCCGAGTATCTCCGCATCAGTGATAAGGAGCAGCCGGCCACCTCCCCAGGATGATGGGGCAGCAGAAATATTTCAGTTCAGAAACTGGTCTGAACTGGGTCTCTGCCCCTCCCTTACTGCCTCTTTGAACCCCTGGATTCTTAGGTGTTCCCTGGCCTGTGGCTAAATCAGAAACCAGGGCTCCCCTTTGACAGATGACAGAACCAAAGAGGTGAAGTGGCTCAGCCAGGAGAACACCACAAAATACAAGATGGTAGACGCAAGACCGTTCCCTCAGGGTGATCGGGAGCCCAGTTGGCATGGAAAAGGCCGTGTGTAAGCCGTAAGCTGCAGGTGACCAGGTGCTGTGGCCGCAGCAGCACCCCTCTGCTGGGCCGGGGGGCACGGGGAGCCTTCTCAGGCCTGTGCATCGGGGCGCAGGTGCTGGACACACAGGAGGAGCAAGGCACGGGCTTTGCCCTGGAGGGACTGACACTGGAGGGAGGGAACAGCCCAGCGAGCGGATTAGCACCAACGCCTGGAGGCAGTTGTTCTGAAGTATATGCCTCAGGAGCCCAGGTGGTTTGCTGGTGTGCCTGTTCTGTCGTTTAGCACCTCTGCTATGGTTGGCAGCTCCCTCAGGGGAAACAGGATCACCCCTCTTGCCCACCTTCTGCTACGCCTGAGGGAGAGGTTGGTTGGGTGACTCCCCCGCCCCTCCTCTCACGATCCCCCCCCCCCTCACTGTCCTCCCAAAGGCCTCTGGAGCCAGTTTGCTGGCTTTCCCCGCGCTTCATTCCAATCTGCAGTGGGAACAAGGCGAGGGCTATATTCAGGGTGTTGGTTTTTTTGCCTTGTACTTGAACCATGCTTTAAATGTTTTAAATTTATTTTTCAAAGAAACTTACATTTATTTATACATGTATGTGGTTCAACTACACATGCATGTGGTACAGAATTCGAGAATACAATGGGAGTAAGTCTTCCTGCCTCCCCTGCCTTCAAGCCTCCCAGCTCTCCTCCCCAGAGGTAACCGCCCTTACTTGTTCCTTATAGATCCTTCCAGAAATCATTTTTTTTTAAGACTTTATTTATTTGACAGAGAGAGCACAAGCAGAGGGAGAGAGAGGGAGAAGCAGGCTTCCTGCTGAGCAAGGAGCCCGATGCGGGACTCGATCCCAGGGCCCTGGGATCATGACCTGGGCCGAAGGCAGCCGCTTAACCGACTGCGCCACCCAGGTGTCCCCAGAAATCATTCTCTTTTAGGAATTTTTTTAAAAAGCAATGTTTGTCTCCCATCCAAGTACTAACCAGGCCTGACCCTGCTTAGCTTCCGAGATCAGAGGAGATCGGGCGCGTTCAGGGTCAAGACGTGGTGTACCGGTTACCTGAGTCAGAATCACCAGAGCGTCTGCTCCGCAGGTCACAAACATTAAAGTCAGAAAATCCTGCTTTGAGGAACATGACAGCTACCATCCCATGGTTGGAGAAATATTTCCATATGTTCCTCCTGTTTCTAGATGAGGAGGAGGCCAGCCCTGGTCAGATAACGCCAGCTCTTAGAGCCAGGGTCTCTTCTTTTCTTTTCTCTCTTCTTTTTTCTTTTCTTTCTTTTCTTTTTTCTTTTCTTTCTTTCTTCTTTCTTTCTTTTTCTTTTCTTTTTCTTTCTTTCTCTCTCTCTCTCTTTCTTTCTTTCTTTTCTCCCTTCCTTCCTTCCTTCCTTTTTTTTAAAGATTATTTATTTGAGAGAGAGACAGAGAACAAGCAGGGGGAGCGGCAGGCAGAGGGAGAAGCAGGCTCCCCGATGTGCAGGGAGCCCGATGCGGGGCTCGATCCCAGGACCCTGGGACCATGACCTGAGCCCAAGGCAGATGCTTAATGACTGAGCCACCCCGGCGCCCCTAGAGCCAGGGTTTCTATCACTTTCAGCTATATCGATGTTTTGCTGTGTGTGTGTGTGTGTGTGTGTGTGTGTGTGTGTGTGTCCTTAGAAGCAAATCATCTTTTGAAATGAAACCATCCCTGGAAACACACATGTAAAATAAATAAAAGCAGAGTTCCTCCCCCTGTCAGAGTGGGAGTGGGGCAGAGGGATCTCACTGAGCCTCCCCTGCCCTACAGCAGCCCCTGGGACACCTTGGAACCCAGGGGTTGAAAGACCACAGTCTCATGTTGTGGGACATCCTAGAGGTGACAGGAATTTAGTATGCAGATGGTCAAGTCCAAGGGTGGGGGAAGGGAATCAGAAATTCCAGCTCCACTCTCCCAGTGTGAGCCCCGGATCCCACCCCCACCATGCTTAGTAACCTCCAGCCCTTCTTACATCCCTCAAGCCCATGGCAGGGGGGGCGGGGGGGGCTACTGTACAAAGAAGGCTGCTTGGAGCCCATGCGTCCCCAAGAAGAGAGCTGGCCCGCGCTGAGCATCCACAGCCGAATCAATTCAAGCGTATTTATGGAGACCTCTGTGGTACCCAGTGCAATAAACTCCAAGCAGTTAAAAAAATGAGTCCATCCCGCCCGGGCTCTCAGTGTAGCCGAGAGAGAAGATGCAGAAGAAGTGATAAGGACATTAGGTGTGTGTGTGCTGGGAGGAGTTAAGGCAGGTGGGTCAACCTTGGATGCAGGGGGCGGTAGTGGGAAAGGGCAGGGTAGGGGGGCGGTGTGGAGAGGCAGAAGGAAGGCAGGGCCTGGGCAGGCACTCAGGAAACACTGCCTTCCAGGGGAAACTCAGCCACTCTCCCCAGAGATGTGAGATGAGGTTAGAGTCAAAGAAACAGCAAATCAGCACCTGAACCCTTAACCCAGCTTAATTAAACTAACTGGCTTGAGGGACTTGAGTTAGACTTTAGGAAAATATTCACAGCACTAAACTTCATGCTTCAAACCTGCTCCTCCCTGGATAATACCTCAATCCTTCCAGCCCTCCCCCCCCACCCCCCAGCTCACTCAATTCCATGCACACACTGGCCTCGGGCTGCTGCTTGTTTTCCTCTGCTGGAAGGCTCTTCCCCAGCTATCTGCACCACTGTGCCCTGCACCTCATCAGTGAGGCTTCCAACTGCCCTTGATTAAGGATCACCCCTCCCTCCCACTCAGTCCCCTTCCCTGCTCTCTCTATTCCCTGTAACACATATCGCCTTCCGGGACTTGATATATTTACTTGTTGGTTGCCTCTCCCATTAGATGTGAGTTCCACAAGGGCAAAATTGTCTGTGCCCCTGGTGCCTAGAATAGTTCCAGATACATAGTAGGAATGCAATAAACATTCATACACGAACGAATAAGTGCGGGAGGGACTCTGTCTTGGTGATTCTCCACAGAATGCTCCCTAGGATAGACCTAGGAGTTGGCCAGGAGCTGTGATTTTGTGCATAGTGGTAGGAGCCAGCTACATCTGGTGCAACTTCACCATGTCAAGAGCAGTCCTAACAGCTCGATCATAAACCTCACCAGGAGGTACAGCGGCCAAGTAGATGTTGACGCTCCCAGAGCAGGGGAGGGGAAGACCCGACCTTGGAAAGGGACCACTGCAGGGCTGGGGATGAGCAGGTAGAAGGTGTGGTTCCCCGCTCCCTGCATGGTGCTTGGTCTCCACAGACAGTGAGCCGGGGAGAAAGAGAGAGGAGACAGTCAGGCATGAGGGGAGTGTTGGTGAGGCTGCCAGACAGGTGTCACCTCCTTTTCCGGGACTCAGTCCCCTTAACCTGCCCTTGGCTCTGCAGATGAATCAGCAAGTTCTGGTCTCTGAGGTTCCTTGCGGCACTTCCCCTGGGGCAGACCAGGGGATCTTGCACGACATTAAGTAACACACGTGGGAAGGCAGGAGGCTCAGAGAGCCAGCAGTAGCCTGGGGACAAGGGTCATCCAGCCCAAACCTATGTCTCTGTATGGAAACCCCCCAGCCCAGGAAACAGCTGGTGCTGGGAACTTGGGGATTAGTCCTCAGCCTCAGCTGCAAATCAACACCTTGGGTACACCAGTTGAAGAAATACAGTTTCAAGGCATCAAATCTTCACCAATAAATACATAAATAAATAATAAAAAATTTTTTAAAATGCAGGTGTGCCTTGCTTTAAGCCACAACCTATAGGAAAACTGAGTATCTACCAAGGATAAGCAAAGGGATGATTCCTCATTTTATTTTAATTTTTTAAGTTTTTATTTATTTATGTAATCTCTACACCAAAAGTCACATGTTCCTCCAACCGAGCCAACCAGGTAAGCATCCCTGATTCCTCATCTTAAAGGAGGGTGTTCCAGGGGCACCTGGGTGGCTCAGTGGCTTAAGCATCCGACTCTTGATTTCAGCTCAGGTCATGATCTCAGGGTCGTGAGATCGAGCCCCACAATGGGCTCCACGCTCAGTGCGGCATCTGCTTGAGATTCTCTCTCCCTCTCCCTCCGCCCCTTTACCCACTCACTCTTTCTCTCTCTCTCACTAAATCAATCTTAAAAAAAAAAAGTAAAGAAGGATGTTCCTTGGAGACGTTGTGAGCCCCCCTAGTGAACTGGAAATCATTGCCTTTGTAAATATTCTCCTTTCACATATTTATCCCTTGAAATGTGTCACTTTCCTGTCTACAATCTGCCTTCAAAGATATGAATACTTTCACACATATATATCCTCATTAGATTCTCCGAGGGCCCTCTGAGTTACCTACAATGATCCCCATTTTACAGATGAGAAAACCGAGCCCAGGAGACTAAGGTTTCCAACAGCCCCCCTGACGCTGAGCCCGGGTTTTGAAGTCAGACAAACCTGGGCTCGCATCTTAGTTTATCACTCCCTAGCTCGACTTGGCACATACTTGACCTCGGTGGGCCTCGATGTCCTCCTCTGTAAAATGGGTCTCATAATACCTACGTCACAGGGAGCCATGAGGGGGAACTGAAGCGATACATGTTATGGCTCAGAGCAGGGCCTCGCTCAGAGTTGCAGTGCTGATGCCCGCCATTCTTGGTGTTTTGTTTTTCTTTTGAGATTTTATTTATTTTATTTATTCATTTGTCAGAGAAAGAGAGAGAGCACAAGCAGGGAGAAGCAGACTCCCTGCTGAGCAGGGACCCTGGGCCCATGACCTGAGCGGAAGGCAGATGCCTAACCGACTGAGCCCCTCCCCAGGCGTCCCCATTCTTGTTCTTTGTACAGGATCTCTCAACTTCTGTGAAATATTCACAGAGGTGTGTGACGGGGAGTCTCTCCCAGGGGCAGGCAAGACGGCACCCCCGCCCTCAGCCCAGCCCTGCCCTCCCCTCACCGCCCTCACCCCTTCCAGAAGGTCACACCGCGCTGGTTCTCTCCCAACCCCCAGGAGCCTCCCTGCCACCGCCTGGCTCCACCTCACAGCCACGGCCCCGGGGCCACCCCAGCGCTGCCTGCGGCGCGGCCTGGAGCCCGGACAGGCCTGGCCAGCCGCCAGAACTCCCTCCGTAGGACGCCCCGCCCCTCCCTCTGGGCCCTTCTATTCTGGGAGCTGTAATTTAGACAGGCTTCCCGCCCCAATTGCTATATCTGTGGCAGCAGTCACCGTCCCCCGCCCCGGGCCTGCCCACCCCCTTTTCATAAACAGCTCCCAGGCTGCCCTGTTATCTTGGGTTCCGTGGCTCTGGGGAGGAGGCCCTGCCACCCTGAAGATACAAATAACCCCTCAGTCCGGGGGGCAGCAGGCCCAGTGTGGACAGAGGCGGGCTGGCACCCTCACCCACGAGAGCCCAATATAGCAGCGCTCCGAACCTGACCCTGAAGTCTGCTGAGGTGGGATGGGGTGCCGAGGAGAGAAGAGCCTGCCATTATCCCTCCTACACTCTGAGGACTGGGCTGGCCTGGGCTGTGGTCTCCCCACAGGCCCTTCTCGGCCACAGGGCCATGAAAAGAAGGAGGGGCAGCCAGTAACAGCAACAAAAGTGATCTTTCTAAAACACAGATGTGATTGTGTCAATCCTGAGCTCCAAACATGCAGTGGTTCCCCGTGGCCCTCAGGGATGAAGCTCACAAGACCCTCCGCCTTCTGCTCTTTCTACCACCTCTCTCGCCTTAAGGACCTTTGCACAAGCTCTCTCCCTGCCTGGGCACAGTTCTCTTCTTCCTCTCACTCCTACTCATCCTGCAGGTCTTGGGTTAGAAGGCACTTCTTGGGGCGCCTGGGTGCCTCCGTTGGCTAAGCGTCTGCCTTCAGCTCAGGTCATAATCCCGGGGCCCTGGGATGGAGCCCTGGGTCGGGCTCCCTACTCAGCGGGGAGTCTGCTTCTCCCTCTGCCTGCTGTCTCTGCCCCTTCCCCCACCTGTGCTCTTTGTCTCTCTGTCTCTCTCTCTCTCTCTAATAAATAAATAAAATCTTAAAAAAGAAGAAGAAGAAGAAGTCACTTTTCACGGAACCTTCCCCTGACATCGACACACCTACACACTCCTCTCTGGTCCTCCCCTTGAACTGGGATGGGTGTCCCTCCCATGTTTACCAGAATCACCAGGCCCCTGCTGATGCACCTGTCTGTCTCCCCAGCAGACGAGAAGCACTCCCAGGGCAGGAACTCTGTCTTGCTTATATGGTTTCTCCAGCACCAAGCCCAATCCTGGCATACAGCAAGTTTAAGAAAAATTTGTTGAAAGAATGCATGAATGAATAAATGAACAATTCCTCTGCCCGCCCACCCTTCCCCCCCGCCCACCGGGGATGAGTGGGTCTCTTGGAGAGGTATTTGCTACTCTCTGCCCTTCATTCTCCCAGAAAGCCCCATCTTCAGCTCTTGTGTCTTTGTCTTCTACATATAACTTGAGGCTCACTGCACTGATCTGGAAAATACGGTTGCTATGGCCATGGGCCTACTCGTGGGGAGCCCTGAGAGGCTCTGAGGACGCACTCTAGGACAAGGCAGGCATCCCTGGGTTGAGAGGGAGGAGGGCAGAGAAAGAGGCAGTCCTCAGACCTTATTAAGTAATAAATCTGTTACCAAGAAGCAAGGTGGCTGGGCATATCAAATGGGCAGCTTTGGGCACCTCTGCTATGACACAGAGACACACTTTGTATTTTGCTTGCTCCAAACTGTAAATGGCAAAAAATAACCCACGATTACAGCAACAGCATGGAGTTAGATGATTCTACCATTAAGCCAGGTACATTATCGGAGGACCTTTGAAATTGGAGTTTCTGTGTCCAAATTGCATTTCCTCCGTCATTTCTCTCATCCTGCAGTCTCACTTGGATTTGTCCCAGATCACCTGCCCCGACTGAAGGCTGGGAAGATCTGTCACTGTGGTCACTCCCCGGAATACAGCCATGGAGCCCAGGTCGAGGGCCCAAGCCTTTTAGGGAGAGAACAAGAGAGCAGTGGGGGCTCAGCGTGCCACCTCCCCACTCCTGGAGGCCGTAGGATGAGACGGTCAAAGACAGGCCTGGTGAAGACAATCAATCTAGTGGCCAAATAGACCAAGACTGTGCTCTGGGTGGGTGACAGGATCGAGACATGCTTCCACCTCAGGGCCTTTGCATGTGCTGTTCATGCTGCCTGATGTTCTCTCCCCTCCGATTTCTATATGGCTCGCTCCCTCACGTCTTTGCTTAACTGGCCCCTGCTCAGTCAGACTTTCCCTGGCCACCCTTCTTAAATCGAAGCTCCCTCCCCCTCCCACTTCCCTGCTTTATTTGTCTCCATAGAACTTCCTGCTATCTGACATACTCAGTTCTTTCCCTCTCCCCCCACTCCCTTCCTTCCTTCCTTCCACTGGCTGCCTCCTTTATAACGGAATATGAGAACCATGGCAATTGTATTTACAGATCCATCTCTGGTTCTCTCTTGCTGTGTAAGAGATCACCCTAAAAACTCAGCAGCTTCAAACTAGCATTTATTATCTCCACAGTGTCTCTGAGCCAAGAGTCCTAACAAGATTATAGTCATCTCAAAGCCTGACTGGGGCTGGAGGGCTGCGCCCAAACTCACTCATGTGGTTGTCCTTGATGGGCCTTGTCTGCACCGGCTGCCGGCCTGAGGCTTCAGTTCCTTGCCTGTGAGCTTCCCCATGGGACTGTCCACAGCCCGGCAACTGAGGGAGTGACCCCCAAAAGGAGGAGAGCAAGAAAGGGAGAGAGCACCCAAGACGAAGTGCAGTCTGTCATAACCCACATGGGCAGGGCTGTGCCTTCGCTTCTGCCCCACACCACGGGTCACTCACATCCACCCTGGCACAGTATGGGAGGGGCCCGCAGGAGGGTGTGGATGCCACGAGGTGGGCAGCATCGAAGCCATCTTGGAGGCCGGCTACCAAGCCCCCACACACCCCTGGCATATAGAAGATGCTCAAGAAATCATAGAAAGAATGAAGGTAGGAATGACTCCAGCAGAATGCGTCTAGGCTTCGTACCCACAGGGAGCTAAGAGCCCTGATCACTGCCCCATCCCTGAAGGATCTTAAACACATTGAGCTTTCCTCAACCCTCACCCCACATCCATGTCCACCTCTCCCCAGCCGGGTGACCTTGGGCAAGTTCCTTAACTCAGGGGCTTGCTCTGGGGATTTGAAAAGACAAGGAGGGGGGCACCTGGGTGGCTCAGTCGGTTGGGCGACTGCCTTCGGCTCAGGTCATGATCCTGGAGTCCCGGGATCGAGCCCCGCATGGGGCTCCCCGCTTAGCGGGGAGCCTGCTTCTCCCTCTGACCCTCCCCCTCTCATGCTCGCTCCCTCTCTCCCAAATAAATAAAATCTTAAAAAAAAATAAAAAGACAAGGAGGATGTTAACTAGCTAGAATTTAAATACAAATTTAAAAAATAAAAAAAAAGATGAGGAGGTAGGCATCATAGAGTCTGACACACACCAGTCCTCAATAAATGTCACCATTGTGGGCAGTACTGTGTGTTACTCATATTGGAGGGAAAAAAAAAACCAGAGTAGCTCCCTGGAGTCAGGAGCAGTTTTAGAGCGGGGGATGGTGTGTGTGTGTGTGTGTGTGTGTATGTGTGCGCGCGCGCGCACGCACGTGCGTACGTGTGTGCACGTGTGTGTGTTTCTATAGGGTTCTGTCCCAGGTCGGCGGTGCCGGCGGATGACTCATGTGGTCCAGACACCAGGTTTACCACTTGGGCCAGAGATGGTCACGTGCTGGGGCCTTAGTCACCCAAACGGGCAGGACTAATGAGCCCGTGGGCCACTGCCCATTTACACTGAGTTAGCATGTATGACCCCAGTGGTTCTTAAACTTTTTGCAGAGAGGGGAGGGAAGGATAGGTGGTGTCAGGGAACCTTTTGAAAGTTTACATGAAAAACGCACATTTACATGTAAACACAAAAGAGTACCTACAGCAAGCTCAGGCCGTTCACGGGAGGACCAGGGCTCCAGAACATTAGCTTTCCACTGCGGCCTCCCAGGAGGCAAGGCGGGGCCTGCGTCTCGTGAACAAATGAATGAATGCATGCATACATGGACGAACGAATAAAAGACTGAAAGCCCCAGAATCTTGGCATCTTTGCTGGCTGGCAGTGCATCCTCTCCCCCTGTACAATGGCCTCAGAAAAACTGGCTGGTTTCGAAAAGAGCCGTGTTCAAGTTCTGCCTTAGCCACCTTGGACTTGTCCCCTGACCTCCCTCCGCTTCGTTTTCCTCATCAGGAGAATAATATGAATTGCAGACACTGTTTTGTAAGCTACAAAGCCTGCGGAACACACAAGGGACTCTCATTTTGGTTGGACTCTTATTCTGAGGGTGCTTCTCCAGCTCCCAACCGCACAGACCTGCCTTGGGGATGGGAAGGTTCCTCCGTGGGGCCAGTTGCTCAAGGGGAAGCTGTAAAAACCGGCTGAGCTGCCGGCCCTTCCTTCGTTAGCATATCCCCAGTGAGACAGCCCAGATTAAGCCGGGAAGCTTGCTATGGTGTCATTCTGGGCCTAAGGCCACACCCCACACAAGTAGCCGAGATTAAGAGTCTTGCAGTCATTCAGGTAACAAATATTTTTTGAGCAACTACTTCAGATCAAAGCCTGCAGTAGGTGCTGGGGACACCATGGGAGCAAAGCCACTCTGGTCCTTACTGTCGCGGAGCTGACAGTCTGAGGGAAATAGATATTAATCGATCAGCCAGGAGGAGCCCAGGGTGCTGTGGAGGTGTGTCATGAGAGGGAGAGTGTCTGGGCAGGGCTAGTTTCCTTTTAGAAGTGACAGAGGAGCTGAGCCCTGAACTCAGTGGGATGGATGCGGTGGGAAGTATGCTGGAAAGAGGCCATGGCAAGTGCAAAGGGCCCGTGGTAGCACATCTGAAAAGCTGAAACAAGACTGTTACACAGAGTGAGCAGGAGAGGGCTGCAAGAAGTAACCAGGGACACAAGGCAGGCAGAGACGAAATCACCTTGTTCTCTTTAATGTGACATTTGCGAAAAACGGAGGAAATGGAGTGGCAGATTTCAAGACTCTGAAAGCCATTACACAGGAGGGTGCCTTAGAAGCCAAATGAGAGGAAATATCCCAGCAAGTGGGATTTGAGTCAGACTGTAAGGACTTCCTGGCCCAACTGGGACCCTGGGGTGGGGAGGGGGTGACTTTCTCAACCACCTGCTGAGGGTGTCTGCCAGGTAGCAGAAAGGATGTCTGCACATTCACCTCTTTACCCAGTTCCCTCTGCCACATGACTCCCCATCCTTGCTGCTTACTGAGGGGGGACAGCCCTGTCTGGGTGAGTCTGTTGTGGGAGAGGGGCTGGCTTGGGGAAGGCAGGGAGGGAAAGTTGCAAGGGTGGGGAGAAGGTTGCTCTCAAGTGTCTCCAGGCTGCTCAGGGGATGTGGAGAAAGAAGGGAGGGGAACCCGGCAGCAGGCAAGAGCAGGAGCTGAGGTGGGACAGGGAAGGAGAGTGGTCAGGATGGGGGCATCTCTGGGGGGGGTGGACCTGATCCCCGGATTATGAGTCTCCTCCTTAGCCCGGAGGCACCTCAGGTCCCAGCTGCTTTACCTGCTTAAGTCCAAGACAGAATGGTCCCGGGCCGAACAGATCTGCCGGTCGTCTGACACTCTTTTGGGAAAAGCTGTTGGCTCATCTCTGTCTCCTCTCTAGACTGTAAGTTCCCCGAGGGCAGGGTCTGTGTCTTCTTCAATGTCTTATCCCCCAGTGCCTGACACAGTTAACAGTTGTCCAATGAAGGACAGCACAAATGAGTACTGTATTGTAGGGAGGACCCGGAGAGCGGGAGACTGTCCACAGCCACCGGTGGAGCACAGCTCTGAAGATCTGAACCTCCATCTATGTTACTGCCAGATTCTCCCGAGCACCGGCGTGGGGGGGACGCGGCCCATTCCCGTCCACAGAAGGGCAACTCAAAACTCGTGCAAATCCTGCGCATGCCACTTCCCAGTTCTGGGATCTTGGACAGGTTGCATACCACTCTGTGCCTCATCTTTCTCATCGGTAAGGTGGAGGAACAAATAGATCCTAGGGTTGATGTGAGAATGAAGAGAGCTGAGCCTTTAGAACACTGCTTGGCACAGAGTAAGCGCTCCATCAATGCCAGTGACTGTCATCTAGGAAGGGGATGAGAGACCTGAAAAGTCCCGACGCCCCAGCACAAGGCCTTAGGCCCAGAGCACCTCCGGCAGAACCCGCAGAACTGCCCGAACGAACGGGGTCCTCCCAGTGGCCTCCGGCACTAAGCCCACCTGCATAGGTCGCCAGGTCACTGAAGGCCCTCAGCCTCCTCCAGACAGAGAAGTGCAGACCTCAACATCGGAGCTGACCGCCACTTGCTGCACAGCGTCCTTGGGCAAGGCACTTTCTTAATGTCCCCAAGCTTCTGCTTTTTCGTTTGTAAAAAGGAGAATACTAAAACTCATCGGCCAGGGTTGTTGTGGGGATTACGTGCCTGGCACAAAATCGTCCTTCCCGGAGCTGGAGTGTTCAGAGGAACCAGGGGATCTGCCCCTCCCCTTCCGCCACTGCCCCTCCCCCACCAGGCCTGTCGCAGAGCCAGAGTCCCGGGTCCTGATTCCTGGCCTCCCGGGCTCTAACGCCAAAGAGGTGACTCTTGCCTAAGGTGCCAAAACCTTAGGCGAGAGTCACACCCTCTTGGTCAAGGCCAACCGGAGAGCCCCATCCCTGGCCACCTGAATCAGGCTTTCCCAGAAACTCCTGTGTCTGTCGCCTCAGATGACCCCAGCCCCACAAGCTCTCTACCAGACTGACTGACTGACTGACGGGAATTCTAAGGTGAACCCCACAGGAAGAGAGGAAGTTCTGCAGCCGAGTGCTGGGCAGAGGCCTCACCCTGCTGGGGCCTGGGATGGGGTGAGGAGGGAGGTAGGACTCCCCTCCCCTTTCTGTCCCCCTCTTTAGACACATGGCTGATCGTCCAACTGCCCAACTGTGTTCATTGGCACAATGAGGTAGGATTGTGCCGTGAAAAGTTTAGCGTAGGGGAAACTGGGAGTTTCTAGATTTATTCCACAGAGGTGCTTTGCACAGAGCCCCCGTGGCTCTGATATCCGCAAGCCTGGAAGGCAGAGGTGGGCAGTAAGAACTGGCTCAGGCCGCCACAGAAAGTTACCGCCCGCCCCACCCTCAGCCCCATCGTTGGAAACCGGCGGAAAGGGTGTTCATCGGAAAGGGTGTTCATCGTCAGGATCCGGATCTGCATCTAGTGCCTCCTTGGGGGCATGTGACCCTGGGCAACTCATTTGATCTCTCTGAGCCTCAATACCCCTGTTGGAAAATGGGGATAATCCTGCAGTGACCAGTTAGTGAGAAGATAAAATGAGGAGACACAAACGGAGTTGCTAGGTCGAGCTGAACACAGCAGGCGACGTGTTTCATTCAACAACAAACATCTAAGGCCTACTGTGTGCCGCAGTCTCCGTGCTGGAGTGGACGGAACACTACCGCATAAGGCAAACGTGGTCTCTGCCCTCCTGTTGTTGACAGCGGTGGCAGACGCTGAAGGAGGGGCACGGTGTGGGGTAAAGGTTAAGGCAACCAGGCTGGGGGACACGTGGGTGGCTCAGTCGGTTAAGCTCAGGTCATGATCCTGGGGTCCTGGGATAGAGCCCCGCATCAGGCTCCCTGCTCAGCGGGGAGCCTGCTTCTCCCTCTCCCTCTGCCTGCCGCTCCCCCTGCTTGTGTTCTTTCTCTCTGACAAATTAAAAAACAAACAAACAAACAAACAAAAAAACCTTAAAAACAAAAAGGCAACCAGGCTGGAAGCCCAGCTCTACCATTCACCGGCTGGATGACCCTGGGCAAGCTCAACTCTTTGTGCCCCGATTTCCCAACAGCAGAAGGAGCCACGCAGCATTTCAGAGAGTGGTGAGGATTATGTGAGCTGACCCACGGAAGTGTACTGACAGCACTTCCCACATGTTGTGGTGGCACACAGGTGATCGGTGTGATAGAAGGAGCTTCAGGATGTGTGACAGAGACCGAGCTCACCCAGCAAATGGGGCAGGTGTGTTCTTGAGGAGTGAAGTCCCCAGGAAACATCAGAGGTGCTGCAGAGCGGGAAGAGAGGGTGGGCAGTGAGGACAGGGGCGTGAGCAGCAAGGCGGTGAAGGAGCTGGGGAGCTGGAAGTTACGGTCAAGGGTTTTAAGCAGCTGTAAAGCGTTCGTTCTCCTTTGTACATGTGGAAAGACGGCACACACTTGTCCTGTTCACCCTAACCCCCAGCACAGGGTAATTCCTTGCTCACCCTCCTTCCCTCGCCGGTTTCCAGCACCGCGGGCTGCCAGATCACACAGGGCCTTTCCACCTGCCGGCTCTCTTGGAGGAGTGGAGCAGGGGGAGACTTACACCGCGGCCTGGGGGCGCCTAGGCTCTGCATCCACACAGCTCCTTTGTGACCCCATGGGCCAGGTGTGCCTAGGTTTGAACTCAGGCAAATAATTTCTCCTGTTGTGAATGTGCAACTGTCAAGTGCAGCAACCTAGTACAGTGCCCTGTTCATAGTACGTTCTCAGTATATATAAGTTTTGGCTCTCTGCTGTTGAATCATAAGCTTCTCCTCAGCCATCAGGCTGGAGGGCAGAGGGAGCTGGGGGGAGGGCTTTGGGTTGGGGGGAAGGGGGAGGCAGGGGAGTGTGGCTAGGCACCAACTCTTACGAAACAGAAGAGAAAGTGGGTTTTTTATTTACAACACCACTTGCAAAGGGCAAACAGTTGGGTCCTTAAATCAGTGTTCACGGGGTAGGGGAGTGGGAGAGCCTCTTCCCCGACAATCCCCTGTAACCTTAACCGAGGAAGGATCCCAAGAGGCGAGGTGCCGCGACTCCGCGCGGAGGGCAGAGCTAGGCGCACGTGGGGGAGGAACTGCTTTTCCTGGGCTGGGTCCAACGGTGCCTACCGCTGGGCTTAGGAGCGAAGAAGGGCATGGGGGTTGGCGGTAGGGGTGCATTTCTGCAAATCTCAGGGCTCAGAGCCCTGGAGGCACAGCCCTGCCACTTCTGGGTGTGCGGGCGGGGACTCACGCAGAGCCCCGCAGCCACTCCAGCGAGGGTACCCCCCACCCACGCTCCTCCGCAGGGATGCGCTCCCTCTTTCCTTTCTCCCTGCGCGCAACCCCACCTTCGCTCGCTCTCGGGGAGCCTGCAGGGCAGCCGGGAGGCGTGGCCCGCAGGCGGCCCGCCCCTTTGATGTGCGCCGGCGCCGCTGTGATTGGACAGTCGCTTGTGACGTGTGGGGACTGCGGTGGGTCCGGGTGCTGCGGCAGCCGCAGCGCCAGCCGCGGCTCGGGCTCCGGCTCCCGGGCATTTAAAGGGGACGCGGCGGCTGCCCGGGGGGGATGGGGGGCAGGTGGAGGGGGCGGCCCAGACGCGCATCATCCACGGCCCCTCGGGACTGGAGGGACTCGTGAGCCGGAGCCCAGAAATCCGGGGGTGGATAAGACACCGCGTCCCCTCCAATTCCCGTAAGCACCCCTTGCCCCATCCCGCGCCCAAATACCTCAGCTACCCCCTCTCCCCCATTCTTTACACTCCAAACTAAGCTGGGACAGACCTCTACCGCCGCCGCTCCCCACGTGAGTCCTGGGCTTCCCTAGGTAGGGGAGGGCGGGGGTCCCAGTGTGGGGTGGGGGCTGCGTGGAGTTTGAGGGCACTCCTTCACGTGTGTCAGTGGGGGAGTCCCTGGAGCGGAGAAATGAGTCCTCCTTCTTTCTCCTACCCCAGGAACGTGGTGCCCGGATAGTCCTCTGTCCCCGACTCGGGCAAAGCGAAGGAATCTGTGCCCCCTTGCTCCCCGCCACCCACCAGTCCCCTGGGCTCCCCGAGCTGCGCACCCCCTTGCCCCGCATTGGAGCGAAGCACCCGCCAGCTGGGGGTGTGCCAGAATGCCTGCTTTCCAGCCACCTCTAAAAATACCTCTCCCCCGGCTCCACCGGCAGTTGCCACCTCCCTGTCCACTGAGGATCCCCTTGCAGCTTGTCCACCCAGGCAGGGCGAGCCCAGAGGGGACTCCTGGTCCCAGCTTCTTCACTGACACCAGGGCTCCAGGTCCTCAGGGCCAGCTTACTCACAGCCCAAGGGGGTCTCCAGGGCAATAGGGGGAGCTCTGGCTGCAACTTCGCCAAGAGGCACCAGGAACTCCTGAGTTCTGATCCTGCATCTGATGTTGTGTGACACCCCCCCCCCCGCCCCCAGGGATGCTAGCTTGACCTCTCTGGGCCTCCGTTTTTCCTATTTGCTGGTGGTGGTGGTGAGAAGGAAGAGACCATGGTGAAGCTGGAAATACAGTCTTGGGGAGGGAGAAAACTTCAGCTTAGCTGTGGGATCCAATTCCTAAGTGATTGATAGAAGACCACCTGGGCTTGGGCAGGAGGCTTGTAACTGTGGCATCTGCGGGGTCCTCGATCCCCACTTCCATCCCTATCCTCCACATTTCCTGGGGCAAACTGTCCCCGAACTGTCCTGTGGGCTCCCAGTCCCCTCATTAAGGGGGGGGGATTTCAAGCTGTTTCTCCCTCCCCCATCCCCATTCCCACAAATATCATCTGAAAGCATTTTTGTCAAAGGCAGGAGGAAACAAGGAGGAATCCGGTGATCTGATGTGGAATCAGGGAGGCGAGCACCACTTTTAGGTGGGACTAGAATATGGACTCCCGGCCACCCCAAAGAAACCCCTCTTTCCTCTCTCTGCTCTAGCCATCTGGAGAAGCTCCTAGACCCTGTCCCCCTTTTCTCTGAGGGACTCTTTGGTGACCACAAAAGGATTTGGTCACTTAGGACAAAGCTGCCAGAGGTGAGTAACCTTTCTGAACGTCACGAGAAGCAGATGCCAGAGGGGCCTGGGGTGCCACTGACTACTGTGGGGGCATGGGTGCGGTGGCAGCAAAGACTTCTCTTTCCGGGGGAATAAACTCAGGATGCCTGGCTTTCTGCTCTGGGGACTAAAAAAACAAGGGCAACTCACTAAACAACAAATGTTGAACCGATTTCCCTAAATAGTATTATTAGATGAAAAAATATACCATGTCTTTTGCTCTAATGAACGAGAAGTTTTGTACATGATTGAAAATCAGTGGACCATTCCACCAAATTTTTAAAAGGAAAAAGGAACAAGGGCAAAACCAGGAGACCCTTTTCTATGGGATGAAAGTTGGTCTCTGGGTGGCTGCTTGAAGAGCCTCTGTGTCTTTCTATGTCCGGCTCTCTTCTCCCCGAGCCCCGCACATGTCTGTCTGTGTGTGCCGTGGGGCTGTTTGCTTTTATCGCAGAAGTGGCATCCCCTGACCTTTCTCCACAAACTCGCTAGGCCTGGGGGCAGACATGGGATATCAGGCAGGATCCTGGAAGTTTGGAACTCCTCCAGATAGGGCCTGGGAAGAGCCCTTCCATCCTCCAAAAACATGCTATTCCAGTGTCCCCATGTCTTCTCTCCCATCTTCTCCTTGACCCCTCCCCTAGCCCCCACCTTTTTCTGCCCCCTGCCCCATTCAGCTTTGGCTGCCTTTCCCAATTCCTAGATTAAAAGTTCCTCAAAAAAAAAAAAAAAAAAAAAAAGGTTCTTCAGCGGAAAGGCTGAGACCCACCTCCATCCATATCAAAAGGGCTTAATGCACATCTGGTTAGGGCGTGGCGAGGGGTGGGGTAGCTCCAGGTGATAGGGGCCCTCCCTCTGACCCATGCCCTGTTCCTGGGAGGTCCCAATCTCTGTCTCGGGGGCCCTCAGCTTCTCCCTGAGGGTCTGGGATGGTCTGGGGAGCATGTCACCTTGACAAAGTCAGGGGTTCCAGTGTCATCCGCTGTCACCACCAGAGGGCAGCAACCAGCCAGGACTTTGCTCCTTTCCCGGTCTAGTCCCCTGGTTCTCAGTAGCTTTCCAGATCTGTCCCAGCTGCTTCTAGTCTCTCATTCAACCGCAAGGTGAGGGGGAGGGATGGGGCATGGGGAGGCACTGGGAGCTGTAGGTGGTGTCGTCCTCTGTAGCTGAGTTGGTGAAGCCCCCGCGAAGCCAGCCCCTGTCCCCAAAGCCACACAGCAAAGCCCCCGCAGAAATTTCAAACTGACTTCCAGCCGATTGCCAGCCTCTGAAAGCACCAGGGAGGCCAGTCCCAGATCATCTGTGATGCTCAGGGGTCCCGGCCCCCAGCTGTGGTACAATGAGCCCGGTCATCTGCCCCTTCCCTTTTAAGGGCAGAGAGCATACAAGGCTGTGGCCAGGTGTTCATGAACCAGGCTCCCTGGGGACACAGCACAGCCTCCGGCAAGTTAACCTCTCTGGGCCCTTACTGGTGAATTCATGGGACTGCGATGAGCAGTGGGAGAACACCGGTGCCGGTGTTGTGTAAACCATGACACAAGAAAGGGGCCAGGATCATACTGGAGAAAAAACCGCTGGTCTCAGACCCTAAGTTCTGGTTTTGAGATCTGTCTTTGCCACTTACCTTTGAGTAAATCGGCTAACCGTTCTGGATCTCCAATTAATATCACCTCTAACCTCTCGAATGTCCCAGGGGGTGGGTAGGAGGATACCTAGCAAGGGCTTTGCCATCTGTGAGCGCTGTGCCTATTTGAGGGGTTTTCACTGAGCCCCTGGGAGTGGTTCCCGGGGCTCAGCCAAGGAGATAGAATCAGGTGCGCATTAGTAGTGGAAACAAAGCTAGCTGCTGGCGCTCTCCAACAGAACTTGTGTGGTTGTCAGGAGCTCTGGACGACGGCTGGAGACCGACAGAGTCCCTACAGGTGGTACCCAGGGTGATGCACTGACAATGAGCGGGTGTTTTCCAGTTGCTGGCCTCCGATGCCTGTCTAGGGTAAGTGGGTCCCTCCAGGGGTCTCTTAGGATGAGGCCTCAACCTCCTTCCCATCATGGGGTGGAAGGAGCCCTATCCAGCCCCCTTTAGGCCTACCCTCATCTCTACTGGGCCTCCACTAATCCCTGGAAGCTTCCATCCCAAGTGTGGGGTCCTGCTGCTTTACATACTCCAGGGATCCTCGTCGCTGAGACTCCCAGATGGATGTCGATGAGACCAGAGGGTGACTCTAGGGATGAGCTCGAAGGGACAGAGCTATTAGGGAGGCAGAGAGCTAGGTCCACACCCCAGCTCTGAAATTCGGAGCTTGGACTTCTGTTTCACAAGGTGGGCCAGACCACAAACATCACAGGAATACCAGAGAGCGAGTTAGAAAGAAGCCAGAAGGAGGAGTGGTTCCGTCTGGACTGACTGAGGTGGGAGGCCAGGAGGGAGAAAGGCAGTGTGGTCGGTATTCTGAAGCTGGACGTGATTTGCTCTCTGCCCGTCCACCGTGTATGGCAGCCGGCAGAGGCAAAGGTGGCGGACAGGCTGCTGAGGGCTTCTGTGGCCTCCACTCGCTTGCCTTTCTTTGTGCCTCACACTTGCACTCTGTCCCCCATCCTCTCCCACGTCCTCTGTGGGTGGGACTCTGGCCGAGGTCTCCACTTCCTGGAGCCCCCCCCCCCCCCCCCCGTCCCCAGTCTGTCCCCCTGTGCAGTCTATCTCCAGGCGCCCCTGGCACGACCTCCTCCTAGCCTCTCCTTCCCCACCCTGTGCCCCCTCCCTGCTCCCTCCGCCTCTGCCTTTTCAGCCACTGCTGCTCTCTTTCCTCTCCCTCACCTGTCTCCCAGGTATGTCGTGGCCTGGCGCGGGAAGCTCCTACCTCCCCAAGCCCCACTGCTTCTGCTGCCCGCTGCCTTCGGACTCTGGCAGAAACCCCACCCGCTGACGTGTTCCTCCCAGGGAATTGGCAAGTGATTAGTTATGAGCTGTCAGCACAGGGCCCGAAAACTCCCTGGAGAAGCAGTGTTCCATCCTGGGACCCCATCTGGCTGGAAGCAGCTTCCAGAGAGCCTTCCTGGGTCAACCCAGCGACGTGGTTATTCCAAGAGCTAAAATCCAGTTCTCTGGCCAGTGCGGAGGCCCAGGCACTTAGCTCTCCAGGCCCAGCCCTTAGTTAACGATCCAGGCCCGAGGACCTGGCATTCACAGTCCACATGCCTTGGATGATACCAACGAGTGTTCCCTGGAGCCTGGCCTACTGGCCACAGTCCCATCGGCTGGGCTTGGCTCAAAAAGGGAATGAGGAGGCTGCTTCAATTGGGTGAATGCCTGGTTTCCCTGGCCTACGTTCGTTAGGGAAGAAGGGGGTGGAGAGCCCCAACAGTCCACACCAACAACAAGGGTCGCTGGAAGTCTCCAGAACGGCCTAGTCCAGAAACCTCCCCCAAAGGGGTGTCCCCTTGGAAGCTGCGTTTCCCCTCCGTTAAGCTGACCCTGTTAAGCCCCGCGGCCCCAGAGGAGAGTAGCAGAAACAGGTGCCAAGGAAGCCCCTCTGGGTTCAGGAGGAGGATGGTCTTCTGAGGATAACCCCGAGCACAGTTCACTGAGAGCCGCCAACGGGGTTGGGCAGGGAAGGCTGGGGTGGGGGCGGCGGCGTTGGGTCCTCCGCCCAGCTTAACCTGCCTTGGGTCCTCCTCAGGTCTTGGATGTGCCAGCGCCTCTGGCCATGGCCCGCTAACCAGCCTCTCCCCGGCCGGCCCGCGCCGCGCCCCCTCTCGCTTGCTCCCTCCTCCTCCTCCTGCTCCTCCCCCCCCTGCTCCCAGGACGGCGGGATGGCCGCGCAAGGCGCGCCGCGCTTCCTCCTGACCTTTGACTTCGACGAGACGATCGTGGACGAAAACAGCGACGACTCGATCGTGCGCGCCGCGCCGGGCCAGCGGCTGCCCGAGAGCCTGCGGGCCACCTACCGCGAGGGCTTCTACAACGAGTACATGCAGCGCGTCTTCCAGTACCTGGGCGAGCAGGGTGTGCGGCCGCGGGACCTGCGCGCCATTTACGAGGCCATCCCCCTGTCGCCCGGCATGAGCGACCTGCTGCAGTTCGTGGCCAAGCAGGGCTCCTGCTTCGAGGTGATCCTCATCTCGGATGCCAACACCTTCGGCGTGGAGAGCGCGCTGCGCGCCGCGGGCCACCACAGCCTGTTCCGCCGCATCCTCAGCAACCCGTCGGGGCCCGACGCGCGGGGGCTGCTGGCGCTGCGGCCCTTCCACACGCACAGCTGCGCGCGCTGCCCCGCCAACATGTGCAAGCACAAGGTGCTCAGCGACTACCTGCGCGAGCGGGCCCACGACGGCGTGCACTTCGAGCGCCTTTTCTACGTGGGCGACGGCGCCAACGACTTCTGCCCCATGGGGCTGCTGGCGGGCGGCGACGTGGCCTTCCCGCGCCGCGGCTATCCCATGCACCGCCTTATCCAGGAGGCGCAGAAGGCCGAGCCCAGCTCCTTCCGCGCCAGCGTGGTGCCCTGGGAAACGGCCACCGACGTGCGCCTCCATCTGCAACAGGTGCTGAAGACGTGCTGAGGACGGCGGCCTGCAGGGGGCGCCCGGGCGGAGGAGGGGGTGGGGTGGGGGGAGAGCGGGAAAGACAAACCTAGTTTTATTACTCCCTTTTCCCTTTGGCTTCGGTATGTCCCTCCGGGAATTTCGGGGATTCCGGGCTCGTCCCCCGGGGGCTGGGGGAGGGAGTTCGGAGCCGTCCCTATCTATGCAGTTAACGCAGCGCGGCTGCCTGCCCCCTTTGCACTGCAGCGTTTTAATTCTGGAGTCTGACCCCACCGAGGGGGGTGCGCATACCCGGGAAGGCAGCGGTGTTTCCAAAATCCTTGTCCTCCGAATTGGGAGGAAGGGGTTCCCTGGCAGGGGAGAAAGGAACATCTCCCGCTGCTTTAACTGCTCCCTTGAGCTGCGGAACCTTCCCATCCCCCTTTCTTCTGTTAAGGGAACTCCCGACCCCGAAAGCCTCCGGGTCGCGCCGGAATCCCAGCGGAGAGAGATGAGGCTCTCCACCGACAGCCTCAGGCCTAGGTCTTGCTTCACCTACCGCGTCTCCACACTACACCCTTTTTCTTCTTGCCTCCCTTCCCGCGCCCCACCCCACCGCCCACCCCCATCAGCATCCCCAAAGTGGGGCGGGGGGGTGGGAAGCCGGAGGGAACAGTCGCCTCCTGGCGGTGGAACGAGGTAGCACACTGTCCGGCTGGGGTCCATCCAGCCTGGGACCTCGCAGCGCGCGACGGTGTCTCCTCTCACCCCAGCCTCGTCTATGGAGCAAGAGACCAGGGACTTTACCAAAGTCGCCCCGCGGGCTGGGCTCTCTGCGCCCCCCTCCTCCAGTATGGAACAGAAAGCCATGATGTTTTAAAGCAGAGCCAGCGAAAGCCAAGCCCCTCCTCCCTCTTTGGTGTTTTAGAGCTATAAAGGAGGTGAAGGGGGGAAGCGCTGACTGAGATCTCTCGCGCCGATGTCTGAAGGGTGAGGACGAGGCGATCCCTGCCCTCAGCCCCACATAAATGGGGGAGTTGGTGTCCCCCCCCCCGTCGGGGAAGAGTGCCCAGCTTGAGGAACCAAAACCGAGCATAACACAGCAAGCAACAGGCAAAAGAACAGGATGCAGTCAGTCGGTGCCGAGCCTCAGGGGTCTAGTATAGAGGGCACTTAGGACGGAAATGATGGGGAGAGGAGGCTGCTGGGGCAGGCAGAGGGGGCTCAGTAATCAGCAGGAGCCTTTCCCCCC
>NW_027397114.1:6011768-6032358 GCF_003265705.2 Callorhinus ursinus
CTCTCTCTCTCTCTCTCTCTCTCTCTCTCTCTCTCTCTCTCTCGGGCCCCATAGCCCTGCAGGGCAATCACCAGGAGGTCATCAGAGTTTTATTTGAAGTTGGCACTTGCAGCTGGAGACCCCATCCTGCGTGGAGTAGGGGGTACTCTGTGGACAAGATCACCAAACTCTTTGACTTCCAGTTCTCTCCTGTCCACAGCAGGCCTTGGGGTACATCCTCTCTCTCCCCAGGACCCCTTCCCACCAAAATGAGGGGAAGGGACAGGCCCAGCTCACAGACCAAGAGGTGGGCAGGCCTAGTCCAGCCTTGACCGTGGAGCTGGCTTTGTGCTGGAGCTCAAGGGCCTCGCTCGGGACAGTGCCTGGATCAGGAGCTCAGAGAGCCCCAGGCTGTCAGCAGCTGGGCTCCACATAGTTCCCCGGGAAGAATCCAGTGCCCTCGGAGCTGACGCCCTCGCACCAGCCATCTGAGTAGCGGCGTGTGATGCAGATGATGGTGCCCTCAGAGAAGGAGAGCTCGTTGTCCTTCTGGCGGGTGTATGGGTACAATGTCACCACTGCAGGGCGGGAGGAGAGGTAGCCATGAGACGTGCCTCCCACCCTACTATGGGGATGTCAGGGAACATCTAGGGGGACGGCTGCAGGGAGTGAGGCTCCGAAGCTCTTGGGACCCCTCCCCAGCTGGGTTTAATAATATTCAGTGCCAGGCCAGCTGCTGTCTTTCCAGCTTGGATCCCCACTCCTGGATAAACGTTTGGTCAGTTCATCAGAAAATAGGGAGGGGTGTGTGGGGGGGGGTGTAACAGGCTCATACCTTTACAGAGTCTAGAGTAGAACCCGGGGAGGGGGGAGAGAGGGATCCCTAGTCCCAGGAGTCAGGTACCTTTCTCCAGGTACGCAGCAGGGACCCAGCTAGGCTCTTCAGGCCCAAAGTCTGGTGGGGGCAGAGGCGGCAGCCCCAATTCATCTAGATCCAGGGGCGGGGGAGGGGGCAGGTCCAGGGGTGGAGGCAACTCTGGTGCTGGGAGGGAAAGAGAAAGCCTGCAATGTGGCACAGCGGACCCCCGCCAATGGCCCCCAGGAAACTTCGCTGTTCAAAGTGGGGGCTCCGGCATCTACCCGTTTTCTGTAATCTTTCTCCAGCCCCAGCCCATCATGGCCTCCACCACGAGGCTTCTAGAACGCCGTTCTCTTAGCAAACAAATGTTGAGCAGTGTAGGGTAGTGAGGCTCTGCCACTTAGCTGGGTGACCCTCGGGCAAGTCACTTAATTGAACCTGTCAGCCTCAACTTCCATCTGTTAAATCAGAGTGTGAAGACCCCCTTAGGGTTGTTAAAGTTTAAGTGCGAAAATGGATGAGAAGCTTGAACACAGCCTGGTATAAAGCAGGCGCTAACTTGAGTTGTTAGCTCACTTTCTCGGGCCCCTTCCTCTCCGTTACCCCCTACCCGGACGAGGCGTTCCCTGAGGCGGGCCCATCGGAGGGAGAGGGTGGGGAGGTGAGAAGAGACCCCGCGGTTGAGCCAGGAGAGGGCGGAGCTCCTTACCCGGCAGGGGCAGGGACACTTCCTCCGGCAGAGGGGGCGGCAGGAAGACCTCGGAGGCCGGTGGAGGGGGTGGGGCCGTGGGGCTGGGGAGAGGTGGGGGTGGGGGTGCTGCCTGCCCCTTGGTCGTGGAGACCCCACCGACACCTTCGGCGCTGCTGAAGACCAGAGAAAGCGGGGCTCGGCTAGGTTGGGGGACACCTTCCCTAACTCAGCATCCCCCCCCAACCCGTCCCTCCCCTTCAGTCGTGCGCCCCGGGCCTGTGATGAGCGTCCTCCCGACCCTAGTAGTCACCCTGACAACTGGCGGGAGGCCCCCTCAACCTCCCACTTGGACTCGTGGGGCTCACCCTGCAGAGGCCAGGGAAGAGACCGATGAGGCGGCGGAGAGTTTGCCCTCGGGCACCACGGGGAGCTGCACCGGCTCGGGGATCCGGGGTGGCCTCCTGGGGGGGAGGGTGTCGTCAGTGGGGGGAAGGAAGGCTTCGGCGAACAAGGGTCAGGTGCGGGCAGGAGGAAGTTTGGCTTCTCTGCGTTGAGGGTGGGGGAGGCGAGTTGCAGGAGCACGAGGCCTCACCCCAGGGTGGCGGAGGCCGGTGCGACAGGCGCCTTGATGCTCTTGCGCGAGAGGGTCCCGGTCCGCGACAGCTGCGTGGTCAGATCCTGCGGGGGGGCAGGGGGCGGGGCTGACGTCTATGCCCCCCCTGCCCCCCTCGTAACCCCGCCCTGGTCCCAGAAAGGAAACGAGGGAGAGGCGGCCACGAACTGGGAAGGAGAGCGCGGGGACAGCAAGTTCCCACTTCCACTTCCCAGCCCCCTCTCCCACCCCACCCCACAGCCACCCCCTCTTGCCGCCTGGGCCCCGGGCCTCTGTGGTCGGCCGGCTGCAGGCCCGACGGAAGCCTGGAGCAGACACGGTCTGAAGGCCACTTCCTCCGCACAGCCTGGCATCCGCCCCTCGCGCCCAAAACATCTCAGTGGCCAGCTTGGTGGTCTCTAATTCTGATAGAGCCCGACCCCAACGCGAGGCTGAGGAGGTGCGGGGCAGCGGGGAGGGAGGAGAGGACCAACACACTTAGAAGTATCCCACCTGCCGTTTGGCCGGGCCTGCAGAATCGGATTTAGGAAGCTCAGGTCAGAGAGGGGCAGAGCATTTAAAATGCACAAATGGCTAGGCCAAGCCCACAGGCAAGGGAGCACCTGCGTTACTGGTGGGGTGCCCCCAAGCATGGGGGACATGGGGAATGCTGTCCTCTGCTATTGACCACTAGGCACAAGACAAGAGGGTCCTGAGCTGAGTCATAAAGAATAGAAGCTGGGCAATGAGAAGAACTTACTGGTGGGGAGGCCTGGTGCCTGAAGGAGGGAGTGTGGTCTGCATGTTATGGGATGGGAAGGGTTTCCAGGGGTCGTTGAGACCCAGGGGAGGTGTAGTCTAACCTGGAATGTTGGCCTGTGGGAACTGAGGAAATGGGGTTGGGGACGGGTCCTCTCCCACCTCTCCTGAGACAAGCTGAGAAGGAAATGGCGGTGTCAGGCTCCCCGGTCTTCACCAGGCCCCCTTTGAGTGGCTGCATCCCCACCGGTTCCCACCCACCAGCAAGCAGCTCTGGGGTGAGTGCTCCGTGCGGTGACCTCAAACCTCCAGACAGAGGAAGTTGCCGTTCTCATGTGGCTGGGGAACCATTCTCATGCACGAACTGACACCTCCCTTCTCCTCTTCCCCTTCACACACACCCAGCCCCCACAGAAGGGGGTGCTCAGATGCACCCTCAGCAGATCATCTGAGGACAGGGTAAAGGCCAGCTGTGGAGGGAGCGGTCAGGAAGGACTTTTAGGGAGGGAGGCTTGGAGAATTAGGGTGATGGCTTCAGGGAGTGAGGAAAGACAGGGGCGGCAGGTTGGGACACGGAGGGATGTGGATGTGGAAGAGAACTGGGGGCCCGAGGAGAAGGGAGCCATGATGAGGAGAGGGTGGGTTGTGGGAAAGAGGAGGGGCCCTCTCTCTACCTTGATCCCATGGCCAATGTCATCCAGGCAGCCAAAGTTAAGCGGTCTCCTGTAGTAGGGCGTGAGGGGAGGGAGGCTGTCGGGGGCGATGACTTTCTGGCCGGGGGACAGCCTCTGGACAGTGGCCAAGGTGCCAATCTCCCTTCGGGCCACCTTCTCCATGTGCATGTTCACCATCTGCCGTGACAGGGTTTGAGGTGACAGTGGGGCAGTCTCTGTCCTTCCTCTTACAGGAGGAAGAGATTAGAGACTTTGGGGTGGGGGTAGGGGCCAGGGGAAGCCGTGAGGTCCAGAGACAGAGTAAATGCTGTCTCCAGGGTCACACGGCATTTGGGAAGAGTTGCCAGGGGAGGATGGAACCACTTTGGAGCAACTTCCTGGTGGAAGAGAATGAGGGTTATTATTAGCTGAGCAGGAACCAGAGGAAAAGAGAAAACACAGCACCCCTGGAGCTGCTGGGAAGAGAGGGGAGCGCTGGGCTGGCTGGGAAGCAGAGGTGGAGAACGCGGAGGTGGTGGAACACCGTGGCTGGAGCGACTGTCTCTCTTGGGGGGACAAAGAAGGGCGTTCACTCCCTCTTGGAATGTTCTGTGGGGAAACTCACAACACTGGGCGGGTGGGAACCCTGGTCTGCTGGGGTGAGAGGAGAAAACACAGCACGCAGTGAACATGCAGGTGATGCCGGGCTGATGTGTCCGTGGCTGTGTGCACGTGGGTGATGGGGCAATTCCTCAGCCAAGGATCCAGGAAGGGAGGAGGAGGGCTAGACGGACGGGTGGGGGCACGGCGTGGTGGTGGCCGTGCTTCCAGGGCTGAAGATGACCTTGCCAGGCAAACAGTCCAGGACGAGGACACTTACTAAGTCACTGCCTGTGTTTAGCTGGAAACAAGATCCACTTGCCTCTTTCCTGTACTAGGCAGCCACCGCGATTGGTAAGTCCTGCTTCCTACCATGCAGGATAGAATTCAGATAGAAGTCAGAAAGGAAAAGGGCCGCCTTCAAGGAGTTCCTAGTCTGGTAGGGCAGCAAGGCCCAGCATGGAGATATAACCACAGAGATACGGAGGCTCAAAACCCTTGGGAAATGGCAAGCTCCTGTGGCGGAGTCAGGCGTTTGGAGGAAGGCAGGAAAGAACTTAACTGCTGGTGAACATGTCCGAGTGGGCCAAAGAATTGGGAGCCAGTGCAAGAAGCCCTCCCACAGCCCTTACCTGGCCCAGCGTGTTCACACGGGCTTCCACCTGCCGCAGGGAGGCGGCCTGTAGGTCTAGCAGACGCAGAGTGTGTCCGGCCAGACTGCCGACTTGGTAGGCCACACTGGCCAGTGCCTGGGTGGTAAAGGCCATGGTCTCCTCCAGCGCCTTGCTCTTGTCTGTGGCCTGAAATACACACAGCTCTGTTGGGAGGCCAGCCCCTTCCACTGGATCCTTGCCTGGGTGGGTAGGGGTGGAGAGGGAGGGCGTGGGGGCTGAACTGGGAGAAAGTGGTAACTCTCGATGTTTGACGTGGTTTCCGTGAGAATGAAGTTGTAGTAAGAGGGACTTGGGAACGTTAGGAGAGCAAATCTGTTACCCTGAGGAATGGGGGTGCAAGGGGAGGGAAAGATCTCCCTCCTCAAAGACTCAAGCTGAGGATTGACCTGACCACCTCCAGAGGACCTTTGGGAATAAAGGGTGAATAGTAGAGAAGAAAGAGGAAGGCAGTACTTTCAAACTTAAAAACCAACCCATCGACGCCCGGCCCCCTATCCCAGACCTTCTAATCAGAACCCTGGTAGGATGGGGGACGGAGGACGGAGGACGGGGAGTAAGGAGTAAGGTCGATGAATCTGTGCCTTTAAAACTCCCAGAGGACTCCTGTGCTCCTGTCTTTCTCCAGTCTGCAGAGTAGTGTTTAGGAACCAGTGACCTAGTCCATTTTATAGATAAGGAAATTGAGGCCCAGAGAAGAGTGACTTCATTCATTCCCTCCAGTAGCTTCCCAATACACTGAGAATAAAATCTAGACTTCCAATCGTGGCCAATCTAGGGCCCCACAAGGCTGGCTCTGCTTTTCTCTCCCAGCTGTCCTCTACCACTCCCTCTCACTCCCCTCCAGGCACATTGGCCATTAGGTTCCTGTTTCCAGATCAAGCTAAGATTGTGTCTAACTCAGGACCTTTGCACTTGCCATACTTCTTTCTAGAATCCTTCTTATTAAGTCTCAGCTCCTCAGAGACACATTTCATCACCACCTTCAGATTCTCCTAGCTTACTTCTATATTGACTCTACCATATTTACCCTGTTCTCTTTTCTTCATAGCATTTAGCACTATCTATCAGAAATTATTTATCTATTTACTTCATTATCTATTTCCCCCCACATACTAAAATGTAAGCACTGTGAGGGCAGAGAGCTTGTCTGCTTTGCTCTGTATCCTACCCTGGAATAGTGCCCAACATACAGACAATATTTAATACATACGCATTTGTGAGTTAATTAATGAGTTTAATATGAACCCAAACACTTGCTGGGTATCTCCTTACTGCATGCCAAGCACTGTGCCAGGTGCTGGCCGGAGTCACGCTGGCAGTCAGGGATGGAAGGGTGGGCAGGGAATGGCTGAACACAGAAGAGGGTTGTTTGTTTGTTTGTTTGTTTGTTTTTCAGTTCCAGATGAGACCATGGGGCTAGAGCAAAACTCTGGTCATTTGGTTCCCCACGCAGCTTCCTCATCTTGCTTGGATGAGGAGCTGCTGCCGGTTCGGATCATGGAGCCACTGCCACTTAGCTTGTAGCCTTCTCTAGGGGGTAGGGGTGAGTCCAGGACAAATCTGGGCCAGGCCCCGCGCGTGGACAGACAAGGCCGCACCACGCAGTCTCCTTGCTAAAGGCCCCTGGGTGCTCCCCAAGGTCTGTCAATGGAGAGCAGACCTGGAACCTCTCAGAGCAGGGTGCCTCCAGTGGAACCTGAGCCAGGCTAGAGTCAAAGGGCAGGCCCAGAACCTTCTGGGCAGTCCTTCCTTGTCTTTGTTCCAACAGTTAGATGCTCATTTGCGTGCAGTTTACATCTCATCAGCCTATGTAACCAAGAGCCTTGAAAAGGCAAAGAAATCAACCGAGGATGTTGAAACCAGAAAGGAGAGCAGGTCTTGTTCTCGCTCAAGACCTTTCTTTAATAGACGAGGAAACGAAGGCCCAGAACAAAGCAGTTACTACTCCTTTGGTCTGCACCCAGATTTCCTAGCTCACCTCACCGGCACTGTTCCCTGTTTGGCCTGCCATGTGGAACTGTCAACCCAGACAGGAAAACGTCTGCTTGGGTCCAGCTCCGGGAGGCTGCTGACCCTTGGTTTGGGGCTTGGCCCAAAGTTAGGTCCGGAAGTACAAAGGTATGAGATCCATTGTCACGGCTGACTGCTTATTCATCATGCAAATTACCTTGTCTGTAAACTCAATGGACTTTGACTGAGAACTCTGCAGTCTGACCCCAGCCTGCCCTCCCCCAATTCCCCATGGGTTTCCTGACACCTGGTTAGGATGCTGGGAGGGGCTGGGGGAGGGACAGAGGGCATGGGAACCAGGCCTTGTTTAAGGGCAGTTCTGAGAAGTCATCCAAATCCTTTGCAGGCATTTGCTCCCCAGACCGAGATCCTCAGAGAGGCCGGGAAAGGTAACTAAGGTCAATTAGTGTTCTGCATGAAGGAAGCAGGAACCCAGGGACTCTGACCTGGGTGTTTTTGCAAGGGCTGCCTCGCCTCGCTAGAATTGACTTTCATTATCTCTATGTGCCTTTCATCCTTCCGGCGGAAGATGATGGTGATGATGATGATGATGATGATGACAGTAATGGTAATAGTTTCCATGCATCCTGCCCCTCCTAAGGGACAGGCACTGGGCTAAGCGCTTTAACGCATTCTCACATTTAACCCATGGGACCCCCGTGAGGAAAGGTTCAAGAATCAGAGGGTCACCTTGCCATGGGTCCTGTAGTTGCTAGGTGGCAGAGTTGGAAACTGGACTCAGGTCTTTGGGATCCCAAATCCTGTGTGCACACTGTGCATACGACAAAAGAGAACCATCTGGAAGAGGCTGAAGGTGTGCAGAGGTTACTGGAGGAACGTGCAGAACTGCTTCTCTCCTTGTCCCTAAGAGGAGCCTGCCTTCCAGCACTCTGAGACCAGGCTGGTTTACAAGCCACGGTCCATCTCATCCACAAGTGGGTCCCTCAACATCTACACGAATGGCAGTTATTCAGCTAGAGATTTGGGGGTGGGCTTGGGAGTCAGAGTTCTGGGTTCAAATCCAGATTCTGCCACCAGCTTAGAAACCTGGGAAAGTGACCTGATCTTTCTGAACCTCGGCCTCCTGGCTGTGGAGTGGGAGTGGTTTTCTCCTCTCAGGACCGGAAGGAGGACTAAAAGAGGCCAAGTGAGGACAACATGCTGCCCAAAGGAAGGGTGCAGAGCATTCTCCGTGGTAGCACCACTGACTCTCTTGAATCTGCCATTTTCCCATACGCACTTGCTACTTCCATTATTTTTTTCAACGCTCCTACTGAGCCAGGAGCTTCCCGGGCCTGCCAGTGCAAAGAAACTTGTCTTTTAGTCTTAGGGCCTGGCAGGGGAGGGGAAATGTGGAGAGGAGAGAGCCCGGCTTCAGAAGTCAGGAGGCTGATGCTCAACTCTGCCACGTCCAAGCTGTGCGACCCTGGACAAGTCACCTTGCTTCCCTGCGCTGCTGGTTCTTCATCTATGAAAGAGGAATAATAATACTTGCCTCATAAGGTGGTTATGAGGATTAATGGAAAAAACAGAGGTGCTCAGTCATTGCTAAGTTTCCCTCACTCCTCTTCCCTTGATCTGAGAATCCATGTTCATGGTCCCGGAACAACTACACAGTTTAGGAGACTGCTCTCAAATGCCACGGTTGTCATCTTTTGGGGGTGGACTGCTCCCAGCAATCCTGCTGTCCATGCCCCTGCCTCTGCGCCAGACCCAGCCTAGCCTGATGGCTCTCCACTCTCACTCAAATATCGGGGAAAGGATTCTCCCCCTGGTGCCTCTCAAGTTCACAACACTGTTCTCGGGAGGTTCTCAAGTCTCACCCAGAGTCAGCATGCAAGTAATGATGCCGGTGTTTGTGTGAGGACAAGTCTGGGCCCCTGGATCTACACGGGACCAAGGAAGGAGACAAACGTCGGGTGAGGCTTGCTGACAGGACGGAACAGTGGGGCCTGTCTGGGCGTCTCTGGGGCTCCAGGAGAGGGAAGGGGCACGCTGGGGCTGGGTAGCTTGGGGTCAGGGCTGAAGTTTGGGCAGGGGGGGACTGGAATGGAGCTGAGGCCTGGGGTGGAGGCTTTCCCAGGTGGGCCCAGGACGAGCACCTGTCAGGATGGCTGTCACGGTCCTGCCTTGAAGGTGGGCTCCAGGGAGGGCCGGGGTGTCGGGGCGGGTGCCCATGCCGCCTACCTGCACGTAGTTGTCCACGCAGTAGTCTGCGACCCGCAGCAGGGAGCTGTGGTTGCCCCGCAGAGCCTCCCGGCCCGTGGGGATCTCAAACTCCTGCAGTTGCTGAAGCTCCGACATGGCCCCCTGCCTCTGGCTGGCTCCCCAGGGAGTCCGCTGGTTTTGTGCCTCACCCTGCTCTTGATTGGTCGCTCTGTCTTCCCCCCCTCACCGCTTTTGGTTTCCTCTCCGTGAGAGACCCAAACCTGCTTGCAAAGGGCAGGCAGTCTCATTCCGGGACAAGAGGAAGTCAGTCTCCACTCCCTGGGCCCGTGCCTCTCTGCCCCCTGCCCAGAGGAAGGGGGAAGCCAGGGCCCCCTCTGGGGGCCCAGGCCCCCAATCCCTCCCAGCAGAGGAAGCCAAGGTCGGGGCGCTGTGATTGCTCCCTGTGCCTGGAGAGGAAACTGTCTGGGGGGAGGGGAATGGGGTGGGAGACTGAGGAGGAAGGGGGCTGGCCTGCTCTGGGTGGGTGGTGGAGGCGGATTTTCCACTCATGGAAGAGGAGGAAAGGGCAGAGGGTGGGGGCTTCCTTGGGAAGCTCAGGGATGAGTCACCAGGGGCCCAGGGAGTGGAGGGTGGGTAGGATATGGAGACCAGTCGTGCTGGGGGCTGTAGGGTGGTGCAGAAACCATGGAAACCAGCCAAGGCAGCAGCCAGAGGAATCAGCTCAGACAGCAGGAAGACACATCCAGAGGTCCCCTGAGAAGTGTGAGCAAGCCTCGGAAGGGCTGCGTGTGAAGAAGCCCTGGTGCACATGCTCTGTGCCTGGTGGAGGTAAGCCCAGCTGTAGCGCCACGGGTTCGGATTAGACAACAGGAAGGAATTGGCTTTGAGAAGCACCAGGTTCAAGTTCCAGGGTAACTGGTCGGTCTTAGGAAGCAGCGGTGGACAGAGCACCGAGCTGGCCTCTAGAGGTCTGTGCTCTCCATCCTGCATTTACAGCGCAGTTGGACTAGAAACCTCCAGGCTCCTCTCCTTATCCTAAATTCTTCGCGCTCCCAGCTGTGAGTGGGACTCGGACCCTGGAGCAGGGGAGTCAGGACGGGCTCCAGGCCTCCTTCCTTCCAGAGCCCCTCCTGTCAACCTAGAGACAGGACAAAAAGAGGATCCCTAACTGACCGTATGGATCTCTTAAGCATCTGCTTCTTGGGAGGGTCCCCTTGCCATGGGACAGGTTATCAGCCTGAGCAGGAGCTCAGTGTCTATTAAACAGCATAGCCCTTGGGTGGTCCTGGAAGGAGACCGAGAGAAATATCAGGATGTGGGCCCTGTGTTCAGCGATTGGTGAGGGAGACCCACACTCAAGGCTCAGAGAAGGCATGGAGGCCAAGAAGCATGGACACAGGCACTGGAGGTGGCGACGGCCCCAAGTGTTGACAAGAACAGCATCCTAAGTAAGGAGTCCATTTTTATTGAATGAGAAGGAAGATTGAGCTAGGAGAAGCTTGTAAGGTGTAATCACGGGGCTCCAATGGGAGACACAAAGGCTTCCTGGGTGAGGGACGTTAGGAGCTGGTCTAGGACTTGCTTCGCTGAGAAGAACAGTCTCAGAGCAGGCTCAGAGGTAGTGGACGGGAGGGCTTGGGAGACAAGGCACGGGGAGGGGATTGTGTCGGGCTGAGGGTGAGAACTGGCTATAAGCCAGAAGGGTCTCGAAAGGAGCAAGGTGGACGTAGGGGGCAGGGTGTCCGCTCCAGTGGCAGTGAGGGCTCGGAGGCTCAGGCCAGCGGACGGGCTTAGGACCTTGAGCCCATGATCAGCTTAGGCATCAGAGATTTTGGCTTTCAGACCATCTGCTTTATCTGAAGACTTTCAGAAGCTGAGGAGCCGGGAAGCTCAAACACCACCTTGTCTGAGTCAGGGACAAGTGACTTGAAGTGCGCGCTCTTTCTTGGCAGGTGAGAGGGGCTGAGTTTGCACTGGGCTGGGATTTAGTCTTAGAATTATTAAAGCTGGGCCCCCGGCAGGCCTTCCTGATAGCCCTGTCCTGATGATGATGATATCAATACTATAACAATAATAATAATATTCATGATGTGCCATACAGAGGGTTGAAGTATTTTATACGCATTATTTTCTTAGGATTCACAAAAATCATACAAGGTAGGTACTGTTATTATACCCATTTTGCAGACAGGGACACTAAGACTCAAGGAGGTTGAGTGACTTGCCTAAGCCTCACAGCTTGGAAGTGGCAGAACCAGGATCAGAACTGGAGTCCGGCAGGCTCCAGAGCCTTTCTCTTAACCACTAGGGTACACTCTCCCCTGACAGGACCTGCTGTTTCCCAAAAACGTCTACCTGTGCCATTATGTGAAACAATAACCTGGCTTCCAGAATTCTGTTCACTGAAAGAGGCTCCTTTTCTCTCCCTTCCCCATGCTCTGATTCCTGTTCCATCCGTAGACAGATCCTACTCCAAGGGCAGAGCCTGTGCCTCCCCCATCAGACTGGGGGTACCCTCTCCTCCAGAGCCTGGATTCGTGATGGGGTGGGGTGGGAATGAATCCGTGGTGTGAAGTGAGGGGCTGGGCAGGGAGGAGGGTGGAAGTTGAGGTGTGGAAAGTGCAGGAGGGAGCTTCTGTGGGGAGCCCAGGGGATTTGCAATCCCAGCCGCGGAACCCTTGCCAGGAGCAGGTCTCTCTGGAGCAGGATGGCCCAGGAGCTCAGCGAGAAGGAGCTATTGAAGATGGAGGTGGAACAGTTGAAGAAGGAAGTCAAGACCCCACGAACCCCGGTGAGCCCCCTCTTCCCTTCCCTGCCCCTGTTCGCCGCCGTGGCATCCTGGTCCTCACAAAGCTGGGCCCCAAGGGGAAGCGACAGGTGGAGGGCTGGTGAGGCCTCTGCAGAACAGCAGAAGGGGCAGGAGGCGGAGGTGCCTCTGGGCCGAGCGAGGCTGCAGAGGGAGGCTGGGGCTTAGCCCCACGGAGGTGCCAGGAGCGAAGCCCCCCCCCCCCCCCCCCCCCCCCCCCCCCCCGGCAGCCTGGAGGCCGCAGGGGGCCTGGCCCAGTGCCCCTCGGAGGTAAGCACTCCCCCCCCACCCCCGCCTGCCCCTTTCTCTTTCTCCTCCCCAGCCCCCTGTCCAGGCCCTGTTTTCCTGCACCGAGCAAATCATGGATGCCCACAGACAAACGAGGGCTGGAACCACCCTTTGTTTTCTCACAGATTTCCAAGACAGGAAAGGAAATCAAGGATTATGTGGAGGCTGAAGCAGGAAACGACCCTCTCCTCAAAGGCATCCCTGAGGACAAGAATCCCTTCAAGGAGAAGGGCGGGTGTGCGATAAGCTGAGGGCCCTGGGGCCCCGCCCCCCGACCATCTGTCCCTCCTCAGCCCCGCTCTTCACCGGGAACCCAGTGTCCGGGGACACCCAGGGACCCGGGGACTCTCCACCCTCTCTCGGCCACAGCAGGAGTAGACACCTGGCCCGTGCACTGGGGAGCCATGCCCCACTCCCACCTTCAGTTCTCCTCTCCTCCACCCGCTGGGTCACTGGGAGGCCCTCAAGGACAGCTTCTCGGGCTCAGCAACTGGCACCTTCTGTGGTGGGGTCCCAAGAGCTGGCCACGCCCTGAGACCCCGGACAGCACCCTTAGAGACCTTTATCCCTCCCTGGAGCTGTCCCGTCTTTCCCTCCGCTCTCTTCCTAGGAGCCAGCATTCCTACTCAGAGTAGTTTGGGTTGGGGGCCAGAGTGGGGGGGCCCTTCTTCCCCATCTCACGTCTGACCCTGTGGGCCTCCTCCTGGTCACTTAGACCACTCCAGAGGGCCTGACGACAAAAAGAGTTTGTAAAGTCATGATGTCAGGATGTATGTAATGTTCCGGAGGGTCTGTTCCGTGCTGGGTCCTAGGGAGGGAAGAGTAGCAGCGCGAACATGGCGGGAACTGAGTTTGCAATGAAGTCAGTGAGCTCTGCTCTGCAGAGGGACCGGCAGTGGTGTGGGGCACACAGCAGACAGACAGACGCTCAGGGCCACGGGCAAGGTCCGTGTGAACTGTTGCAGGCCAGTGGGCCGGGGGGTGGGACGGGGCAGACAGAGGCCCCAGAGGGAGATGCGTGAAGCCTTGAAGGACCTCCTGTGAGCCCAGTTAAGAACTGTGTTCCCCACCCGCTGTAACAGGCAGGAGGCAGCCGAGGGACAGGATTTGATTAGCAGGAGGGAGGCTGGTTCCTGCTAAGGAGGATGCGGATTCCTGGGCTTTGTTAGCAAGGAGATTGTAGTTTTTAACGGAACCACAGAAGTGATGAGGATGCAGAAGGCAAGCTGAGGACAGAGCACAAGGGGACAGCCTGCAGCCTGCCCCCCCCCCACCACCGAGGGAGCTGCGTGACATTCCTCAGGCACTCCCCGCTGCCCTAAAGCTAAGGGAAGGAAAAACAAATGGTTAACTCATAGAGATCCCAGTCCTGCAAGACAGGAGTCTCCCTCAGTTTACAAAGGTCTTAGTGATTTACCAAGAAAAAAAAAAAAACCCACCATTCTTATCAATAACCTAACTTCCAGAAGGAAACTCCCAACTGTCTTACTGTTAATGCTTTACTAGAGGGAAAAACAATGACAATGGCAGGCCTCCATTATCTTGTAGGTCCTCTTTAGCATACAAAAATTCTTTTGAAAACCTCACTTTTTCCTTACCCCCAACTCCCAAGTATATAATCAAGTCACCCGTCACAACCCCGGGGCAACCCCTGTCCCTGTGCTTTATTAAAACCACCAGTTTGCACCAAAGACGTCTCAAGAATTCTTTCTTGCCTCTTGGCTCCGAACCTCTCCCCACCAAACCTCACCTACAATCAAAAGCTACATCAGGGGCGCCTGGGTGGCTCAGTGGTTAAGCGTCTGCCTTCGGCTCAAGGTCATGATCCCAGGGTCCTGGGATCGAGTCCCGCATCGGGCTCCCTGCTCAGCGGGAAGCCTGCTTCTCCCTCTGCCTCTCCCTCTGCCCCCCTCTCTCTCTCTCTCTGTCTCTCATGAATAAATAAATAAAAATCTTTAAAAAAAATTAAAAAAAAAAACGACATTAGAAGGACTCACATGATACAATGCATTCAGTGCAAAGTCTGTGTGTGTGTTGGGGGGGAATCAGGGGGACCCATAGGAGGGCAGCCTAATCCAGCCAAATGGGTGAGTTGCGTCCTGGGAGGGAAAATCCGTAAAAGCCTCTAGAAGGACGTGATATCCAGAGCTGAATCCTAAACACTGAAGTTGTAAATGGGCGGATGCATGGCAAATCTGGCTGAAGTGGCCGTATAAACAGAGGCATAAATATGAGAAGGGAAAAAGGTAGGAACCAGGGTTTGAATACAAACACCGACCGGGTTGGAGTGGGACTGTCCAAGGAGAGGCCTAGATCTTTGGAATTCACTGCTAGAGAGGTGGGCTTGGAGATGAGCAGAAGGGTCTTTGTGTCATCCACCTCCATCTGGGCTGTGAGTTGGCAATGTTTGCATTTAGAAGGAAACTGGCTTTTGCCCAGATTGAAAAGAGAAAGAATCGAGGCGGAGAGACAGTTAAGGAGACGATCCTTAGATTGGGGGAGTGGGCGTCTTAAGTCTAGAGTGGGAGGTGGGGTGAGGAGTTCTTTGGGAAATGAGGTTTTCCGATCTTGACATCTCGCGGAGTGATGGGTGATGGAGAGGGAGTCGTCAGGGATGATGAGCTTCTGGCTTGGGAGATGACTAGAGAGACGGCAAGTAGGTGAAAATAAACCTAAAATAATACAGTGATCCCACTAGAGCTGCAAACTCGCCGCCCCCCCCTCAGCAGGCCCCACCTGGAGGGCATGCCCTGGGCCTACTGGGGAGGTCATGGGCCCCTGGTCAGAATCCAGGATCTCCAGGGAAGTGTCCCCTCCTTTCCCAACTCCCTCCTGAAAATTCCATCCTGACCCCCAACTCACCATCCTGCAACCTTGAATAAGTTCAGCCAATCTCGTTATACTTGAGAAGGAAAAGAAGAGGAATGAGAAAGAGAACGTTTAAATACAATAATTCTTATTTTTTTTAAATAGGGAAGGGTAGGGGCGCCTGGGTGGCTCAGTTGGTTAAGCGTCTGCCTTCGGCTCGGGTCAGGATTCCAGGGGCCTGGGATCGAGCCCCGCATCGGGCTCCCTGCTTAGAGGGGAACCTGCTTCTCCCTCTGCCGGGCCCTCCCCCTGCTTGTGCTCTCTCTGTATCTTCTGACAAATTGATAAAAATCTTTAAAAAAATAAAGGAAAAGCAGGTGTGGGCCACAGCCCTACGGCGACAGGCCACAGGGCTACAGCTTCCTTCTTCCTGCCACCCAGTCCTAGCATCGCGCTGACCGGGCTGTCTGGCCCAGCGGGGACTCCAACCATTATTCCTGAGGCGTCTGAACCCTGGACCCAGCTCTGCTGCTCACCTTTTCTCAGCGAATGGCACCCAGATGCTCCGGAGGTTCTGTTGGCTCCTCCCACACCCTTCTTGTCCACCCCAAGGTGTGGTAACAATCACAGGACCCCTAAGCCTCAGAGTCAGTCATCAGCCCAGGGCTCTGAACCCCTCTTCTGTCTGTTTTCCTAGTGCCCGAAAGAGCCTCAAATGGCAGAGGGCAATCTCAGCTTCCACCCCAAGGGAATTATTGTGTGCCCTGGTGGTCCCATCCCTTCCTTGCGTGCCCAAACCTGCGCCTTAGCCAGTTCAGAGGCTGAGCATGATGATGCGGAGCAGGTCATGGGTGTCATCTAAGCCGCCCAGCCCCAGCCCTGTCCCATAGATCCTGGGGGTTCATACCCATGAACAAAAGCACCATGTGTTGTTAGGGGTTCAGAGCATGGGCAGCAGCCTCACCTTTGACGACAGCACCTCGTCTTTGCAAAGTGTCTCCCCGCTAGCTCCCCACTGGGGCTTGACTGGGCCAGTCCTTCACTCTGTAAAGCCAGAAGCTTCCAGATGAGGGACTCATGGCGAGGTCAGCAAATCCTGTCAGCATTTACCCTTTGCCTTAGATGCACAGAAGAGTCGCAAAGCTAGTACAGAGGGTTCCCTTATCCTGCTCACTCAGCTTCCCTGGATGTTAACATTTCATTAACCACATACTTGTAGTAAAGCTAAGAAATTAACATTGGGACGATACTATGAACTAAACTCCAGACTTCAACTTGGATTTCCCTAACTTTTTCACTAGCGTCTTTATTCTGTTCCAGGACCCACATTCCACTTAGTGTCTTACTTATTTTTCAGGGAAGGGCTGCTGCTGCTGCTGCTGCTGCTTCTTTTCTTCTTCTTCTTCTTTCTTCCTCTTCTTCTTCTCCTCCTCCTCCTCCACCTCTTCTTCTTTCCTTTTCTTCAGATTTTATCCAGGCGCCTGGGTGGATCAGTCGTTAAGCGTCTGCCTTCGGCTCAGGTCATGATCTCAGGGTCCTGGGATCGAGCCCCACATCGGGCTCCCTGCTCAGCGGGGAATCGGCTTGTCCCTCTCCCTCTGCTCTGCTTGTGTTGTCTCTGTCTCTCTCTCAGATAAATACAATATTAAAAAAAAGATTTTATTTATTTGAGAGAGAGAGAACAAGAAGGGGGAGGAGCAGAGGGACAAGCTGAGTGGGGAGTCCCATGCTCAGAGGGGAGCCCCACACGGGGCCCAATCCCAAGACCCTGAGATCATGACCTGAGCCAAAGTCAGATGCTCAACTGATTGAACCCCACAGGCGTCCCCAGGGAAGGAGGGGTCTAGGACACGATGGCGCACCTAGAAGACATTTCATGGGTCCATAGGTGGTAGCATTGACAGAGACATGACAGGCAGGGAATTCAAATCCGATTCCCAAATAAGTGCCTATTCCAGTGACTCTGTCCCCTCCATTGACGTGCCACCAGAGAACTGGCTGGTTGTCCTTGAGGTCTGGTATTGTACGAGGGGCTCAGGGTTGTCACTGTCGCTGGCTCATTGACAGACCTGTGCCGACCCTGATGAAAGAAAGCCCTGACTGTTCCGCTCATGCATAACCTCTGTTCCTGCCTCTCTGCTGCTTTGTTTCGTGAGTGCCAGTCAGCCCAGGGGTCACCCTGTCTAGGGGGTGATAAAGAGCCTCTTCTACGGGGCGGCCTTCTGGTAAACCTGTTCATGACACTTGAATATTTTCAGTCTCTGAACTCACCCTAAGGGGACCAGCCACATAGTTTGCCCCAGATATCCTTGTTTCCAGTCCTTTGGTTGGACTCGAAGACCTTGATCATCTGACCAGAATCTGAATTGCTTCCTAAGATCAGCGAGGAAGGAATTCCCTTCCCTGCTGACTTTTAGGTCACCCCAAGAAGCGCAGTTCCCAGAGAAAGGCGAATCACTGGGATGCAGACGTTCAGACGTGATCAGGGCCTGAATTGGGGAAGTGGAGTAAGAACAGAGAGGAGGTGATGAATTGGAGAGATAATTAAGAGGTAACATTTTCAGGGCTTAGAGATTGCTTGAATGTTGGCAGGACGGGAAGGAAACATCACACATGACTTCAAGTTTCTTTCTGGGATGACTGAAGGAATGGTGTCACCAGTCAGAAGGCCCTTCTCATCAGGTGATTCTACGTGATTCCCCGTGGCTTCTCCTCCCTCCCCTTTTGCCCTGCTGAAAACCACTGGAGGTGATAGCTGATAATATGGAAGGAGGTGAGTCCGTGCAGGATGACTTCATGGGGCAAGACAGGAAGAGGCCAAAGATGGAACTTGGAGAACATCAACGACTCAGGATTAGGTGGAGGAGAAAGAGCCATGGAAAGGACCAAGTGGGGAGGGTCATAGTGTGAGGAGGCCAAGCAGAGAGTGGACCATTGAAATTCTGATGATCCTGAGCAATAAAATGATGCCAAGTCAGGAAAAGGGCTCCTGATTTCCTGGTCAACTAACATCAAGCCGAATCATTCTTTTTTTTTTTTTTTTTAAGATTTTATTTATTTATTTGAAAGAGAGAGAGCACAAGAGGGGGTAGGGTCAGAGGGAGAAGCAGACTCCCTGCAGAGCAGGGAGCCCGATGCGGGACTCGATCTCAGGACCTGGGATCATGACCTGAGCCGAAGGCAGTCGCTTAACCAACTGAGCCACCCAGGCACCCAAGCTGAAACATTCTTAAATTCTCTGTCACCTTCCTTCCACACTCCAAGTTCACCAGAGAGTCCCAGGGTGGGATCCTCGGGCCTTAGAAAGAGGGGAGGGGAAGAGGGGAACAGCTGACGAGTTAATTGGGGACTCAGCACCTGGGGCTAGGGGCTGGCCGCAGCTGGAAATCCTCCCTAGTGGATCTGGCAGCCCAGCACCCCTACCCCACCCCTGGTCTTCTGGATTTTACCCTTGCAACCTGGAGGAGTGGGGGGTGGGGAGGGGAATAGGCTCTTGTCTGCTTGGCATCTTGGTGCCTTAGGCAGAGGATGATTACCCAACCATGACCTTAGGGCCTCTAGGAAAATCAGTCAGAGCTCCCTGGCCTGCCCCTACCCCAATTCCCTACCTGAGCTTGAGGCCTCGGAACAAGACCAGCTTTATGGGTGCTTTGGACCTATGATGTCACATAGGGCCTCCTACTGAGAAGGGTCCTGTGCTTGGTTTAACACTCTGCTTGAAATTCTTAATAACTTTTGAACAGAAGCCCCACATTCTCATTTTGCACGGGGCCCCACATATTCCGTATCTGGGCCTGTGTAGGGAGGCAGAGCCTCCAGCCCGGTGGAGAAGGCAGGATGCTTACCCAAGAGCAGAGTTTAAGGGGGGGTTCAAAATAACACCCTAACCACCTTCTCCCTGCCCCCCTCTGGGATCTCTGAGGGTTAGAAGCTGAGGTGGGGGAGGTGACTCTGAAGTAGTTTCTCAACAACCCCCTGGCTCCTCTGGCTTCAGGATTCCCTAGTATGTCCACCTATATTCCCCCGCCTATTGCTTTTCATTTTACACCCTACTGTATTTTATTATTTCTTTTTAGGTGTATAAACTATTCACAGACAAGGCCTACAGATTTATTTCTTCCTGGACACACCCCCCGGGGTACACCCTACTTTAGTCCTCAGTTTATCAGCCCGGATTTCAAGCACCCTGAGGGCAGAAGTCCAGTCTTTGATTTTTGTATTTCCAGCACCTCGAACATGGTAGGTACCCAACAAGTGAGTGTTAAATGACTGTGTGTGTCCCCTAATTTATAGACTTTCTATGTGCCCAACATTGTGATAAGTGTTGTATACACATCATCCCAGGCACAAACGAACAGACAAAGAAGATAATAAACCGAGGGGGAGAGAGAGGCTGAGGGAGGTACAAGATGCTGCCCTCTGGTGCTTTGCCCTCTCCTGGTGACTCTGGTCAAGGACAACATATGACAGTCACTACCTTCTGAAAACTGCTGCCTTTGGCGGGAACTTCCTGGGAATAAAGTCCTTGGGAGGGGTCCCTCGGACTGTTGGAGAGAGAGGTTCTTTCCTGAGCTAGGAGGGATAGAAAGAGATAGAAATGTGCAGAGGCTCTCGGAAAATCCGGAGCTAGGAGGGGAAGGACGGAGTGGGGTGGGGTGGGGGTGGCGAGCTTGTAAATGTTTTACTAACTGTGGGTTAAGAGCCATTAGTGAGTTATGAAATCAATTAGTAGATCAGGACCAACATTTATGAAATCTTCCCACAACTCCAGGTGACAAAGACCTTCGAGCACCCCCAGGAGACATCCAGGCCTGAGACGCTCAATATTTCTCAAGCCGGTTCTGTGGATGCACAGTGAGAATTGTTAGAAAGTTCTTCCTATTGCCCCTCTAACTTCCACCCACAGGTTCTCATTCTCTGCCTCTGTTGCTACCTTCAAGCTTTGCTTTCCTCCCCACATAGGCATGTGTTCTTTTCTCAAGAGCCTGAGCTTCTGTAGTCCTCACTATTCTGATTCTTTCTAGCAGTTACCATATAGAGCCTACCTTCGCTCCGGTGCAGAGAAAAGGACTTTTGCTTTTACTATTTTACTAGTTCTTGCCACACCGCTATGCAAAAGGCACCTTGTTGTCTCTTTTCCTTTACAAATGAGGCTCCTAATATTTTTTCCCAGATTTAATGAGATGTAATTGACATGTGTGATTGTATAAGTTTAAGGCGTACAACATGATTTGTTTTACATGTGAATTGTGAAATGATTACCACAAGTTTTTTTTTTTTTTTTAAAGACCACAATAAGTTTAGTTAGCACATCCATCATGTCACGTAGTTACAATTTCAGAACATTTGAATTGCTTACCCAAATGCACCCAGTTAGTGTCAGGGTGATATTCATCAATGTTCTCCTGCAATGCCTAGGATTGAACCTGATTTTTCTTTTTCTTTTTTTTTTTTTTAAGATTTTATTTATTTATTTGAGAGAGAGAGAATGAGAGATAGAGAGCACGAGAGGGAAGAGGGTCAGAGGGAGAAGCAGACTCCCCGCCGAGCAAGGAGCCCGATGTGGGACTCGATCCCGGGACTCCAGGATCATGACCCGAGCCGAAGGCAGTCGCTTAACCAACTGAGCCACCCAGGCGCCCTGAACCTGATTTTTCTTTTTTTTTTTTAAGATTTTTTTTTTTTATTTATTTATTTGAGAC
>NW_027397114.1:6032458-6079273 GCF_003265705.2 Callorhinus ursinus
AGAGAGAGAGAGAGCACATGAGAGGGGGGAGGGTCAGAGGGAGAAGCGGACTCCCTGCGGAGCAGGGAGCCCGATGTTTGTTTTTTTTTTTAAGATTTTTTTTTTTTTTTTTACTGAACCTGATTTTTCAAATGCCCTTGGGCTGGCTCAGAGTAGAGGATCTCTATCCTGACTCCCCAGTCTGAGGACAAACTTTTTTTTTTTTTTTTAAAGATTTTATTTATTTATTTGACAGAGAGAGACACAGCGAGAGAGGGAACACAAGCAGGGGGAGTGGGAGAGGGAGAAGCAGGCTTCCCGCCCAGCAGGGAGCCCAACACGGGGCTCGATCCCAGGACCCTGGGATCATGACCTGAGCCGAAGGCAGACGCTTAACGACTGAGCCACCCAGGCGCCCCTGAGGACAAACTCTTGATCTCAGATTTCTCATCCATGACCAGGACAGAAACAGGTTTCTAGATAGGTACTCTTTTTTTTACTTCTTACTTTGAAAAATACACATTCAGAATAATGAATACAGGGCGCCTGGGTGGCTCAGTTGGTTAAGCGACTGCCTTCGGCTCAGGTCATGATCCTGGCGTCCGAGGATCGAGTCCCACATCGGGCTCCCTGCTTGGCAGGGAGTCTGCTTCTCCCTCTGACCCTCTTCCCTCTCGTGCTAGCTCTCATTCTCTCTCAAAAAAATAAATAAAATCTTCAAAAAAAAAGAATAATGAATACAACATAATGTGCATTTTAACAAACTTTTGTCATGAACAAGCTATGTAACCTCCACCCAGGACAAGAAACGGAGTAATACCAGTAGCAGGGTATCTGGCTGGCTCAGACAAAAGAACATTCGACTCTTAATCTTGGGATTGTGAGTTCAAGCCCTACATTGGGTATAGAGATTACTTTAAAAAATAATAATAATACCACCACCCCTGGAAGACTGTTGCTGACCCTTTTCCAAACATGGCCCTCTCTCTTTCCCAGGGGTACTGGATATCCTTACTTACATGGGAATTTTTGCTTTGCTTGATAGTTGTACCATCTAAGTTTATAGCTCTAAACAATATACAGTAGTTATTTTTGCCTGTTTAGCAACTTTATATAAATGGAGTCATATATTATTTATTCTTTTGTATCTGCCTTCTTTTGCTCAATACTTTTTTTTAAAAAAGACTCATCCATTTTGTCGGTGTATAATATTCTATTGTATGGCCTTACTGTAAATTATTTATCCATTCTACTGTTGGACATTTGAGTTCTTTCCAATTTTTGGCTATCATGTTGCCAAAAACACTCTTATACATGTCTCTAAGTGCTCAAATGCCCACATTTCTGTGGATATATGTACAAGATGAAATTGCTAGATCATAGGGTGTAAGCATCTTCAGCTTCAGTAATGTCAAATTAGTTTCTACTAGTTTACATTCCTGTGAGAGTTCACATTATTCTCTATTCTTACAAAGAGTCAGCTTTGTCATTCTGGTGGGTGTATAGTGGTATCTCATTGAGCCTTTCATTTGCATTTTGCTACGATAAATTACGCTTTGCATCTTTTCATATGTATATGTTATTTTTTAAAAAGATTTCATTTATTTATTTATTAGAGAGAGAGAGGGAGCAGGTACAGTGTGGGCAGAGAGAAACTTAAGCAGACCCCTCTCTGCTGAGTGCAGAGCCCTACAGGAGACTCAATCTCAAAACCCTGAGCTCACCAACTGAGCCAAAATCAAGAGTCTGAGCCTTTACCCACTGAGCCACCCAGGTGCCCCTTAAGATTTTATTTTTAAGTAATCTCTACACCCAGTTTGGGGCTTGAACCCACAACCTCAAGGTCAAGCGCTGCATGCTCTACCCACTGAGCTACCCAGGTGACCCTATATCAGTTATTTTGGATTTCCTTTTTTTGTGCAGTGCCAGTTCAAGTAGTTTGCTATTTTTCTATTAGGTTGTCTTTATTCTTACTGATTTTTTTTATTTTAAATTCTTACTGATTATTACAAGTTCTTTAAATAATCTGGAGACCATTTCTTTGCCAGTTATACATTACAAACATCTTTTCTAATTTTGAGGCTTACTTTTTCACTTTCTTTTTGGGTTTTTTTTTTGATAAGAAGAACATAGAGTATCATATTAATATGGTGACATAGACTAAGCTTTTAGAACTTTTTGTGTCTTGTTTAAGACGACTTTCCCTACCCTGAGGTCATGAAGATATTCTCTTATGTTTTCTTCCAAAAGCTTTATTGCTTTTCCCTTCCCGTTAAGGTCTATGATTCACATGGATTGTATTGCTGTGTTTAGTGTAAGTTGGGAGGAATTTGATTTCATATTTTTCCATTTGGACATCCAATCCTCCCAGAATAATTTATTAAAAAGTAGATTATTTTCCCTCCTGCTCTGTTGTGCTACCTTTGTCATGAATCACTTGTCCACATACGTGTGGGGCTGTATCTGGGCCCCCCCCCCCCGTCCCCCTTATGTTCCATTGGCATGCTTGTCTCTCTTGCACCAGGACCACACTATCTCAATTCTTATAGTTCATAGTTGATAATAATCTTTAATGTCTGGTAGAGCAAGCCCTCCCACCTCTCATGCCTACGTATTTTTGAGGGTGGGATCTTTCGTACACACAAATTCATTCAAACGTATTTGCAGTGTGTGGGGGTGGGGGGTGGGAAGGAGGGGTGCTCAGGGGAAATAAAAGCAAGGATCCTGTTTCCATGGCATCCTCCCAAGGGGCAGGCACATAGAGCCACAGTGCCAATCACCCTGTAGGGAGATCACAAATGCGTCAATGAGCTCCCTCATCACTCATCCCAGGGGGCCAGACATCTCTCAAAACCCAGATACAATTCAAAGAAGACAACACTCCAGGCGCGCCTCTTCCCCTCTATCCCAGAGACACACCCTTTCCTGAAAATCACGCGCGCCTGGCCAGCACCCAAAACACCACCAGTCCTGGACAGATTCGCCAATAGACGTGCTCAACCCTGTTGGTGAACCCCACAGAGATTCCTACCCCCTAAGGGAGAAACATCCCATCCAGAGGGTGAGAAACGGCGAGTGGAGATCCCCTCACCCGCTGGGCCGGCCGGAAGAACAGACACGGACAACCTCACTGCCCACGGCCTGAGTGCCGGACAACCAATCAGACCCACTTCACCATCTGACCGACTCACAGACGGAATAGATCCAAACACACTCCCTTCTCCCCAGCCTGTTACTGTTTCCCGCGCTCCGCGGCTCCACCCAGCATTTCATTCCCGGTTGAGAAAGCAGCAATCGATCGCACTCCGCACACCAGCCAATAGGAAGAAGGATTCCCAGCAGCAGGGGGTGGAGGTGAGGGGGGTCTCCTAATCCCGAAGGCTGCGGTCCGAAGCAGGCTCCCTGGGGTCCCTCGGGTTCCTTCGCCCTCCTTTCCAAGGTAAAGTCACTCTCGGTCTCCACCAACACTTTTCCGCCGGGCCTCTCACGCATGCGCACTGCGACTCTCAGGCCGGCCCTGAAACGAGGGGGAGGGACCCTAAACCGCGATCCCCTAGGTCACGGGGGTAACGGCACAGCCCAAAGTGGCCGCCGTCGCCAGCAGTCCCCAAAACAGGAATTGTAGAACCAAAAGGTTTGAAGAGGTCCCACCGAGATTTGAACTCGGATCGCTGGATTCAAAGTCCAGAGTGCTAACCATTACACCATGGGACCCACTGGCTGCTTCAGGCGGCCGGGAGACTTCTCAAGCCACATGGCGCGCGGAGCTGCCTTCCCAGAGCGGCGGCGGAGGCCCGGTTCTCCCGCCCGGCCTCTGCGCCCCGGGCCCGAGGCCGCTCGGGCGGGCGGAAGCGGGGAGCCGCAAGCGCTTCGGCGGCCCCGGCGTTGCCAGTGCCGGGTGTCATCTCCCGTCGCCGCTCTTCCTGCTCTCCTCCCGGGGTCCTGCCCTGCGCCGGGGGAAGCCGGGAGGACGGCGGGCTGCTGGGCGGAGACGGCCGGCTGCGGGGCGGAGACTGCCGGCTGCGGCCGCTGCCGGGAGGGAAGGCTCGGCGCGCGCATCCCGGGCTCCGGGCTTGTTTATTTATTTATTTCCACGAGGCGCTCCCTGCGCGGCCACTGTGGCCAAGCGGGGAGGGAAGCGGACTGGCACGTGGGGGGACGGCGGTTCAAAGCCCCGGCGCCCCAAGCGCGAACGGTCGGGGCGTGGACTTGAAAGTCGCCTCTCTACCGAGACCCACAAAGTTCTGCTTCCGCGCCCCGCTTTACGGGAGGCTTAATGGGACTGCCGTGGGGGGTGGTGCCTTTCAACCTGCGGGTTTTGATCAGTGGGAGACAGACTCCCTCTTGGGCTTTTCCAGGTCAACTTTTTAATAACCTTTTATAACATTTGACTCAGCAGTTTCACTTTTGTAACTTTATCCTAAAGGACTACGAGGGCCAGTGCCAAGTGTTCAAGGATGTTCTCAGCAGCGATGTTCACAATGGTAAAGAATAGAACATAAAAGCGAAAATCGATTTAGTAAATATTGACGATATCTGAACGATTAATACTGTGCAGGAATTTAGGGGATGAGTTTTTATTGTATTGACACAATTTTGATGTATTATGTATGACGCTGATTTATTGTATTAACATGAAAAGAGCGACAGGCCTAACCAAACCAACACCAAAAATCTACTTACCAGTTAGTATGTATAATAAAATCGCACTTATCTACAAACAGAAAAACTGTATGGGTGTGTAATAGACATTTGCCATTTATTTGCTCTGTGACATAGGACCGGCTGCCTTTCTTGAGGGATCCAGCACGGTGTAGGTCTGGGTGACAGCAGGGCTGTGCTCCAAGACAGATACACTCCCTCTCCAGAGTGACTGTGTGTCCCTTAGCCTGGCCAGCTGGACTTAGAATCCAAAGCGACTGATGCCCAGAAACAAGGGACATTTTAGAACTTGTTCTCCTGGTGGTAGCTGTGACACCCAGTGTCTCAGGGACACTGACAGCAGAGTTCGGATCCTAACCAGACTGCCCCAGATCCTGACCTTGGCTGGGTTCCTGCTTGCCTAGTTCCCCCTCGTTCTTGTCCATTTTCTTGAGTTGCTTTCCCTCTGATGCTATGAGCTATCCGACTTCCTTCCAAGGAGTCCTGTTCCTGTTTAAATTAACCTAGAATCTGTTTCTCTTGCCTTCGGTCAAAACCCTGCTTAGTTCTAATCCTAAAAGGTCTGCTGTGGACACATATCCCTGGGGAATACATTCTCACAGTTTCTAATTTACTGTATTGCTTGAAAAAATATTTTATAACTCTTGTATATTGTCAGAAGAAACATTACAGTTTTTCCATTTCGAGGAGTGAACCAAACTCCCACTGAGTTCCTACGGTGAGATAAGGGTGTCTCTTTATTAGGCTGGAGTAACAAGATCGAATTGACTTGATATCAAATGGCTTTAGTCTCTCCGGTTTCCCATCTATTTCCTTCTTACAAGTGCTCTGTACCCGTGAAAGTGTATTGAAATTAAATTTTCAGAAGCTACATAGAAATCCTAAAGAGTTGTGATTATGCCCTTTGAAAGTGTACAGGAGATAGTTCCTTCTGTCCAGTAGGAGGACTTCTCCCTCCTCCCACTCCCTAGTTCTTCCTTTCCAGTACCCTCCATCTTCTCAGCTTGAAACATCTTACCAGCCCAAATGAGACCCTCACTGAAATCCCCACTCGTGAATTCCTCAAGTGACATAAAAGGATCATCTCCCTGACAGCTTTTGTCATTACTTGCTAGAATTATAGGTAATTGTGTTCTGTGGCTCAGTCTCTCCCATCATCCCTCCCCATGTCCCCTTGGTTGGACTGTGAATTCTTCTGGGGACAAGGCTCAGGACTGGCTGATTTTTAAATATGGCTAGTGCCATACCAAACACACTCAATGAACCCCCTCAGAGGGCACAGGAGAACTCAGGAGGGAGAAAGAACATTCTCTTTAACATCACATTGGTTAATTTTGAGACAACAGAGAAAAGAGAGACAATATGTAATCCCCCTACCCCGCATCGCTAGTTTCTTTTAACAGAAATCCGTAATGCATGACACCCCAGGGATGGCATTGGCTTTGAGCACAGACTCTCAGCCTCCACAAGGTGGCTCCTCAAGCGCAGGGAAGTCTGGGCTCTGTGGGAGGCGGGGTTAGCCTGGCTTGAAGCGGTGGCACCTGGGATTGAGGGCTGAACTGAGGCAGAGGGTACCCCAGAAAGTTTAATGAGGTCAGAGGTTAAGAAAAGACAGCTAAAGTCCGGATTAGGGACTTTTAAGGTATTCTTCCAAGTTTCTCGTGAGCCTACAAATGGCTAGCGAATGGAACAATAGGTACAGTAATGTTTTGAGTGAAGTGGAAAGAATTCATATTCACTGTCAAGTCCAAGTCAGTTTCCTTTATCCATGCTGATGCTGCTCACAGCTAGCTGCGATAGAATCAGCCTTGCTCTGTGTCCTTGCCACCCGGGACAGGTGACATGCGCCACAAATCCCCTACTTTGCCTTGGGAGCCCCAGCTATGCCAGACAAGCCATAAGCCCCACCTTGTGCCAGGTGACACGTGAGGCCCTGAGTCTCTGAGCCTGCTGCCCAGCCCCCTGCTCTGGACCTGGCATTCCAGAGGCTCTGACGGGGAAATTTGGCTGCTTACTTTCTTTGAACAAAGCAGCATCCACATTTCATCCTTTTCTTGAAGGTTTTCACTTTCTCCTTTTAAAATAATTATTTTATCTTTTCAGGTTTTAAAGGTGAAGCATTTATTATGGAAAATGTAGAAAATGCAGTGAAGTAGAAAGATTTTTAAATAACTACAATTCCAACAAGCCACTTTTTAAAAAAAGTTTCTTTTTTTTTAAAGATTTTATTTATTTATTTGAGAGAGAGAATGAGATAGAGAGAGCATGAGAGGGGGGAGGGTCAGAGGGAGAAGCAGACTCCCCACTGAGCAGGGAGCCCGACGCGGGCCTTGATCCCGGGACGCGGTCCTGGGACTCCAGGATCATGACCTGAGCCGAAGGCAGTCACTTAACCAACTGAGCCACCCAGGTGCCCTAAAAAGTTTATTTTCTTTAGTAATCTCTCCACCCAACGTGGGGCTCAAACCCACGACCCTGAGATCAAGAGTCCCAGGCTCTTCTGGCTGAGCCAGACAAGTGCTCCCCAACAAGCATCTTTGACATTTGATTTTTTCCACTTCCTGTTTTAAACTGCATTTTTACATAGTCTTCACTGTATAATCGTATGTTCTGCTTTTGTGCTTAACATAATAATGACATGTGACTTAAAAACCTTGTTTCTTTGGGGCACCTGGGTGGCACAGTCGGTTAAGTGGCTGTCTTCAGCTTGGGTCATGATCCCGGGGTCCTGGGATCGAGCCCCACAGCGGGCTTCCTGCTCGGCGGGGAGCCTGCCTCTCCATCTCCCTCTGCCTGCCTCTCTGCCTACTTGTGCTCACTCTCTATCTCTCTGTCAAATCAATAAATAAAATCTTTAAAAAAAAAACAAACCTTGTTTCTTCTTTCCTTAAAACGTTTAAAATATTTACATGAGTAATACATGAGCACAATACAAACTTCACAAGGTATAAAAGGAAATGCACAGACAAATAAAACTTCTTGACTATAATTTTCTGCTCTCAGAGGCAATTTCTGATGCTCTCCTTCTAGAGATATTTTATTTTTACATAAATATACATGAATATGCATACTCCTTTTTTTCCTTTTTTTTTTTTAATTTAACTTTTTTGCCTAACTTGGGGATTGAACTCACAACCCCGAGATAAGAAGTCTCATGCTTCACCAACTGAGCCAGCCAGGCACCCCATACTCCTTTTCTTTTAAAAAAAAGTGGAAACACTGGGGTACCTGGGTGGCTCAGTTGGTTAAGTGTCTGCCTTCAGCTCAGGTCATGACCCCAGGATCCTGGGATCGAGCCCTGCATCGAGCCCTGCATCGAGCCCTGCATTGGGCTCCTTGCTCAGTGGGGAGCCTGCTTCTCCCTCTCCCTCTGCCTGCTGCTCCCCCGGCTTGTGCTCTCTCTCTCTCTCTGACAAATAAAATCTTAAAAAAAAAAAGTGGAAATACTATTCTGCACTTTGTTTTACTCAGCACCATATCTTGAGGATTGTTACATAATAGTACATACATCTAATTAAATGGTATTTTACTGAGATATTATTTACATAAAGTAAAATGCACAAACCTTAACTGAAGAAATCAATTAATCTTTTTTTTTTTTTACAAATGTATGCATAAACCTGTGTGACTATCACCTAGATCAAGATATATAGCATTTCCATCATCCCAGAAAGTTCCCTGGGATCTTTTCCAGCCATTCCCTGTCCTGCTCCCCTGAAATCACTACTCTGGTTTCTATCACTGAAAGATTAGTTTTGCCTATTCTTTAAGCATATATATAAAGAACATACCACAAAATGATATCTTTTGCTCAACATAGTGTTTTCAAGATTTATCCATGTCACTTTATATATCCGAGGTATGGTTTTTTCCTATTGTAAAGTAGTATTCCACTGTAGGAATACCAAATGTGTTGGTCCAGTTGATGGACATTTGGGTTGTTTCCAGTTTGCGGTTAATATACATAAAGCTGCTGTGATCATTCCCGTGCAAACCTGTTTCGGGCTTGGGTATACACCGAGAATGGGATTGCTGGGTCATAGGGTAAACGGACATTTACATTTATCAGGAATTGTCAAACAGCTTTCCAGAGGGGTTGTACTATTTCACCCTCCCACCAGCAGCGTATGAGAGCATTTCAGGGGCTTCACGTCTTAGCTAAGAGGTGATATTGTTAGTCTTAAATTTAACCACTCTGGTGGGTGTGCAATGATCTCTGCTTGTGGTTTTAATACGCATTTCCCTGGTAGCTAATGATGTTGAACTTCTTTTTTACATGCTCCCTAGCTATTTGGATCTCTTCTTTTCTAAGTGCTTCTTCAAGTATTTTGCCCATTTAAAACAACTGCCTTTATCTTACTGATTTATAGGAATTCTTTATGTATCTGGGATATGCATTCCTTTTTTAAAAAAAGATTTTATTTATTTATTCATTAGAGACAGAGGGAAAAGCAGGCTCCCCGCAGAGCGGGGAGCCCGATTCAGGATTCGATCCCAGGACCCTGGGATCACGACCGGAGCCAAAAGCACACGCTTAACTGACTGAGCCACCCAAGCATCCCTGGGATATGCATCCTTTTGCCAAATATTTGTATAACAGATCTTTTTTTCCAGTCTGTGGCTTTTCTTTTCACTTTCTTAATAGTATCCTTTGATTGGCAGAAGGCTTTAATTTCAATCAAATCAAATGTATGCTTTTCTTTTCCTTTTATGATTCATGCCTTCTGTGTCCTTGCATGCAGAGAGCTGGGATCCTTTGCCAAGCACACAGGATAGGAGAGGGACAGATTATTCAGTTACATAATTAAAACTTTGATAATCGCTTGGTAAAATTTCAAGTAGGATAAGAAACATAGATTTTTATAAGGGAGACTTGTATGAAGCCGGGGCAGGAAGGCTGAAGGGCATAAGGCCCGCTGGAGCATCCAGGCAAAGGATTAAGAAAAAGAAGAGCTGTATTCAGGTATGAATCCTCTGTGAAGGTTATTCGATGTACGGTTCAGTGGAAGAGATGGGGTAGAGACAGCGACCAACTGGGAAACTGGTGATCCTGAAGCTTGCTGGTGTCCAGAACACAGACTATGTGCCTATCAAGACCCTAGAATATCAAGAATGGGAACTGGTAGGAAAAATGAGCGTGTTGGCATGTGTTAGTGATTCATCTTTAGGATGGTCCCATAAGGAAGACAAGTTTCAGGCTGAAGGTGCCCTGTTTTAAAGCAGGTGTAATATGGTTTCTTTTTTTTTTTTTTTTAAGATTTTATTTATTTGACAGAGAGAGACACAGCGAGAGAGGGAACACAAGCAGGGGGAGTGGAGAGGGAGAAGCAGGCTTCCCGCGGAACAGGGAGCCCGATGCAGGGCTCGATCCCAGGACCCTGGGATCATGACCTGAGCCGAAGGCAGGCGCTTAACGACTGAGCCACCCGGGCGCCCCTGTAATATGATTTCTTTAAGAGTGGCTTGCAATCCAAGTTTCCTGGAAGTCCTATAATTTGGAGCCTTGCAGGTCCAGAAGAGCTGAATTCTCTACCCCAAGAGAAAGCACCAACGGAGACAGGAGACTTAGCTGGAAACCAGGTTAAGCAAAAGACCAGCCTATTTACATTGCAATGTTTTCATCATTTTCTGCTCACAAAGAGGAGAAACCTGGGAGCAAAGAGCAGATTATAGTCTCTGTCCCTCAGAGGAAGATTTCGAATAGCCTCAAGGCAGAAACCATTTAACTGAGTGCCAGAGGGTAGAGGCACGGAGTCCTGTGGTTACCAGAACAAGGTTTCCCAGTCTCAAAGACCATGTCTAGACAAGATGTCTGGAATTGACTGGAAATGACAGAAAACCTCTTAAGCTTTAGAAACCTCTAATAAGATTTCATTAGCAATTCAATTTCCTTAAAAATTGTACTGATAACTGCCAGTTAGTTTTACCTCCTACGGCCATCCCCAGGCAGGAAGTGGGCAGTTAAAGCTTTGACAGGCCACAGAAGGGTCACCCTGCCCGAGGACCACTCAGATGGGGATATGGACGGTAATGGACAAGGGGACCCCTCCTTGACAGAAGAACCTGGAACTGCCAGATGGGCTGAGCAGGACACCCCCTCTACTGCTGGGCTTGGAATCCCTGATCTTCCTCTTGATCATAGCATACCTGTGGTCTGCCCCGCCTCTTTACTCCACCTGAGACCATTTAAGACAAGTTTAAACTTGGGTCAAGTTTCTGGTACTTGTAGGTAAAAGCATTCTAATAGATAACCTTTTCATAGTGGCTTATACATATTTTTGGTCTATTAAAAGTCAAAAACAGGAGCACCTGGCGGGCACAGTCGGTTAAGCCTCCAACTCTTGTTTTCAGCTCAGGTCGTGATCTCAGCGTCATAAGATCGAGCCCCGCCTTGGGCTATGCGCTCAGCAGAGTCTGCTTGAGTTTCTTTCTCCATCTCCCTCTGCCCTTCTCCACCACTCAAACTCTCTCTCTCAAATAAATAAAGCAATCCTAAAAATAAATAAATAAAAAACAGTTAGAGGGGAAACTTCCTGGGTGGAGAAGAGAGTATTCAGAAGAGCGCGGATCCCAATCCCATTTCCACTTCGGCCACGTGTAACGGACACACCCACACATGGCTGGTGGCCAACAGATTCCTCTTTGCTGAAAGGGCAGCAGTTTTCCTTTCCTGAGCAGGGGGTGTGGAATGGGCGGTGAGAGGGGGAGACAGAGCAGGCTCGAGCTCCCCCTGGAGGCCCACAGGATGATTTGCACCAACTTGTCCTGGAATTTGGGGTTTAGCCGGAGTCTTAGAAAGGATGACTTCAGTGTCTTCCTTGTCCTTCACTGTCACTTCCCTGCAAGGGATACTTCACTGTCCTGCAGTGCCCTGGAAGGAAAGATCTGTTATCAGTCTGGCCCGGGCTGTTTGGTTATGTCTGAAATGCAAGGCTGGAGGGAGTTCTGTGTGGCTGTTATTGTCTGTGACCTGATTTTTCTTCCAAACCACCCAAGGAGAAAACTTTTTAGTTACGCTTTTCTGTTTTGAAAACAGGCAGACACACAGAATGGTTGTATTATTCAGGACACTGTGGTTAGAAGTAACAGGGGCCAACTCAAATTAGGTTAAGCAAAAAGGAAGAATTATAAGGGTATGGTGTTTCACAAAATCCCAGGGCAGGACTGTAGCCAGACCTCAGGAAAGAACCACAAGGCTGTCAGGAGGCTCTTGTTTCAGCTCCTCTTTGTCTGTATGTTGCTTTTTTTTCTTTTTTTTCTGGCCGAAGGCTCAGAAAAAAGTCCGCTCAGTGTAAGGGGCACACGAGTAGCTCCTGAGTGTGACATCTGGAGTCCAGCCATCCACAGAGCCTTGCTTGCAGACCCAATTCAAATTCTAAGACAATCTGATTGGTCGCTGGCACAGGAATCTGCCTCTCCCGGTCCGATACATTTTCACCAGGGACTAGGGTCCCACACTCTCTGGGTAGTTGACCAGCTTGGAGAATTGGCTCACAGTTTAGGCAAACACCCTACAAGAGCTCCATTTTAAGTGCTCCTCCCTGCTGGAGTAGAAGGTTCCAGATCTTGGGACAGGGAAGAAAATGTGTCTGGAACAGACTGATGATAAGCATGTCAAAATGGTCCCCACTGGGGGGACGTTGGAGAATGCTTTAATGGCCATGAAAGTACACAACCGTATCCTCCTGGATCACGAACACAATATTTAATCAGGAAGGCAGACATTTATGTGGAACCAGGCCTGGGACAAATCAAATATCTGTCTAAATATTTAAGTATTTTATCTATATCTTAATTATTTTAAAATATTTAAAAGCTATAATACCTGAAGCCAGCAAACTGTTATAATATATGCTTTATCCTCCTACCATGACAAATATATCTTTATAATGGCAAAATCAAAAATATTGTCAAGCTGTGGTTTCCATATGACTAAAAGTTGACAACATACCAAAGCAATGGAATTTAACAATCATTGTGCATGTCTGGTTGTTTAGTTGATGATCGGTGACATTTGGATAAGAAAAAAATATATAGATAGATGATGAATATAATTCATAATTTATCATATATTTATTCTGTATAATTTAATTTTCTTGCTTTTGTTTCAGCAAAATCACTAATCATGCTTTTATAATCAAGATTTCTCACATAATTTTGAAGCCAATGACAGTTTGGGGTTGCTTTTTGTTTTTTGTGGGGTTTTTTGTTTGTTTTTGGTTTTTTGTTTTTTTGCCAATGACAATATTAATCTGCCAACGAACTATATCCTGTGGACCAAAGGCAGCCTATGGCTTGGTTTTACCCCCACAGGCTCAGAATCATTTTTACATTTTATTTTATTTTTATTTTTTAAGATAATAATTTTATTTATTTCAGAGAGAGAGTGCATGCGAGCAGGGGAGAGGGGCAGAGGGAAAGGGAGAGAGAGAATCCCAAGCAGACTCTACGCTGAGCATGGAGCCTGATGCGGGGCTCGATCTCAGGACCCTGAGAGCATGATCTGAGCCGAAATCAAGAGTCAGATGCTTCACCGACTGAGCCACCCAGGCATCCCCATTTTTACATTTTATAGAGTTATATATTTAAAAAAAGAAGAAAAGACCTTCAGTGGCTCACAAAACCTAAAATATTTACTGTCTGGTCCTTTACAAAAATTTTGCCAACCCTTAATCCAAAGTACGCCCCAAGGTTTGGTCTGCGAGCTGTCTGCTACTAGTCCGCGTTGAGGTAAGGAGCTTGTATCAGAATCAAAACCATCTACATCCTGAAGCACACTGTTTTAGTTGAGCTGACACTTTTTCATGGCAAGACTTTCTCAATGAAGGAAGCAGTGTGTTGATTACATTTTGACCCATGCTCCTTACAGATTTGCAGACCAGCACACCGAGTAGTAATTATCTGAGGAATTAAAAAAGATGAGTGTGGGGCACCTGGGTGGCTCAGTTGTTAAACGTCTGCCTTCGGCTCAGGTCATGATCCCAGGGTCCTGGGATCGAGCCCCGCATCGGGCTCCCTGCTCTGTGGGAAGCCTGCCTCTCCCTCTCCCACTCCCCCCGCTTGTGTTCCCTCTCTCGCTGTGTCTCTCTCTGTCAAATAAATACAGTCTTTTAAAAAAAAAGTGTGTTCAAAGTGCTCAAAATTTAACTCAAGGGTAAATTGAGGCAAATGTAAAAAATGTTTAAATTAAAATTATCTTTTATGTTTTTAGAAATTATTTTTCTTCTAAAACACTCAAAGTTGGGGCACGTGGCTGGCTCAGTCAGTGGAGCATGTGACTCTTGATCTCAGGGTTGTGGGTTCTAGCCCCACATTAGGTGTGGAGATTGCTTAAAAAATAAAATCTTTTGAAAAAATTTTAAATACTCAAAATTATCTATTAAGATTAAAAGATAGGGGGCTCTGGGTGGCTCACTTGGTTAAGTGTCCGACTGTTGGTTTCAGCTCAGGCCATGATCACAGGGCTGTGAGATGGAGCCCCATGTCAGGCTCCGTGCTCAGTGTGGAGTCTACTTGAGATTCTCTTTCTCCCTCTCCTTCTGCCCCTTCCCCCTGCTCACGCACTCTCTCTCTCTAAAACAAATAAATAAATGTATAATTTTAAAGAAAAGATTAAAAGAAAATCAAGGTTATAATGGACACATACCAAATTTAAAAATCAAATTTATTTTATTTAATCAAATTTATTTGTTTATTTAATTTTTGAAAATTTAAGACATTAAACATTTTTATAAAAATAAAAATGATTGTGGGGCGCCTGGGTGGCTCAGTTGGTTAAGCGACTGCCTTCGGCTCAGGTCATGATCCTGGAGTCCCGGGATCGAGTCCCGCATCGGGCTCCCTGCTCGGCGAGGGGCCTGCTTCTCCCTCTGACCCTCTTTCCCTCTCGTGCTCTCTATCTCTCATTCTCTCTCTCTCAAATAAATAAAAAAATCTTTAAAAAAAAAATAAAAATGATTGCAACATCAGCTTTCAATGACCAACCAACTTGCCAAGTGTAAAGAGTTTGTGTCACATTTCAAGCATGATACATCTAGATCTACATATAGAAGAATTAATGCGTACAAATGGTTTACTACTTTCAAATGTCCCTGGAGTCACGAAATGCAGTCACTGTGAATACTATGCTAATTGTTTTAAGCACTTTTAGAACCCCGCGTGGAGGGCAAGAGAAGACATTTGTCTTTTTCTTTTATGCAAGCAGTTGGCAGATCAAGTCTTACCTGCGCTCCAAAGCACTGCCACAGACTTTCAGTGCGTCTGGATGCAGTCGTCTTTTGAGGACATAAGGTGTGGAGAAGCATTTCCCTGGGGCCTGAACACTGTGAGTCCTAAGAGTGGATATCTTGGGTAACAGGTTGTGCCGTGCTCATGTTGAGCACTGGATCCCAAGCGACAGAGATGCCCAGGTGGTCATCAGCAAGCACTCGTGTCTGTGATATACAGTGTTCTCTAGAGCCCAGGACCCAGTGAGGGGCTTCTCTGGCCTGCTTCTCAAGGCAGGACTGAATGGGACAATCCAACATCATCTTCCTGTTTAGCTATGTTATTGTAGGAAAGTGCATGTGCCATTGCACCAAATGATTGTCCAGGTTAGCTAAAGCCACCAAAGCTTTTGCAATAGAATCTTGATGACATACACAATGGAATGAGGTATGTGTTCAATTCTGGGTTTGGGAGTATTAAAAAAAAAATGATTGCTGGTCTATATCCATAGCTGGGAAATGCTGAATTAAACAAAATTAACCCCATTTCTTTACTGTGGGACTTCTCAGAGCCTTTAGTATGCTAATGTGAATTGCAACTTTCCAAGAGGGATATACAACTTTTGGTATTTTTCAAAATTATCGGACCACCAAAACATTTTTCAGGGAGTTTTATGCATGTCTCTGAGCCACATTTTCAGAGATCCTGACCTACCTAGAGCATCTTCAGCAGGAAAGAGTGGAAGCCCAGTAGTTGTGGAAGCTGCCAACTCCTGAGATAACAGAGAGAGCCTTCCTCCACAACACGTGATGGCTCCTCTCTGCAGATGACATGGGTCTTGAGTGGTCACCAATTGCACCATTGCACTTACACTGCCTACCATGGCACCTAGCACGGGGTCGGAGTTCAATCCCTGGCGTTCTGCAATGTGTCCTGGCAGTAGCACATCTGATGCCAGGGAAACCTCTGTTCGGGCAGACAGGGGACTACAGTGCTCCCCTCCCTCTGCCTGAATCCCATCTGTCCTCCAGGCCGCAGCCAAGCTCTCTCCACCGAGCCTCCTTCAGCTGCCTGGCCCTTGGTCACTCCTCCCTCCTCTGATCCCCTGATCCTGGCTGCGCAAGTCTGCTAGCAGACTGAACTGGACCAGGCTGCAACATCCTCAAGACCAGGACCCTGTATTATTCACATCATCTGAGTCCCCAGGGTAGCAACAAATAATCATTTGTGGAGGCTGGAGAGGATGCTTCTGACTCTGATATAATTTCTACCAAATAATCCTCAAAAACCCCCACAGCCATTCTTTTGACCAAGGATACCAACTCACACTATACTCTCCTGCAGGAGATCCAACGAGAGGAATCGAGATACCGTGTGTGTGGATGCTCCGGAAATGGTACCGCATCATACAAATAATGATTGTTATTGATGGGCCTCTGTCGCCCTTCTCAGGGAATGGTCCATTTCTAATGACCCTTAGCCTCTGATGGGTATTTCTAGTAACTGAGCCCGACGCACCTGCCCCGCCCGCTGGCTTGTCCTTTACAGCATTCGTCTCATCAGGAGTCCCACCACCAGTATCCGCTGTCTTATATACCCACCCCCCAGTAAGTCTAGAGCATTTCTGATGCCCAGGCGCCTTCATGTAGAGCACTGGAGATGGTTCTTGAAGTAGTGGAGAGCCAGCTTGAACCGGACCTGGTTCCTGGTGTTGGTCCGGAATGCGCTGTAGGTCTTCTCCAGGGTCGCCAGCTCTGGGTCGGCCGCTGGAGAACGGGCCTGGTGACCTATTATCACTTCTGGACATGACCCCACGAGCAAGCTCCCGAGCCCATCGATAAAGAACTCTGCCAAGAGAGGGAGAACACGAGCTTCAGCCAGAGACGCGGGGCCATATTCCAGGTCTGGGGGGAGAGGCAGGTGGGGAAGGGCACGGAGCCCCCTGCCCAGGCTGACCGAGTTGGAAGGAAACAAATGAGCACATTTCTTAGAGGTGTAGCCAGAGGCAGAGAGACCCAGGTGAGCTTTCCAGCTGGACAGAACTGTGAACTCTGGAACTGAGGGGGTCGGAGGGGAACGAGGGAGGGGACAGAGCTGCAGGGGAAGGGTGTCTCACATGGGAGCAGCAGACAGGAGATAAGTTACAATGAGAGGGAGGAGGGAGGCAAGAAAGACCCTGAGCTCCCTCATGGGGGGGGGCGGGGAAGGGAGAGAAGCCCACTGTTGCAGGCAAGGACCACGATCAGTGGCTCGTGGCTCTTGGAAAGGACAAAGTCCTGAGGTCAGTCCACGGGCCAGGACCTTCCTCACTCAGCTTGTCCCCACCTGAGTGAGCCACCCGCTGCAGGCGGGGGTCGAAGCCAACTCTCTGGAGTCGCTCCGTGTGGGCCAGGAAGAAGTTGACAACGCCACTGGTCACCACGCAGCGGGGAAAACCATCCAGGGGTCTAAAAGAGCCTGGTCTCCGGTGAAGACAGTCCCCATTCTGACTCTTCTGCAGCAACAGCTTAAACTGGAACACATTCCCAAGTACACTGCCACCTACCTAACCGGTGGGCAGAAAAACACATGTTAGAGAACACAGACTTGATATCCATGTTGCCTCTGCCAGGAAGACTTCCTGGACTGAACCTCAGTTACAACGAGAATCACACCTGTTCTGTATCTACCCTTCACACTCTTCCTTGGATACTCTCTCGTTGCTGTTGGGGCCACAGCCTTCCGCACATCACGGCTAGGTCCCTTGATCTTTTCATCCTGCTCACCCCAGAAAATCTCCTTGGTGGGAGCAGAAAGCGCCAAGTCCAAAGGGCACACAACCCTGCCCTACTCACCTGACAGCAAGTTCCCCCTTTCCAAACGGTAGGGCACTCCCTTTCACAAGGAGGAGCAGTGTTTGGGGTGCAGGCAAGCAACAGCCTGCGTGCACACGGGGCCCTTTGTGGAGTCCCCACTGCCGGGCTTCTTGCAACGAGCCGTGTGCCGTGTGTCTCAGGCTGCCTTCCCCCCGCTCCTCTGCTCCTGGGTCTCCTCCCCGAGCTGTCTGTGCACGCACTCACCGAAGATACGTGCATTTCTATGTGTGAGCCCCAGCAAAGCAGGATGAATCCTGAGCCATCATAATCATCTAGGGTGGCTCCTTGTCCCCCATCTTCTTCCTTTAGCAAACAGACCGTCTGAGTTGTAAGTGGACTAAATTAAGATGCAGCCAGCTACGCCACTAAAGATGGACCCTCCCCACTTCCCTTGCGAGGTCTGACCATGTGTCTCAAGTCCTGGCTGAAGGGATGTGAGTTGGAAGGGATGTCTGCAACTTCTAGCACATTTTGCAAAGACAAATGCTTGTTCTCCATGTTCTCTCCCCCTTTCTTCCAGCCACGCAGCCAAGGCCCAAGAGGACGGCGCAGCACCAAGGGAAGGAGGCTGGTCCAGGCAGACGCTGGAAGCAAAGTCAAGGACCAGCTTGGATTTTTACACGACAGGAGCTATGCTTTCTACCTCACTGATGCGACTGTGATTTGCTCTCTGGAAGAGGAGTAGCCAGAAGGTATCTCTGGGCACACAGGCTGTTGCTTGCCTGCACCCCAAACACTGCTCCTCCTTGTGAAAGGGAGTGCCCTACCTTCTGGAAAGAGTGAACAGATGCCTTGGGGACTGTCTTCCTGGAAGAGATAACTGTGATCACAATGCCACTGATTTTCTTACCCATTTCCTGTTTTTTCTTTTCTTTAAAAAAAAACAAAAACACATAGCTTTTATTGAGCTATACATTAAAACTGTACATATATTTTAAATTCTATATAAAGTGTACAGCTTGATGTTTTGATATATGTCTACACTGGGAAAAGATCACCACAATCAAGCTAATTAACATATCCATCACCTGCATAGTTATCGTTGTGCACGTGGCCAGAAGATTGAAGATCTGTTTTTTTTGTTTTTTGGGGTTTTTTTTTTGCTTAGCAAAATGATTATTTTATTTTTTTAATAATTTTTATTGTTATGTTAATCACCATACATTACATCATTAGTTATTAGTTTTTGATGTAGTGTTCCATGATTCATTGTTCGTGCATAACACCCAGTGCTCCACGCAGCACATGCCCTCTTTAATACCCATCACCAGGCTAACCCATCCCCCCACCCCCTCCCCTCTAGAACCCTCAGTTTGTTTTTCAGAGTCCATCATCTCTCATGGTTCGTCTCCCCCTCCGACTTACTCCCCTTCATTCTTCCCCTCCTGCTATCTTCTTCTTCTTTTTTTTTTTCTTAACATATATTGCATTATTTGTTTCAGAAGTACAGATCCGTGATTCGCAAAATGATTATTTTATAGCATCCTGAGACAAACCCATGTATGGGGTGGGAGTGTAAGCTCGTAATGCCAGGTTACAATGCTGAGGCACTTCCTAGGAGCACAGGCAGGAGCAATCCCCAACTGATCTAGTCTCCAGGTTTCTGAAGCACACCATCCGTTTCCCTGTTTAGTAAGTATCCGGAAGCAGCATGTAGCTCATCCTGAGGCCATTATGATGGCTCGGGACTCATCCTGCGTTGCTGGGGCTCACACACAGAAATGCACATACCTTCGGTGAGTGTGCGCACAGACAGCTCGGGGAGGAGAGCCAGGAGCAAAATTCTCTCAAGAATACAAGAGACTATTATTAACTGTAGCTGCCTTTTGCTTTTCTATATTTCAAATGACTTTTGAGGCTCTCATTCTTCTCTTTCTTCTTTTTTAAATGTCATTAGGGCTATGTGTGCTTTTATTTTTTGTTTTAAGATTTTATTTATTTATTTGAGAGAGCGAGAAAGAGAGAGAGCACGTGAGAGGGGGGAGGGTCCGAGGGAGAAGCAGACTCCCGGCCGAGCAGGGAGCCCGATGCGGGACTCAATCCCGGGACTCCAGGATCATGACCTGAGCCGAAGGCAGTCGCTTAACCAACTGAGCCACCCAGGCGCCCCCTATGTGTGCTTTTAAAACTTTGTACCATTCGCGTTTTTTTTTTTTAATGGCGTGTGACAACCAGAGAGCACTGCTGCTCCACCTCACACCAGTCCGGGGGGGGGGGGGGGGGGGGGGGGGGGGGTTAGAAGTGATACATAAACACACCATTTTAAAGACAGAACAACGGTTAATGTGGGGGGGCTGTAATTTGCTCAAAGAAAATTAAATTTGGAGGCAGAAGCAGAAACCGCATAGCTCCTGATTCCTGGTGTGATGCTCTCAATCAGAGCAGTGCTGGCTTATTCCTCTCCTGCATCAGCCCCTGGCCCTCCCCAGGACCCTCCCCCTCCTGCCCCTTCCTCTCCCCTCTCCTCCTCCCCTTCCCTCTCCTGGCAGTCTCTACAGGTTGCAACCCGGGTAAACCTGGCAACTCTCCCTTACCACGTCCAGCTCTGTTTTCTCGAGGACATCCACCAGCACCTCAATCTTGGTGTTGTTGTTGAAAAGGAAATCATCGTCCACCCAGAGCACGTATTTGGTGGTGACCTGAGAGATGGCCAGGTTCCTACCAGCAAACCAACCCTGAAGGTGGAACGAGGTTAGATCAGTAGTTGCCATCCCTGGGAGCTTTTTAAATTCCCAACAGCCAGGCTGCGCCCCAAACAGCAGTTGAGAACCACTGGGTTAAAGGAAGTCTGTGTCTCAGAGACACTGGAGGAAAGACAGTGACTCCCCTGAATCAAACGCTGAGGCAAAGAAAGGCTAGGAAGTCCTTCCTTGGTCCTAGGACCAGTGTGGATGGATTGAAGTCCTTTTTCAACTGAGTCTCTGTGGCTCTCCTTCCATTTCCACTGTTGGTGCCTGGAAGGTGTTGGAGGGTGGGGCGCTATGGTACTTATAATATCCATTTCCTTCTGTGTGTCCTTGTAGGAGGGAGGGTGTGTGTGTGGGAGAGAGAGAGAGAGCCTCTAGCTTGGGTAAAATCATAGGGATCACAAGTTTCTCTGCATGTCAGGAATCCCTAGAATGTCAGACACCTCAAGTCACTTAGGATCTCAATTAATGTCCATACCAATCACTAGGGAAGGCAGACTAACCACTTATTAAGGCAGAAACGTGAGAGTGATCTGATTTCTCTGTGAATTTGGAGTCAGCAAAGGGACTCACGGGACAGTCCCACCCCCTCTACTCCAGGATCATGCCACCCTGGGAAAGCCACTCAAGCGTCCCCATCTGGGGTGGAACCTGACTCTGGGGTCCTCTTTCCCAGGATCCAGATGTCTCCCCATCTGGGCGGGATGTACCTTCCCAAAGGGCATGGTGTAATACTCCACATGCTTGTCATTAATCTTCAGAGGTTCCTTGCTGTCATCGGCCACGATCACTATCAAGTCTGGGTAGTACTCACGAATGCTCCGTAGCATGGTCATGAACTTGTGGGGACGGAGGAAGGTTTTGGTGGCAATGGTCACCAGGTCTCTGAGCTTCCTCTCTGGGCAAGAAAGCATTGATGTCAGAACTCTGCCTTTTGGGAAGCCTCACTGATTTGACTTGCACTGTTCTGGTGATTTCTTTATGCTGCAACCTCTCAGTGTGGGCCTCGTGCCCACCGCACTTAGTAAGAGTTTGTTAGTTGGAATAGAAAATAAATATATTTACAACATAGCCAGCTTGTTGAAATTTTATCCGTCTTCTAGAATTTCTTTCCCTGGTTCTGTTGGCCCGACTATGCCATCTCCTACTGTCTGTATGAATGCTTGGTCTTACCAGCACTTGGCTTGCATGCTGCTGTCATGTTAATCCTAGGAATTGAGATGCACAGAGCTCTGCCCATCAAGGGGTTCAAGATGGAGGGAAATGGGGCAGGGCCAGGGAGTGGAGAAAGGTCTAAAGGACTTGAGACCTGACCCTGTCATCAGCTGCACTCCTAGAGAGAAACACACTTGGTCTCTCTCCTCAGGAAGACATCAGTGGTCTGTAGCTCTCCTTGGAGAGTGGAAGGTCTGGACCAGATAGTCCAGCTTAAGGCGTGTGATACCACAAAACCTTGGAAAAGGAACAGCTTTTCTGCGGAAAAGGCCTCATGATGAATCACCTGGAGCTGTGGTGTGTTTCTGGGATTCAGTCATCAAACGTGGAGCCACGTCAGCAGACTGAGCCTGTGGGATGTCTAGGTAGGGTGGGGTGGGCTCTGTTGCAGTTAATGCATGCTGAAAGCCACAACCCGACCCGTGCCTTATGGATGAGTGCTCCAGAACCCCACTGCAGAGCCCCTTCTCAGAATGACAGAAGTCAGAAGTCTTTCCAGAATCCTCTTTTTTAATACCTGTTGCACCATTACACCAGCCCCCCCTGGGTCTGAGGGCATGAGGGAAAAGTGATCAGTGGGAAGAGTCAAGGAAATTGTGTTCAAGGGCATGCCAAGTGAATCATGTCCTCCCTTTTCTTGGGCCACATGCCGAGTTTGGTTCTTTTGTTATAGTAAAGAGAGAACCAGGGGCAGGAATTTCTAGAGGGTGTGGTCAAGATAGGGGGTTCCTGGCTAAGTTGGTGGTGTAGCTTTCTGTTTGAGAGTCCTTATTTTTTCCAAAGATATAGCAATGATAAAAATACAAAGATATAACTATGCTCAAAAATATACATTACTTCTAAGGAACAGAAATAAAAAGCAGTGATCAGAGCTGGGACCTGCCACATTCTGGGATCAGAAGTAGCAGAGGAGGCTGATTCTGAGGGGTAAAGGAATTAAGGTGTCTCACGGGATATGTGGGTCCAGAGCCAGGCTTTTTGCTAGAAGCCATGGACAAGAGCTAGGTTGCACACCCTCTATCCCTCATCACTACCTGCCAGGCAAGGAACACCAGGACAGCCACCACCCCTGCCCACACCTCTGGATGCAAACAGAAATGACACCGCCTCACAGTCATGACCTGTGCCAAGCCACCCTCAGGCCCAGCAACTGGTTCTTTAATAACTCCAATATCACTGTGTGGCAGGAAGCCCGGGACTCCAGTATAAAATAGTAGACCAGAAAGCTGGGCAGACACGGAGTAGATCCAACACTAAAGCTATGAGATGGGAAGGAGTCAGGAGAGAGAAGGGAGAGAGGAAAAAATAAGCAAGCGAAACCTCCTGCTCAAGATAAGCTCACCAACAAAAATTGCAGAACACTTAAAGAGAATTAGTATGAACGACAGCCGACGAATCTACCAAATCTATCGTGTACAGGTGAACCCATTCCAGATAGACCGAAAATAATAGAGAAATCTGAAAATGATTTAAAATGAGAATGTTCAAGCAATGGCATACATACATTTTTTTCCCCTTTTTGTTTTTACGGAAACAATAGATTACTCTTCCCTCTCTTCTGTACCTGCTTATAACTCGGAAAGCATTTTGTAGCAGTATTAAAAAAATCCCTCCTCCTGTGTTTCCCCTTCCTCCTTCTGAATGCCACTGCATGGAATTTCATTATATGGATGGACCACACTTGATCTCATCAGTGCATCCCACCTGGAAGGTTTTTGTCTTCGCAAACAATGCTGCAGTAAAGAACCCCGAACAAACATCATTTCACACAGATATAAGTATCTGTACGATAATTTCTAGAAGTGCAACTGGTGGGCCGAAGGGAATGCACATCCCAAATGTTGATAGGTATTGCCAAATTGCCTCCAGAAAGGCTGTGCCAGTTTACATTTCCCACCAGGAGTTTATAAGAATTCCTGCCCCCCACTCTTCATCCAATACTTTCTGATATGAATGAATTTTTCATTTGCACTTTTTTTTAGTATGAGACTGAGCATATATTTTAATGGCTAAAAGTATTGTTGAATTTAATCTGTTGCCAACTGTGCGTTTTTCCATTGGCTTATTAGGTATTTGGTTTTTTGTTTTGTTTTGTTTAGGTGTTTAAAAAAAAATTGCCCACCTGGGTGGCTGAGATGGTTAAGTGTCTGCCTTCAGCTCAGGTTATGATCCCAGGGTCCTGGGATCGAGTCCCACATCGGGCTCCTTGCTCAGCAGGGAGCCTGCTTCTCCCTCTGCCTGCCCCTCCCCCCTGCTTGTGCTCTCTCTCTCTCTCTCACTCTTCTCTGGCAAATAAATAAATAAAACCTTTAAAAACACTTACTTATGGGGAGGGGGGTGGGGGGATGGTTTGGCCTGGTGATGGGTACTAAAGAGGGCACATTCTGCGTGGAGCACTGGGTGTTATGCACAAACAATGAATCATGGAACACTACATCAAAAACTAATGATGTAATGTATGGTGATTAACATAACAATAAAAAATTATTAAAAAAATAAAAACACTTACTTATTTCAGTAATCTCTACACTCAAGGTGGGGCTTAAACTCCTGACAGCTCAGTCATTAAGCGTCTGCCTTCGGCTCAGGTCATGATCCCAGGGTCCTGGGATCGAGCCCCACATCGGGCTCCCTGCTCCGCAGGAAGCCTGCTTCTCCCTCTCCCACTCCCCCTGCTTGTGTTCCCTCTCTCGCTGTGTCTCTCTCTGTCAAATAAATAAATAAAATCTTAAAAAAACACAACAACTCCTGACCCCCAGATCAAGAGGTGCATGCTCCACTGACTGAGCCAGCCTGGCATGGAGGCCGACCTATTAGGTGTTCTTATGGATTCACAGGCACTTTCAAGTAAAAGTACACGTTTGACTTTAGGGTGTGCTGAGATATTTTTTCCCCCAATTTGTCCTTTGTCATTTGTCTTTCCTTTTGGTGGTTTTCTGCCCTAAAAACATTTAAAAATTTTATGTATTTTATGTGTGTAGTCTTTTCTTTCTGGTCTTTGTGTTTTGTGTCATATTTAGAAAGGTCTTATACTCTAAGATTATGTTTTGAACTCCATGGGTTTTGTTCTAGCACCTAAAAATATGAGATATTTGATCAATTTGGAATTTATCTTGGTATGAGCTGTAAGATAGATTCAACTTTTTATCTTCCTTTATCAACACAGTTGTCCCATGTGATTTCTTGGATCATCCATCTCTTCACTCTTTAATTTGGAAAGCTACCTTGACCGCATGGTAAAGCTCCAACATATCTGTCTCTGGGTTTCCAATTCGACTCCATTGATATATCTAGCCATGGTCCAATACCACTCTGTTTTTATTACTATTACTTATTAAGATGTCATAATTGTTTTTTTTCCACAATAAGCATAACCACATAATAAGTTAAATACAATTAAGCAATATTAGGAGAATATTAGAATTTTCTTTCTTGTTTGTCAGGAATCATATCAGAGCAATTATTTCCATCAATTCTCCTCCTGCGCCTCAGAGCTGGTCCCTTCCGAGTTTCACCAACTAGCTACAAGATCCCACCCTGGAGCCCCAGGAGCAAGGGCCTTACCTGGTCCAGGGTCATATAACTTAGGGATGACAGGATAGCAGATGGTCACTGGAAACTTGACCACCGAGGACTTGGACTCCAGACTCACTGGAGGGAGAAATAAGGTCAAGGTGGGCAGCACGGAGTCTAGGTCACTCTCCACACTGCCCCCAAGAAAGCCGATTTGCAGCAGGGGTAAAGGCTCAGTAGAGAATGTCCTGCCTGGGAGGAGACCCCACAGAGTTGACAGCATTCTGCCTCCTGACTTGCTGTGTGTCTCTGGGGTAACTGGCTGAATGCCTCCTTCCTTTTTTTTTTTTTTTTTTAATTTAAGGAATCTCCATGCCCAACACAGGGCTTGAACTTAGGACTCTGAGATCATGAGTCACATGCTCCACCGATGAGCCAACCAGGCGCCCCCTGCTGAATGTCCCTTAACTCGCATTTCTTCCACTGTGAGAGTCTGGTGGGGTGGAATGGGTTTGGAATCATAGGGTCTGGATTAAGTTTGACTTTACTATTTATTACCTGAACTACCTTGGGTAAATTAGCGCTCGTTTCAGCAGCACAAATACTCAAATTGGAAAGATACAGAGAAGATCAGCATGGCCCCTGCACAGGGACTACATGCAAATTCGAAACACCTTGGGTAAATCACTCTCCTCCAGCTACAAAACCAGGATAACACCACCTGCCCAGTTTTATCTCACAGGGTCATTTGGTGAAAGGAAATGTTTGGGAATCTGAGAGTAGAGAGAGCACTCTCTTTAGTTTGTGGTCATGCATAATCTATCCTGTGTTTCATTTTTCTGTTGGTGTCCTGGGAATGGATCCTGGGTAGCTAGTCAAAAGAGAAAAGAGTGACTTTAATTCCCCCACATCTCTCTTTCCCTGAAGGTGCCCAGGACAAGATACTGATGCACAGAATGGGTTCCTCCTCTCTCGCAGCTGAAGGCTTCAGCTCCGAGAGCTACAGATAATGGGGAACAGAGCCGGGTGGTTTCCAGGTGCATAGCATGAATGATCTGCCCTCACAGAGAGATGCATGTTCTTTCCTTCAAGTCACACCATGGGGTCAGTGGCAACATGGGGGTAATGTAGGGGACAGTAATTGAGAAGTTAGAGGTCTAGGGTTAGAAACAAGAGCAAGGGAAGCATCCTAAATGCTGGCAGCCTTCCTGGAGGAGGAAGACTTTGAGAGGGCCCGGTAGTGTTTTCCCACTCCCTAAGCGTTTTGCCATCCAAGGACAAGTTCTCACCGAAATCCACCTTGTGGTGCAGGTACACCGTGCTGGTGTATGTCAGGTGCTGGAGGATGAAATTCAAAAGCTTCCGGTCACTGGTCGAAATGGTCAGCTGCTTCTGGCCTCTGCCCTGCACCACACTGTCTGGGATGTCAGCGAGGGTATTCAGTGTCCCCAGAGAAGCTGTCAGGGTGACCTAAGGTGGGTGAGGTAGAAAGACGCTAAATGCAAGGGAAAGCACATGCCCCGGACCGGCCAGCAGGGGGCAGAGCGCGTGAGGCTGAGAGGAGGCGCCGCCGGATGTACCTGGAAGTTGGGGTCTGGCTCCAAAGCCGTTCGCTGCTCTATCCCCGGCGAAGTAGAATCGAGTCCTGGGGACTCGTGTGTTCAAGGGCCATTGCTCTCCTAGGTCTTGGCTTACAGGATCCCATTCTAGATTTCGTCTCACTCCCTCTGACCGCCCCCTTTTGATTTCCAACTGCCTCCGACCGCCTCCGCCTCCGCCTCCGTCTGACCTCCCAGTGGAGTTTTTCCGGGTTAGTTCCGCGCCCTTTTCTCTGACTATTCACCGTCACACTAAAGGAAGCGGCTTTAAATACCATTCAGATGCTAATGGATTAAAAATTTGTGTCTCTAGCTCCCCGTCTTTCTGAGACCCAGTTGCCTGGCTGGTTGCTCTGCTAGGAAGTGCCACAGGCAACCGAAATCTTTAGAACTGCTGATTTTTCTCTATAAACTTGTTTGCCACTCTCTCCCTGGTTCCCCCTGCCTCGTGAATGGCACCTTCATCCATTCAACTGTTGAAGTCCCTAAAGGAGGTCATTCCTGTTCTGAGGGAGTCTTGTTGGGTCTACCTTCAACATGGAGCTAGAACTGGTGGTCCCCTTCTCTCCATCCCATTGCTACTCCCTAAAGCAACTCTCCTCTCCTGCCTTCTCGTCCTCTGGGCAGACGGGTATTTTTATGAAAAGTACACTGGGTTATGTCACGCCTGCTGAGAACACTTTGGTCAGTCAACAGGTGTTTTCTGAGATCCAAATTATAGGTCCTGGGAAAAGAGTAGTGAATACAACCAACTCCCCACCTTCAAGAGGCTTATATTCTAGTCGGGGAGAATGGCGGTAAGCATATCATGGTGCATATAAAATAATTCAGCTACAGGAAAGCACCACGAAGAGACTAACCCAGAGCACCTGGCAAGTGGCAGAGGTGGGGGAGGGAGGGGTGCTTTGCTGGGAGTGGGGGAGGGCAGAGCAGACTGTTGAGGATAGAGTACTCTGTTGTGCAGATTTGCTCACTCATCACCCAGTCCAACATCTGGCATGCAGAGTGGGAAAACTAAAACTACATTTCCCAGACTCCTTTTTAGATTAGGGTTCTGGATGCAGTTTGCCTCCCAGCCATCGCTCTATGGGCACAAGGGCTGGATTTGGAGCTACATTAAGCGGGGAACAAAAGGCAGGGCACGGAACCCCAGTCTTGCTGGCTGGCGCTAACCCTGGTGGAGGCAACATGCACCGGCAACATGCAATTCCTCTTGCAGCAAAACCAGCAGCATCTGTGCTGGCCCGGGTCTCCGGAAGTCCTTGGAACTCCAGCCACTGAATGGCTGGAAAAATCATGCCTTCTGGAGGCATCCTACCCCCTCTCCCCACCTTGGACTCGTGTCAGATATTTAATCTAGATGAGCACTCTGTCAAAATCCGAGACCCATGACCACTGGGCATGACCAGCCATCATTGGGCAGTGATGCCCAGTGCAAAAAGGGGCTGGGAAGGGGACTTGCCTCATAGATGGGGGCCTCTGGTCCTTCAAACTGGAGACCTGGGGGACAGAAAAAAAGATAAAAAATACCATTTGAGAGGATGCCAAGGGCTCCCTGATGCTCGCTACCTTCCTGATGACTTCTACACATCCTTCCAGAATCCTTTCCGGGGTCACCTTTTATTTTATTTATTTTATTTTATTCACCTTTTATCCAGGGTGTTTGCTGACCACTCCCCTCTTCCTGGGGTCCTGTTACGGGGTGTCCCATGGTCCTTCTCAAATTCTAGTGCATCTAAAGCCTCTGATGCCCACCCTCAGCATTGGACAGGTTCTGTGAATTAATCCAGCCCCTTTCAGGATCTCTGTTACTGAAGGGAAAGCAGCAGTGGAGAAGCAATGAATCGTCTTTATATGAGGTCCCTAGAATAGTCAAATTCGTAGAGATGAGACAAGACATTCTACTGAATGGTGGTTGCCACAGGTGGGGGCTGGGGTGGGGGGAAGGGAGTCAATGTTAAATGGGTACAGAGTTTTCAATTGGGGAAGATTATAAAGGTCTGGAGCCAGATGATGGTCACAGTTGCAGAACAATGAGAATATACTTAATGCCACAAAACCGTGTGCTTAAAAATGATTAACATTGTAAATGTTATGTTATGCATATTTTACAATAAAAAAGGAATCATCCAAAATGGCAAATCACCTTTTTAAATGACTATTCAAAAATACTAGCAATTCCTCCAAATGTATTTATTTTAGAATCTATCTCTGTTCTCATAGTATGACTAATTCAAGTTCTAATTCAAATATAGCCTCCCTATGGGGTCTTAGATAACTTAAGTCATCTGTGAAATTCGCAAAATAACATTTACCTTACAGGGAGGTGATGCTGAACTAGAGAAGTGTGTAGAAATCCCTTGTGGAGGGGGGCGTTTAACCAACATAAATGTTCTTTTCAATATACTCTCCCAGGAGATGGGCTCATTTTTGCCTGGGCTCATGATGCTGGAGGACACCAAAAAGCCAATCATGTCCTACGATTCCCTGAGGCACACAGATTTCTGTCCTCTTCTGTGTTATCTCAGATCTCCAGGGAGGTCACATGGGCTAAGGGCGGTTCCCAGTGGTGGAAACACTGAGACTAACCAGTAAGTGAAATCATGTCAAGCTTCCCGCATTGTGCTGAGTACACAGCAGGTACTCAATGAATGACTGTTTGCTTCCACTCCCCCATTTTGCTTAAAGAAGGGTTAAGAAAGTTGCCTGGCTCCTCTCCACATGGAGATGTACCTACCTGGGATGGGAACTGTGTGCAGGGGCATCACCTCTACCCCATGGACGGGGTACCCAAAAGGGAGGTTGGGCTGGGCCAGCAGCGGCGGTGGACGGGGCAACCCTTCTCTGCAGGAAACAGAACCAGAACCGTTAGCAGCTGCTCTCACGCGCCCTCCTGGTTAGTTCCGAAAGTGGTACCTGTGCCCGGAGCTCCTTGCTGCCAATGGGGAGAAATCGAAAGTAGATTGTCCCGTTCACCCCTCCATTCCCTCCCTCCTTTATTCACCCCTCCATTCCCCTCCCTCCAGCCTTGAATTTCGCAAAGGAATTGAGGCAGTTTACAACAAAGCACATACAAAATTAAAAACACAACCTGGGAGAAAGAAGAAACAAAATAACAAGACCATCTGGGTGAACCCAGAGGCAGCAGCCAAATGCCAGGGTCACAAGTGAACTTCCTGGTAGTCAGGGTATAAAGCGATGGACAGTCAGTACTCTGGTCTTATTATCAACAGGACAAAGCAACAACTTCTGAGGCAAATAAACCTTTTCCTGGCACTGAACTCAAAAAGAAAATATATCACAAGAAATGTGATTTGTTGCCTCGGTATTTTCAGAGCAAACACGGTGATGACTTTCGTATGATTTTGTTGTTATAACAACCTCAGTCAAGGGCAAGCACATAACAAGCCAGCGAGATGGATTCTTTGGGGGACTATGGTAATATGGTTGAAATGCAGCCTTTGGAGATCCAGTGTAGCCAAGGGTATCATTTAGATCACCTGGAAGAAAAATTAGACTACTATAGTGAATATTTATGAGAATACGAAAGAGACAAAATTTAAAAGTGGGAAATGATGTAAATAGGCAATTAAGAGGAAGTACAAATGGCTAATGCATAAATGAAGCGTGCTCAGTTTCAAAATTAACCAGGGAAATGCAACTTTAAAAACAATGAACTGGAGGCCCTGGCTGGCTCAGTTCATAGAGCCTGTGACTCTTGATCTCAGGGTTGTAAGTTCAAGCCCCACGTTGGGTGTAGAGATTGCTTAATATAAAGTCAAATCTTAAAAAAAAAAAACGAACAAGGAAATACCTTTTTCATTAATGTTTCAAAATGTAATGATAAGGAGTACTGGTTAGGTAGGGGGTATCTAAGGTACTACCCTTACGCACTCGTCACGAAAGTGTGAATTAATATAGGTGCTCTTGAATGCAATTTGTCAGTATTTATTAAAAGTAGAAATAAGCATATCCCATGAGTGAGCAATTCAGATGCTAGTTAAGGGGAGAAACACCTCCCTGTGTAAACAGCGACATGCATAAGGAGGTTCATTTCAGCACTGTTTGAAATGAACATCGCATAAGCATCTTAACAAAATAAGGAAAGAATGTAAATATAATGTAAGATTATTATTATAAATTATGTAAATGTAATAATGAAAATTTCCCTCAAATCTGAATATCATTCAATAGGATAATGGCTTAATAAAATTCAGTGTATTCATATTCATAGCTAAATGGCATTTAGAAGGGAAGAACTAGATATATAGAGAGCTCTTAAAAATGTGCTTAATGAGGGATTCCTAGGTGGCTCAGTCAGTTAAGCCTCCAGCTCTTGGTTTTGGCTCAGGTCATGATCTCAGGGTTGTGAGTTTGAGCCCCACGTCAGGCTCCAAGCAGCCCACTTAAGATTCTCTCTCTCTCTCCCCCTTGGCCCCCTCTCCTTCTGCCTCCTGCCTGTGCTCAAGCACTCTCTCTCTAAAACAAAAACAAAAACAAACTTAAAAAAACATACTGAATGAAAAAAGCGATTTTTCTAGAGTGATTTGTTCTTATAGTATCAATTACATTAAAAACATACACACAGTTGGGTGAAACAGGTGAAGGGGATGAAGCACTGAATCATGTATAGTATTGTTGAATCACTATATTGTACGCCTGAAACTAATATAACACTGTGTGTTAACTACACTGGAATTAAAATAAAATTTATTTTTTTTAAAGATTTTATTTATTTATTTGAGAGAGAGAGAATGAGAGATAGAGAGCACAAGAGGGAAGAGGGTCAGAGGGAGAAGCAGACTCCCCGCTGAGCAGGGAGCCCGAGGCGGGACTCGATCCCGGGACTCCAGGATCATGACCTGAGCCGAAGGCCGTCGCTTAACCAACTGAGCCACCCAGGTGCCCCATGTACTCAACTTTTTAAGTGAGGTATAATATGGAGCTAATCAGACTCCAATGAACCAGAGATTTTACCCAATATCAAGCTCCACTCATGATTTCAAGGATACAGACAATTATGTGGCAGAGACAGAGCACCCAGAGGTCCCGGCCACGCCTTCCCACATCAGATGCGTGCTCTCTGGCAGAGGATAATAGGCGTGATCTCCAAATGGGGTTTTGTCGGATTCCCTCACACAGCGGAGAGCATGTAAGTTATGAATCATCTCCATTTTATACCCACAGAGAGTAGTCCAGCTCCGGTGACACTTGCCAGGGGCTGAAGATTCTGGGTTATTTATTCTATGTGATCCCTTTGGCCCTGTGCTAAAGTGGGCACAAAGACACCAAGAAAATCCCATTCCTGCAGGGGGAGAACCCAGACTGAGACACCAATAACTAGAATACTAGGTCACCTGTTCAGTAACAGGAATGAGGCCAGCTCTGAATGCTATCTTCCGGAACATTCCTTTCGCAATTCTCAGAATTGGAAACTGCTCTCGCTCCTAAGGCCTACCACAGCACTCCCCCTGACTAGCATCGTAACACTGAACTCCTGAGTTCCACACCGTTTGCTGAACACACCCGGTGGGCCACAGAGCACCCACGGTCATTCCACGCTGAGCTGGGGCTCTGTGCGTGATTATGGCAGGGGCAGAGACGGTGAGGTGGCGGGTGGAAGGGACGCGGAGAGGGCACGCTGACTGTATCCTCTCTGGTCTGCTGTGAGTTCCCTGGGAGCAGGATCTAGGTCAGCTCTGTCTTTGTACCTCACTGAGCGCCTTGCTCAGAGCAGTCAGGGTGTTTCCTGGGCTAACAGAGAAAGAGTTGAGGCACGGGTGGGAGCTGAGCCTCTTCTTCCCTGGCTACGGCCATGACGACAGGACACCTGGGTCACGTCACTGATCAGTACTGGGCTCTGTTTGTTCTTGTACCGGCGTTGCCGGCTCTGATCCCAGCAGAGCCGGGCATTTCCCCAGGTGGAGGAGGGGCAGGTGAGGACACGGCCAGCTCCTAGCCTTCCCTGTTTGGAGTCAGTTCCTTCTTATAATTAATTCCTCTGCCCAGCTCCCTCGGGACCAGCACCCCCTCCTGGGAGCCCCCTGCCTCACATTCTCCGAGCCCTTTCAGTTCCCCCATCTCACTCTCTCCAGTGTCTTCAAGGCTCCCTGCCTCTTGTCTCTGTCCGCGCCACGCACGTCCTGCAGCGTGCACACCTGAGGTGTTCCTTGCCGGAAACAGCCCCACACTGCCCAGCACAGAGACGGAAGCCATCATCCTGCAGGAATCTGCCCCTCTGTTTCCCCTCACACCATCCACGTATTCCAGAGATGCTGCTTGAGCCCTCCTCTGTGTCAGGCGCCTCAAGTCCCCGACTAGCCGGACCTCCCAGGCAGTGGCCCGGAGAGACCGGGAGACACAGCGGGAACCACACTGGCAAGAGGCTATCGGACGGTGGTACTGGGGCAGGGCCAGGCACGGCTTCTGCTTGCTGTGAGAGCTTACCACATCAACCTATAGTTGTTTCTATAGTTTTTTTTTTTTTAATGTCTACTGTCCTCTACATTCATCGATGTTACAAATGTGATACAGCTTTAAGCCCTTCCATGTGTCAATTCATTACATGTCACAACGACTCTAGGTACGATTACTATCCCCATTTTACAGAAGAGGGTAGGCAGCTTGCCCAAGGTCATCTGGCCGGGATGTGGAGGATGAAGGACCCCAGTGCAGCCCGTCGACCTCCCTCGGCAGCACCCTTAACTACAGAGCCCTATTGCTCCTCACACAGCTGGGTGGGGCCAAGGTTCAAATCCATGCCAGAATCATGTGTCTATCCCACTGGTTCTTTGACTTCCAGTGCTGCCTCCTGTTGGTGCCCCCATCTCTCTTCTGGGGAGTCATCCATTTGTATGTAGTTGGGGGTGGGGAGTGGTAGCTGACTCCCCAGATCGACCCTGGAGGGACCCGACTCGCCCTTTCCCTTCCTTGATTCATGACTCAGGCTCAGCCAACGGAGCACCTGAGGACCGTTCCTCCCAGAGGTACAGATACCACTGCTCCAGCAGTAGAAGGAACGTTTACCTTCCGCCTAACTACACAAAAAAGCCTGCCTCCCCTATACCTTCCCTACTATGTATTCTCCACTGAAAAGCCAGAGTGACATTTTACAAGAGTTTCTCAGATAAGAACTTGCCACTTTTAAAAACCATTCAATTCTTGGGGCGCTTGGCTGGCTCAGTTGATTGGGCGTCCAACTCTTTATTTTTGCTCAGGTCATGATCTCAGGGTTGTGAGATGGGCCCCGGGTTGGGCTCTGCATTCAGCATGGAGTCTGCTTGACATTCTCTCTCTCCCTCTCCCTCTGCCCCTCCCCCCACTCATGCTCTCTCTAAATAAATAAATAAATAAATAAATAAAATCTTTAAAAAAACCCAACGGTTCAAATTCTTTGCATTACTCAGAAAGCAAAATGCACGCTCCACCTCCCGGCTTACAATGGCCATCATGACTGACCTCTCTCTGGGCTCATATTCCACCAGCCCTCCCCTGAGTTACTAGAGCTCCAACAGCCACCACCTGCTTGCTTGTCATTCAGCCATCACGAAAGCCCCCTGCCATGCCTGAGGCTCTGGGCCCTGGATTAACTCTTCCTTCTGAGATGCTCCTTTACAGGAGATGGTGGGGACTCCTGCTTGATATACAAATCAGAGTTCAAGGTCACCTTCCTTCATCATCCCATTAAATTTTATGCCACCAAGTAACATTCTACCACACTATTTTAATTTATTCCTCCATAGAGCACTTATAACCATCTAATATTTAGGTGATTTATCTATCTCTTAATGAATTATGTATCTCCTAGAAGAACTATAAGAGCAATAATATTAATAGTAAACCACAGCAATAGCAGTAGGTGATATTTTTGTAGTGCTTGTATATGTCAGGCCCTTCATGAGTTACTAACTCTTTGTATGTTAATACAACGCATATTACAGAGCCTTCATAAGTCTATGAAAGAAGTATCTTTATTATAATTTTTCATATGAAGATACTTAAGTGCTGGGAGATCAAGTAACTTGCCATCCAGCCTATTTTAGAGTTCAAGTCCCTAATCATGGTGCTCTTATTTGTATTTTTTATTATAGCATGCCTTTTGCTATAACTCATAAATGATTGCTACAAGAAAGGAAGAAAGGAAGGAGGGAGGGAGGGAGGGTAGTCCTGTCCAGCCCTTCTGTGCTCCCTTGGTTCTTGATTTCTTAGCCTGGTCATCCTATCACCTATGGTTTTGAGGAGGTTCCAACATCCTTCCCACAAATACCCTTTTGATATAAGCCCATCAGAATCAATCACTGCTCTTTTCACAATCCTGGCCCATACACCCCAAGTGTGTAATTCTGGGCCCTGCACATAGCAGGGGGAAGTATGTTCTCAGCATATAAATGAATTAGAGATGCACCTTGCTGTAAAGTCACCTGCTGTGAAGGCCTGGGTGCCTGGAGGCTGTACCACCAACACCACACGGCTGTCCCAGACTATTTTCATTCCTTTGCTCTGTTCTTACTCTGAAATGCTCTAGACACGCAAAGTTTGACAAATCTTCATTTATGGGTTGTTTTCCTCCATTTTCTCTCCTTGCTTTATTCCTAACAGTTCCCCCTCAGGGACTCCTGCAAGAGAGGAGTTCCTCCCTGTTTTCTTGGGACCCACACCCTCAAGACACCGTAGAGAGAGCTTTTGCTCTACCCCAGGATCCAAGAGCCCTCACGGTCTGCATTACCTCCTCTGAAAGTGTTCAAATTCAGCCTGTCTCCTCGCTTTCACCGCAGGGAGCTCACTCAGGTCATAGGCATCCTGAAAGTTATAGCTTTCCTGCCATGTGGTAGCTTCGCATTTGCACTGGTTTTTCGGGAACAGTCTAAAACCAGAAAAGAACTGTGAGCAAGGAGTGGGTGGGTGGGCTGGTAGGTGAGAGAAAACCCGGGGTCTAATTGGTGTGTGGTTCACCCTGAGCATCTCCTTTCCATATACCCACCTGTCCTACTTGGGAGGAGATTCTGGAATCCCAGCAGCGGCCCCTCCCAGAGATACAGGGGAGGGGAAGAAAGGGGAGGGGGAAGGGGAAGAAGGCCCCCCTCTCTGGAATTATCTCCCGCACCAAATGTCTTTAAACTTGAGTCATGTGAGGGGTGCCGGGGTGGCTCAGCCGTTAGGCGTCTGCCTTCGGCTCAGGTCATGGTCCCAGGGTCCTGGGATCGAGAGCCCCGCATCGGGCTCCCTGCTCGGCGGGAAGCCTGCTTCTCCCTCTCCCACTCCCCCTGCTTGGGTTCCCTCTCTCACTGTGTCTCTCTCTGTCAAATAAATAAATAAAATCTTTAAAAAATAATAACAAACTTGAGTCACGTGAATGCCAGTGGCATCTGGGCCCCACCAGAAGAGGAGGCCAGCAGGACAGAAAGGCAGCATCTTTCTTGCGATTTAGCCAAAGAGGCCCTCCAGAGTTTTCAGGGACCTTGCTGGGTGCTGTAGAGAGCACACTGCACCCTGCAGAACAAATCTGTTCCAGGTCCCACAGTTTGGATCACTTGAACAACAAGCACAGGTTCGGGAAAGCAGGGAACTGGCTATAAAATGGGCACAGTAAACCGTAGGGGGAGCAAGGGACCTTGGACCCTTGCTGGGGTCCACACTGGACCAACGTGGAATAACTTGACTCTCACCGGATTCCATCATAGGTAAACAGGTTCTTGAGACGTTCCTCGGGTAGGAGCTTCAGCATCTGGTCAGCCAGAGCAGAATGAGGGCGCTCTGGCATGGGGCTACTGAACTCCGCACTTCTGAACATAAATACAACAGTGCCAAGTCCTAAGAGGAAAACTGAGATCATGAGGAGCCGCAGAAACTCGGACCTGTTGGAACACGAAAGAACAAATTCCATTAACATCCTTTTTCTTGATTACATAATAAATGACTCAATTGTGTAATATACATGGGAATAATAACTTGAAGAAAAATATAAGTGAAATGGTGTCTGATTTTATTTTTATTTATTTATTTTTTTGGGGGGGTGTCTGATTTTAAAAAAAGAGTAAAGAATCAAGCTGCAACAAAGAGACTTAGAAAAATCACAAAGCAAAGAATGGGCAAAAACATCCCAAGGGGGACAAAAAAGAACATAGCAATATTTATGTCAGCATAGTTGAATTCAAGGCCAAAAACTGTATGAAATAGGACAAAAAAGATCACTTGCAATGACCAAATACGTGAACCACAAAACAGATGTAGTGGTCATGAACTTTATCCACTAAATAATAGCATTAAAGTACAGAAAGCAGGGCACTTGAGTGGCTGAGTCGGTTAAGCATCTGACTCTTTTTTTTTTTTTAAAGATTTTATTTATTTATTTGAGAGAGAGAGAACGAGAGATAGAGAGCACGAGAGGGAAGAGGGTCAGAGGGAGAAGCAGACTCTCCGCTGAGCGGGGAGCCCGATGTGGGACTCGATCCCGGGACTCCAGGATCATGACCTGAGCTGAAGGCAGTCGCTCAACCAACTGAGCCACCCAGGCGCCCAAGCATCTGACTTTTGATCTCAGCTCAGGTCTTGATCTCAATGAGTTCAAGCCCCATGTTGGGCTCCACGCTGGGTGTGGAGCCTACTTAAAAAAAAAAAAAAAGTACAGAGAGCAAAAAAAGAAAACGGCAGAAGGATTACAAATACAAAGAGAGTCATAGATTCCAACATTCTTACATATAACACCTAACACTCTCACAACTCAGTGCTTCACAAATCAAGTCTCAAAAATATATAAATGATATAATTCATATTCTGTTAAAGAGCTCTTAGAACACTTACAAAAATTGGCCACGCAAAGAAAACTGTGATCAAGTAGAAATAGTTCAGATCATGTACTCTGATAGTGCAATCAAAATATAACCTAATGAAAAGCCCCCTTCCCCAACAGCATGGAAATTTTAGGAAAGCTTTCCAAAGCAACCGTCAAATCAAGGACAGCAGAACAAGAATATAAATATGATAAAGACAGTACATTCCAGAACTATGTAACACACTCAAACGGTCCTGAGAGAAAAAAAAATTGAAGGTTTAAATACCAATTTCTAACTACAAGACATAAAATTAATAAATTATGCAATCAAATAAGCTTGAAAAAAGGACAAAGAAAAGCAGAAAGAGGAACTTAACAATGCAAGGAGAAAGTGGTGAATTAGAGAAACCTAAAATGGAATAATTGCTAAAGCTAAGCCCTGGGTAGACAGCTTTTGTGATATCTGCCAGCTTATAACCTCTCTTCTGTAAGACTTTTCTCCTGACTCCCACCGGTGACACCTAAGATCCCAGCTCCGTGCTACATGATACTCCCCTGGCAATGGTGGATTGGACCAAGGGTGAACACCTTGTCTGAAGTGGGCCAGTCAACCACAATTTCTTCCCCGGTAATTAGAAATGAGATCAGGTTATCCTGGTCCCCTGAACCAAGAAGAGAAGGGGGAATAGAAAGTGAGAGACAAAAAGCGAAACCTGGATCTTGAACACCCCGATGAAAGGGATGACTTTCTAGAAAAACGCAAATGACCTCAACAGACCTGTGAAAGTCTTTGAGGAAATTGCAAAAGCCTATCTACTCTCCCTTTCGACAAAGTCTCAGATCTATGTTTCAAAAGTAAACAATTCTCGTTTATAAAAAAAAAAACTTTAGGGGCACCTGGGTGGCTCAGTCGTTGAGCATCTGCCTTCAGCTCAGGTCATGATCCCAGGGTCCTGGGATCGAGCCCCACATCGGGCTCCCTGCTCAGCGGGAAGCCTGCTTCTCCCTCTCCCACTCCCCCTGCTTGTGTTCCCTCTCTTGCTGTGTCTGTCAAATAAATAAATAAAATCTTAAAAAAAAAAAGCTTTACAGTAGTACAAACATAAGTACTTATGAATAGTGATATAAATATGCTAAATACGTAATAGTAACTAGAATGCAATGGTATGTTACATGAACGATTCATCATTAACAAATGGAGTTCTTTCTAAGAGTGCAAAGATGATTCATTATTATGGATAATATTATGCATAATATTATTACACAATATTAATAAATTTCACTAGGTGAAAATTCAGAATACTATTTTATTGACAGATGATCTTAGAAGCATTTAATAAAATCTGACATCTATTCTTCATTTGTTAAACATCCCTCATTTAAGAAAGGACCCAGAAGAAATGACACCACACTAATAATCACAGGTACATCTAACACCTAACACCTGCTTCTTGGTCTCTGAATATTCTTCCCCTCTAAAGGAAACTAGAGTGCCTTGGAGAACTGGCCAATTCTCAGTTTGGGGTAAGGGAAATGTAAAGTGAGTCTAGGACATCCCGTAGTGCCAGAAAGGACAGGAGCTATCTGCGCTCAGTGCAGGGTCTGCTTGGGATTCTCTCTCCCTCTCCCTCTGCCCCTCCCACTTGTTCTCTTTCTCTAAAATAAATGAACCTTTAAAAAAAATCCATGAGTCTCATGATACTTCAAGAAAAAAGTGCACTTTTTAAAAGATTTTTACTTATTTATTTGAGGGGGGAGGGGCAGAGGGAGAGAATCTCAAGCAGAATCCCTGCCGAGCGCAGAGCCTGACACAGGGCTCTATCTCACCACCTTGAGATCATGACCTGAACCAAAACCAAGAGTCCGACACTTAACCAACTGAGCCACTCAGGTGCCCAAGAGGAGCATTTTTAACTAACTTTTTAATTATAGAAAAATTCTAAGCAGATACAGAAAATAGAGAGAGTAGTCAAATGAAGCTCCAGGTACCCATCACCCACTTTCCGCTCAAGGACAAAATGCATTTATCTATTTCTTCCCATTCCCCTTACTTTCCAAATCATTTTGAAGCAAATCTTGACGTCGTATGATTGCATCCATGACTATTCTTTTATTTTTTTAAATATTTTTTTTAAGATTTTATTTATTTATCAGAGAGACAGAGGCAGGCAGAAGGAGAAGCAGGTCCCTCCTGAGCAAGAAGCCCGATGTAGGACTCGATCCCAGGACCCTGAGATCATGACCTGAGCCGAAGGCAGATACTTAACCGATTGAGCCACCCAGGTGTCCCGCATCCATGACTATTCTTGTAGATAGCTCTGAATGGTACTGGGGTAGCTTTGTACTCCACGTGACTGAGCTGGACCCACATTTCCAGGAACTCCTTTCCCTGTATGATGCCAGATGAGGAATGGCCACGAGAGAAATTTGCATAAAATTTGGGAGGCAGGAGTGGAACTGGAGCCATTGTGCCCCGAAGGGTGTCCTGTCCTGTCCTTCGTTAGGGGCAGTGGGGGACAGCAGAGGCACGGGCAAGTCCCATCCACTTGGTCTGCTTCCCCCCACGCCTCATCCAACCCTCCTGCCCAGTGACTGGTCCTGCTGGCTGACAACCCTCAGGTCATGATCAGAACTTCCTTTGTGAGCTCACAGTAGTAGCCACGAAGAATGAACGATCTTCCATAACCATCTCCACCAGCTCTTTCTGTGGTTGTCCTCCAGAAGACGGATGCTTCTGGATTCCTATAAGTTCCAACTCATTCACTTTGCCAAGGTTGGTTCATGAGTTTTCTCTGGTCCCTTTTTGAGCCTTTACTTCCCCAGCTTGTCCCACAAGTGTACCAATTACTGTAATGAATTTTTTTTAAAGATTTTATTTATTTATTTGTCAGAGAGAGAGAGACACGCAGAGGGAGAAGTAGACTCCCTGCTGAGCAAAGAGCCTGATGCGGGACTCGATCCCAGGGCCCTGGATCATGACTCTATAATGAATTTCTTATTCTATAATAGTCATAGTAGTTCTGTTTCCTTGGACTGAGGCTTGACTGATACAAAGTTTCTTACATTACCCCTGCCACACACCCACACGATACTGTTATCACACCTGAACAATTAATAATCATTCCTTAATACTATCAAATGTCCACAGGGTTTAAAACTCCCCATTGTCTTTTTTTTTTTTTAAGGATCAAATCAGGATCCAAAGAAGGTCCATACATTGACTGATATGTCTCCTAAGTCTTTTTTTTTTAAAAGATTTTATTTATTTATTTGACAGAGACACAGCAAGAGAGGGAACACAAGCAGGGGGAGTGGGAGAAGGAGAAACAGCCTTCCCGCTGAGCAGGGAGCCCGTTGCGGGGCTTGATCCCAGGACTCTGGGATCATGACCTGAGCCGAAGGCAGATGCTTAACGACTGAGCCACCCAGGCACCCTCCTAAGTTCCTTTTAATACATAGGTTCCCCTGCCTCTTTTATTTTTCTTGCAACTTACTTATTGAAGAAATCATGTTGTCTATCCTACACAGTTTGGGTTTTCCACATCTGAATTTCACTGGTTTCAGCCCCCTGGAGTCATGTGCCTTTGTCCCCAGTATTTTCTATAAATTTGTAGTTAAATCAAGATTCAGGCTTGACTTTCTGAGAAAACTGCTTCCTAAGTGATGACGGCCTGTGCCCCGCCCCTTGAAGAGGCAGGGCGAAGAATAGCTCTTAGCTGCCACTAACGATGATTGCCTTACTCGGCGGTTCTCAATATTTTTGGTCTCAGGGCCACTTTACAATTTTATTTTATTTTTAAAGGTTTTATTTATTTTATTGAGAGACAGAGCACGAGTGGGGGGAAAGGCAGAGAGAGAGAGCGAGAATCCCAAGCAGATGCCACGCTAAGTGCAGAGTCCGACGAGAGGCTCCATCTCCCGGCCTTGAGATCACAACCTGAGCTGAAATCAGGAGTCAGACACTCAACCGACTGAGCCACCCAGGTGTCTCTACTTTACAATTTTAAAAATTACTGAAGACCCCCAAAGAAGTCATTGCACTGGTCATATGGAAAATATTGGTGCCCTGAGTTATGCCAGTCTTCCAAATGTTAACGCATCTCATTATGCAACGTCAAAAGCCCATATTCATTAACATCAACACCACCCTCATCAGAGAAGTCTCTACAAACTAAGAAGCTGTCAAGTTCATTGAAGGGGACAGAAGTTGTACAAAGTTCTAATTTTTTTGAAAGCTTGAATCTTATAATTGGCAACAAATACTGCCAGTTGTTTTGCTGAGGGAGGTAACAGGATCACTTGGTCCATTTTTTGAGAAGACATCTACCAAATACCATGGCTGATGAGTCGTACTTTTAAGTTAAAAAGCTCTCCATTAAAAACAAACAAAAAAACAGCTAGTTCATCTCGCAGCTCAAATTGCACAACTGTTTTCTCTTGAGACAATGACCACTGTACTTCAATGTATAGCAGGAGTGTTTTATGGGTACATTTCATCAAAAAGATATATTTAGGGGCACCTGGCTGGCTCAGTTGGTAGAGCATACGACTCCTGATCTTTGGGTTGTGAGTTCAAGCCCCACATCGAGTGTAGACATTACTTAAAAACAAAATCTTTTGGGGTGCCTGGGTGGCTCAGACGGTTAAGCATCTGCCTTCAGCTCAGGTCATGGTCCTAGGGTCCTGGGATCGAGTCCCACATCCGGCTCCCTGCTCATCAAGGAGCCTGCTTCTCCCTCTCCTTCTGCCGCTCCCCCTGCTTGTGCTCACTCTCTCTTTCTCTCAAATAAATAATAAAATCTTAGGGGTGCCTAGGCGGCTCAGTCGTTAAGCATCTGCCTTTGGCTCAGGTCATGATCCCCGGACCCTGAGATTGAGCCCCACATTGGGCTCCTTGCTCAGTGGGGAGCCTGCTTCTTCCTCTGCCTGCCACTCCCCCTGCCTGTACTTTCCCTCTCTGTCAAATAAATAAATAAAATCTTAAAAAAGAAAAAAAGAAAACCTCCGTTTGGAAGGAAGCACAATGGTAAAGTCTTCAGACAAAAGCCGTGCAGTTCATTGAATGTTTGCATATGGTATGCAGCTTCACAGGGAAAACCTGAAAAAGAATGAAATGGCTATTCATATTTTTAAGAAAAGGTCGTCTTTGTCTTGTGCAGAACATGTAGAATATATCCTTTAATTTAGTAACTATTTTTTAAAAGGCAGTAACGCTTTGTTATTGAAACTAAAACGAATTTTAATCATAAAATTTCTGAACATCTCATAATTTTTATATACCTATCAGTTGTTTACCACTTTTATTTTTGTTTGAAGCGCAATTTTTTCCTTTTATTCCCAACCTCTCCTTTAAAAAAAAAAAAAAGGAAGTGAATTTCTAGCAATGAACTGAGAAGTCTAATATGACAGGTTTCCTCCACTCTTTGAAACTAGAGCGATCATATGAGACCTTTCCTAAGGCAAAATGGTGCAAAGCAAAGAAGCAATTACCATGAATTTATATAGAAAATTTTTTAGAGCGCCTGGGTGGCTCTGTTGCTTGGGCGACTGCCTTCGACTCCGGTCATGATCCTGGAGTCCCGGGATCGAGTCCCACATCGGGCTCCCTGCTCAGCGGGGAGTCTGCTTCTCCCTCCGACCCTCCCCCCTCTCGTGCTCTCTCTCTTTCATTCTCTCGCTCTCAAATAAATAAATAAAATCTTTTTTAAAAATGTTAAAAAAAAGAAAATTTTTTAGTGTTCCCAGACCCCCAGATTAACCACACCTAAGTTTTTCTGATACCTCAGGAATGTCTTGCTAAGTATGCACAAAATAAATTGAGATAACGCAGTTGTTAGCAGACACAGTGCAAAGGTTTGGGGGCTTGATTTTGAGATGCTGAGTGTAGTTCCTGGGAAAGGTGCTTGGTGGCGCCACTGCGTCTGCTCAGGGTGCACGCCGCCTCTATACAGAGGGCTTGCAAAACAGACCAGGGGCGCTATTTTTGCTTTTCACCTTTTCATCTTTTTTCGCAAAAGCAAAATTCCTCTTTGGATTTCGTTTGGTTAACAAAAGCAAATACTAATGTAGGTCTTTTGTATAAGTGAAGAGGTGTTACATGAACTTGCAAAAAGCAGGAGATACTTGCATGTGACTTTTGAGCTGTGTAACCTACTTTTTTGAATACTTGATAATTTGTTTTATTATGATAGTCTTTGTTTTATTACTTGACAATCCGTTTATAAAAAATTATATGTGTTGATATTATCTCTATTATATATTTCTGTTGTCTGGGAATGTATGTTACAATTCTTTGGGAGAAATAATCTGTCAAATGTTCACTGGCTTGCAAAACCATAGTGTGAGAGTTCAAACACCTAAATAAATATTGAAATGCATTTTTTTTAAAAAGCAAATTACTGAATAGACATAGTATAAAGCCTTTAAAAAACTAAGACCTTATTGGATTGGATACAACACTACATGTCTATTTAAAGTGTGTAGTCACAGAAAAAAATATCTGAAATGACATACACCAAGTTGTTAATTATAGTCAATGCTAAGAATCAGATTACAGTGAGGAATTTTTCAATCAATGTGTTCTTATATCAACATATTCCTATACTCTCTCTTAACTTTTTGCACTGATCAAGAATTAATTTTGTCCATGAACAAATAAAGAATTAAGAAAACCACCAGGATATTAGAGAAATATGAATAAATGGAGATAAATTCCTTATTCTTAACTAGAATAACTCCATATTTCAGAGATGTAACTTCACTCTCTATTAATCTATAAATTCAACATAATAAGCACACCAATGAATCTACAACAGGATTTTGTTGTTGTTGTTGTTCAGATGACTCTAATGGGAACTAACACGAGAATAGCAAGGAAAATATAAATAAGAGGGATGGTTGCTGTACTTTTACTAAAGAATAAAGTTATTAGAAAGCTACAGTTATTAAAAAGCATGATACTGATTCCAGAATAAGCCAATAGGTAAATGGAATAAACCAAAGCCCAGAAATATGTGAGTATGTATAAAAAGTTTATATGGAATGTTCACTACTTTGTTATATATTTCTGTAACATCTGCATTTTCTAAAATGGCATTCAGACAGGATGGATGCACTTAAACTAATCAAGTTACAGAAACACATGCAGAAATTCAGCCTTTACTTCCTCTTACTCACGTTGGACCGTGTGATCAGACCTGCCTCAAATTTGGGGTTCTGATTTACGAAACCTGGTTCCAGCTAGCGACAGTGTTTGGGACGCAGTCATGGACAGGAATTTGTTTGGTAGGAGATTTCCAATAAAATATTAAGCAGCTGATTTTTTATCAGATAAGTATAAGCGTTCTACACTGTTCAAACTGTGCTGTTTGTGTCCTTCTGTGGGGACTGGTTAAAATTATAATCACATGAGCCTGCTATTCTGGTTGGACCGTATTTAAGAAACATTCAAGAAAAGGCTAAAATGCAATTTATAAAGTCAGTGAGAAATAAGGACAGGAGCCAGTCATCTGTATCAGCTGGTGGCAGCCTGTCCCTTCAAGTTGGGTGAAGCTGCTTAACCCCGCCAAGCAGTTCTCATATTCCAGGTACAGAACTCTGGGACCAGGCAGAAACTGCAGGAGCAGCCTGAGTACTGGGTCAGAAGACAGGGACACTCATTTCCCTGAGGGGCTCTTGTACCCTAGCAGGGATGATCCAGATGTCCACGTGTCTCAGCAGACGATGGAAGCTGGTTAGGCAGGATTTTCCTGTTGCCTGTGAAAGCAATCTCATAATTTCTGTTTATCACACCAATCCCTTTGTGAACCAGAACACTTTACAGCCTAGAAACACCTACAAGGGGAAAGACCAGTGCTTAAGTATGCATCCAACTTTTAAAATATCTACACAGTGTTGGGATGCATGGGTGGCTCAGTCAGTTAAGCATCCGCCTTTGGCTCAGGTCATGATCCCGGGGTGCTGGGATCCAGTCCTGTGTTGGGCTCCCTGCTCGGCGGGAAGCCTGCTTCTCCCTCTCCCACTCCCCCTGCTTGTGTTCCCTCTCTCGCTGTGTCTCTCTCTGTCAAATAAATAAAATCTTTAACAACAACAACAAAAGAATGAAAGTGAGATAACATTTTCAGATGAACAGAATTTGAGGGAATTTGTCACTAGCATACTCACGCTTAAAGGAGCTACGGCAGGCATGTTATCCCTGATGGAAGGTCAGAAGGAAAGAATGAAGAGAAATCAAAATGGCAAGGAAGTGGGTAAATCTAGGTAACTGTTGACTACATAAAGCAGTAACACTGTTTTGTATATCATAGAAAAACAACAGCAAAAAAGTAAAATAAGTCAGGAAAGGCAGTAAATAGACTAAAAGTGTTGTAAAGTTTTCATGTTGCCCAGGAAGAGAATTAAAAATATCATGTAATTTTAGACTTTGATAGGTCAAGAATAATGTTATGATCTATAGTGTAAATACCATGGAAATAGCACGAATAGTGAATAACTTTCAAGCTCATAGACAGGAAAATGGAATGATAAAAAATAATCAGTACAAAAAAGCACAAGATAAGAAAGAAGAATATTTGATCAGGTAGAACAAAGAGAAAGCACTCAATGAAATGCTAGATTTAAACCAATGTAAATGAGTTAAATGTTCCAGTTAAAATACAAAGATAGACTGGATGGAAAAAAGAAGCCCAATTATATGTGGTGTTGCAAGAGACACATCTAAAACACACGGATATAGAGATGTTGAGAATAAAAAAGGAAGATAAATATACCAAGTAACCAAGATAAAGTTGATATCTCTATATTAATATCAAATGAGGTAGACTTTATTTTTTTAAAAAGATTTTATTTATTTGACAGAGAGAAAGTGAGTGAGAGAGAGCCTGAGCAGGGGGAGGAGGGGAAGCAGGCTCCTCTGCTGAGCAGGGAGCCCGATGATGCGGGGCTCCATCCCAGGACCCCGGGATCATGACCTGAGCCGAAGGCAGACGCTTAACAACTGAGCCACCCAGGCACCCCACTAAGATAAACTTTTTAAAGTGAAAAATTTATTGCTTTTTAATTTTTTTAAGATTTTTTTAAATTTATTCATTTGAGACAGAGAGATACAGAGAGAGAGCATGAGCAAGGGGAGGTGCTGAGGCAGAGGGAGAAGCAGGCTCTCCGCTGGGCAAGGAGCCAGATGTGGGACTCGATCCCAGGACCCTGGGATCACGACCTGAGCCGAAGGCAGATGCTCAACAGACTGAGCCACGCAGGCGCCCCAATGAGGTAGATTTTATTTTATTTTTTTATTTTTTTTAAAGATTTTATTTATTTATTTGTGAGAGAGA
>NW_027397114.1:6079373-6111894 GCF_003265705.2 Callorhinus ursinus
CCCCCAATGAGGTAGATTTTAAAGACAAAAAGCCAAACCACAGATACCTCAAAGTTGTAAAATATTCAGTTCACAAGAAGAAATTCTTTTTTCTCTTAACATTGTCTCAAAATATATAAAACAAAATACTGAAAGGATCACAAGGAGAAACAGACAAATCCACAATCATGGTGAGAGATTTTAACATACCATACTGTCCCTAACTAACAGAGTAAACAAACAAGAAATTAGCAACCATTTAGGTTATGTGAACCACACAATCAGCAAACTTGATATAAAAAACATACATAACATTGGCTGTAATGACTGCAGAGTACACATTCCTTTCAAACATACACAGAGCATTACAGATGCTGGGTCAGAAATGAAGGGTCCAAAACGTCAAAGAATTTAAATAATATAGAATATATTTTCTGGCCCCCATGCAATTAAGCTGTCAGCAAGCAACAAAAACGTGTAACTAGAAAATCCCTATTTTGGAAATTCAGAAATAGGGCGCCTGGGTGGCTCAGTTGGTTAAGCGACTGCCTTCGGCTCAGGTCATGATCCCGGAATCCTGGGATGGAGTCCCACATCAGGCTCCCGGCTCAGCAGGGAGTCTGCTTCTCCCTCTGACCCTCTCCCCTCTCATGCTGTTTCTCTCTTTCTCTCTCTCTCTCTCTCAAATAAGTAAATAAAATCTTTAAAAAAGATAAAATAAAATAAGGAAATTCAGAAATACACTTCTAAGTAACCACGGGTCAGAGAAGAACGGACAACAGAAGTTAGACAATGGTGTGACACAAACGAAAACAAAAATACCACATATCAAAACCTCAGGGAAGCAGCTAAAAAAGCAACAGTTGGAAAGAAATATACTATTGCAACATCTTCCATAAAATCCCCTAGTGACCTGCTGATCTTAACCCTCTGTTTTGTCAATCATTTCCTTAAAAATGCATTAAGACGTCATAAAACTGGCATTTTAACACGGCCGTTATGCCCTCCCTTAGCTTCTTCATTGTAAGTCCAGTTCCACCACCTGCCCACCAGGGTCAGCCATGGTGGATCAGAAATGTTGGCCAAGGCTAACGTGAATGTCAGGAAGAGGCCATGCACATGGGTAGCCCACAACAGAGAACCCTACCAGGCTCAAGATGGCACACTGGAGCCCCTTTGGCTGAGAGGGTGGGCTGTGTGGAACAGTGGACCTTACTGGTTGAGGTGGGGCAGTACACTTTTCACGTCCCAGAGAGAATCTCTGAAGGCAGAACCTGAGCCGAGGAACAACACATTTAACCAAAGGTTCTGTCTCTAATCTCTTTCTTCATAGAATGAACTTGCACTCATTCAACCATCAGTGCCAACTGCGCCCGGCCCTTGGCTAGGCAGCGAGGAAATGGAAATAAACCAATTGTGGTCCCCTTTCCTCGAGGAACACATCATTTAATAAGGGGGGCTCATCATATAAACAAATATGGTCTAGGTGAGAAAGAGAGGGGAGAAAAGGAGGGAGAGATGCAGAGAGAGAGAGAGAAAAAGGAGAAAGACTTTCTAAAATTTGAAAATGTCCATATGCAAAGGTAATTCTGGTCACTGATCAGAACTTTTCATCGCTGGACGATGGATGCTAGGATCACTTTTAAACCTTGCTCATGGCGTTTCATATTACTCACCCACTCTGTTTGGCAAAACAGTACAAGTCATAGAGCTGGATTTTGGTCAGAGTTCTTTTGGCTTCCAGCTGCGTCATACCATCTCTCTCCGCAGCTCACCTCTCTGTCAATAACGGAGTCTGCTCACCACACGACTGGGAGGGTGCTTTCTCCTCCAGGAGAAGTGAGGAGTTCTCTAAGCGATGACTATATTCCTCACTACAGGACCTTTCAGCTGGATGAGCTCTAATTTTTCCAGTTGTCCATTGCACTTCCAGGAGAGCAAATGATCTGAGCCTCGGTCCATGGATTAATGATCGGCTCCCAAGCTTGGAGTACTCGCTAAAATCATTTGTGAAGTTTGGGTGTATCCCACAAGCACATGTTCCTAGTTCCACAGTCTTTGTGGGGTTCTCAAGGGGACCCATGGGTGCAAGAGAGGCTAAAACCCGCCGGTCTGGACAGAGGAGTTTGGGAGGTACAGAGGGTGCCTGATTACCTTTGTTTCCCAATACCTGTGTCACAGTGCCCTGCACCCAACAAGGGACTCCTAAACTCGTTACATTAAAAAATATCAACATGGGGGCACCTGGGTGGCTCAGTCAGTTAAGCGTCTGCCTTCGGCTCAGGTCATGATCCCGGGGCCCTGGGATCGAGCCCCGCATCGGGCTCCCTGCTCGGCGGGAAGCCTGCTTCTCCCTCTCCCACTCCCCCTGCTTGTGTTCCTGCTCTCGCTGTGTCTCTCTCTGTCAAATAAATAAATAAAATGTTTAAAATAAATAAATAAATAAAAGAGGAAATATACACTATAAAGAATCATCAAAGCCAAAAACTGTTTATTTTTAAAAACTAATAAAATAAACTCATTGGCAGGATCAAGAAAAAACAAGAGTAGGCACACATCGCCAGTGGCTGGAACATTGAGAGCAGCACTAGAACCTTACAGCCACTAAAGAAGTAATAAGAGAATATATATTTTTTTAATTTTTTTAAAAATATTTTATTTATTTATTTGACAGAGAGAGAGATAGTGAGAGCAGGAACACAAGCAGGGGGAGTGGGAGAGAGAGAAGCAGGCTTCCCGCCGAGCAGGGAGCCCGATGCAGGGCTCGATCCCAGGACCCTGGGACCATGACCCGATCCGAAGGCAGACGCTTAACGATTGAGCCACCCAGGCGCCCAAGAGAATATAAATTAACAATTTGTACCAATAAATTTGAAAAGCAGAGTAAATAAAATTCTTAGAGAAAAATACAACTTACAAAAACCGACCCAGGCAAAAAGAGAAAATTCTGAATAATCCTATAGTGCCAAATTTTCCTTTTTATTTCAGTTTCTATTCTTCCCAAGAATAGGAAGAGAGGGAACACTCCCCAGCTTATTTTGTGAAACAGCATAAACATTTTACCAAAACCTGAGAAGGATGTGATGAGAAAGAAAAATCACAGCCAGGGGCACCTGGCTGGCTCAGTGGATGGAGCGTTGTTGGACTCTTGATCTCAGGGTTGTGAGTTCGAGCCCTTCATTGAGTGTAGGGATTACTTAAAAATAAAAATAAAATTAAAAAAAAAGAGAAAGAAAGAAAAGTCACAGCCAATCTCATTCATAAAAATAGATGCAAAAATCCTGTGGTAGCCTAGTCACACCTTAGTGTGTAGCCCCTTCCCGCACTGGCTTGTGTGACCAGGAGCACATAGCAGAAACAGCCCCTTCCCACACTGGCCAGGGTGACTAATATGCAAACAGCATAGGTCACTTCTGACGTAGGTAATAAAAGACACTGTGGCCTTCACCTTGGTGACACATCCCTTCTCAGGTAATTAGCTCTGGGGAAGCCAGCTGCCATGTTGTGAGCTGCCCACAAGAGTGCCACGTAGAAACAAAGCAAAGCCTCCAGCCAACAATCACATGAATCAGCTAGGAAGTACATCAATCAGTTCCAGTCAAGCCTTCAAATAATTAATTTTTCATTAAACTGCATTATGCTAATATCTGGTAGGGTGAAGATTGTTATTTTTAATGACTTAATAAATACATTTTTTTAAAACTTTCTCAGCTTTGGGATGCCTGGGTGGCTCCGTGGTTAAGCGTCTGCCTTCAGCTCAGGTTGTGATCCCGGAGTCCTGGGATCCGAGCCCCGCATCGGGATCCCTACTCAGTGGGGAGCCTGCTTCTCCCTCTCCCTCTGCTGCTCCCCCTGCTTGTGCTCTCTCTCTCAAATAAATAAACAAAATTTTTTAAAAAAATAAACTTTCTCAGCTTTAATGTCTCATGTGATGATGGGAATAGATACAACTCACATAAAAACTCCGAGGGCACCTGGGTGGCTCAGTCTATTAAGCATCAGACTCTTGATTTTGGCTCAGGTCATTTTTCTCAGGGTTGTGAGATCGAGCCCCATGTTGGGATTCTCTCTCTTCCTTTCCCTCTGCCCCTCCCCCACCTCTAATAAAATTTTAGAGATTTTTTCTTAAGCTCCTGGGGGTCCTCCATCATTTCTAAGAATGTAAAGTGTCCTGAGACCCAAAAGATTGAGAACTGCTCTTCGAAGTTCGAAGCAACCATTACCCTTACTGTGACGTTTTAATAATATGCATGAGCTTCAAAATAACACCATCTCTTGCTTATCCTTTATAAAAATTATATTTCTCATGGAATTTGTTCTGAACAACTCAGATACACAGCTGGCTCCCAACACACACCCAGCTCAGCTCCATGGGTTCCTTTCAAAGATAAGCTTGCAACCAGGGTAAATGGATAGCATTGGGAATTGTTCAAGCTGGCTCAGGGAGTTGCTTGGCTCTAACCCATGTGGTATTACCTATTCCTCCATTTAAGCAGTGGATGTGAAACACACACAAATAGCGCACCTTTTTTTCTTTTTAGCCCCCAAGGGGGTGGACCGTTCCCGGAGGTACCCCAATACCAGGCCAATGCATGGAGATGGATAGAGCAAACTCCTATTCCATCTCCCCCTCCTCTATTTTAAAGATGAATAAACCAAATTTCATCTCAATTCTGTCATTATGTGCAACCACTGACTTTTTCATTAGTGTTTAAGATTTAAAACAGCAAAAGGGCACAAACTGCCAAGTGTAATATTTTATTTGGTAAGTGCCAATTTTAATTCATACATAAAATAGTTTATCCAATTTTGGTATCTCTAGAAATTACAGTTTACTTTAACTGTCTTTAAATAGAAGAAACAAGAAAATATTATTGATTATTACATAATTATTACTGAAAATAATTCTGTCCTGTAGAGAAAGGGGTGTTAAAAAATGAGTAGCTAAGAGGAGCAGGTGGGTGCCTCAGTTCATTATGCATCTGATTCTCGATCTCAGGGTCATGAGTTCAAACTCCACGTTGGGCTCCACGCTGGGCATGAAGCCTACTTTAAAAAAAAAAAAAAGAGTAGCTGGGAATGACAAATATGCTAGAGTCACCACTTCTCCAAGAGGTGAGGACAGTTGTGTTCCTAGTACCCAGCCCGATGCCTAGCAAATAGTAGATTATCAAACATTTGTTGAGTGAAATATTACAAATAAAATGTCCCATGCAATCGAAAAGCATCAGCTTTAGCCTCAAATGGAGCTGAATTCCAATCTGCTCCTTCCAATGTATTCCTTGGGCAACTTCTTTCCTCAATTTTCACAACGGCAGAGTGGACATAATAAGAGAATATTCTCCACAGGGTGCTGCTAGGAGCAGTGCTGGGTCTATCTAGGGTCAATCTAGAACAGGGTCTAAGAAATAAGTGCTAAGAAATAAGTGCTCCACAGTATATGAAATGAGATGAATTCACCAATTTACTGAGTTTAGCACCTGGCACGGCACTATAATGATCATTTCTTGGGTTGGCAGAGGGACAAAATCAGACATACTCATTTCAAAATCAGACTTCTCCTTTTTTTTTTTTTTTTAAAGTAGGCTCCACGCCCAACAGGGCTCAACTCACTCTGAGATCAGCACCTGAGCTGAGATGAAGTGTGGGGACGCTTAACCGACTGAGCCACCCAAGCGCCCTCAAATCACACATTTTTTTTAATTAAAAAAAAAGAAAAAGAAAACTAGGGGCGCGTAGCTGGCTCAGTCAGTGGAACACTGGGACTCTTGCTCTATGGGTCGTGAATTCGTTCGGTGTAGAGATTACTTAAAAAATTTTTTTAAAGATTTTATTTATTTATTTATTAGAGAGCGAGCGAGCGAGAAACAGCATGAGAGGGGAGAGGGTCAGAGGGAGAAGCAGGGTCCCCACTGAGCCGTGAGCCTGATGCGGGGCTCGATCCCAGGACTCCGGGATCATGACCTGAGCCGAAGGGAGACGCTTAACCGACCGAGCCACCCAGGCGCCTCCCCCCCAAAAAAAAGAAAACTAAAAAAAGTAAAGTTTAAAAGAATTAATTTCTTCTGGGGAAGAAACGTTAGACGCCCCCCGCCCCGTGGTCACCCACGGTCGCGCGGGCCAACAGCCTTACGATCGCGGAGCTATAACGACAGCAAACAACATCAATTAAAACCAAGACCTGTCGTGCCTTCCCGCGGTCCGTGTGTGAAGGAAAAGTCAAATCTGCCAAGGCCTGGCCAGCTTTAAAATCGCTGGCACCGAGCCTGATTCCAGGACTGCTCGGTCACACATTAAGGAACGCGGGGTGGGGAAAGGCTGGGGAAGGAGAGGGAGCCCTGGCATGAAAGCCGGACACTCCTGCACGCAGGAGCTGCCTCCTTCCCCCTCGCCACATCCTCTGTAGAACCTGGGCTTCGTGTTAATGGTCATAAAGCATTAATCATCTCACGAACACTCTTTTTTTTTTTTTTTAATGTTTCGTTTATCTACCTGACAGAGAGAGACCCAGCGAGAGAGGGAACACAAGCAGGGGGAGTGGGAGAGGGAGAAGCAGGCTTCCTGCCGAGCCGGGAGCCCGATGTGGGGCTCGATCCCAGGACCCCGGGATCATGACCAGAGCCGAAGGCAGACGCTTAACCGACCGAGCCACCCAGGAGCCCCTCACGAACACTCTTTTGCAAGATTTCGCAAGATGACTTCCTTGTCAGTGTTGAATGATGGTTCTAGTATTGAAAAACACAAAGAGGGGCACCTGGGTGGCTCAGTTGGTTAAGCGACTGCCTTTGGCTCAGGTCATGATCCTGGAGTCCCGGGATCGAGTCCCACGTCGGGCTCCCTGCTCGGCAGGGAGTCTGCTTCTCCCTCTGACCCTCTTCCCTCTCGTGCTCTCTATCTCTCACTCTCTCTCTCTCTCTCTCTCTTTCAAATAAATAAATAAAATCTTAAAAAAAATACAAAGAAAACAAACTTCGGGGGTAAAAGGACACAGAATGCATTTTGATCCTTTTTTGTGGGCTATAAAAATTAAAGTGGACTTCCACGTCTACTTCCCCCGCGGTGATGATTTCGCTAGTCCCGGGGCTCCTCAGCGCCCCGGCGACTGAACGGACGGTCACTCTGCCTGGAGGCTGCGCGCCTGGGCGCCTGACCCCGACTTTCCAAACTCTCCGAGTTGTTTTCTGAGCGCCCTCGGCTTCCCGTCGGCTCAGAGCCCCCGGGTCCCAAGCCGCGCCCCGCGGGCCGAATCCCACGCTCAGGACATCCGAGCGACACCTTCCCCGGGACCAGAGGCAACCTCCACGTCCAGTTTTCCGACTGGAAAAGCAGGGTTCCCTGGGGGCGCGGCGTTCGAGAAAAAGCAGGGGCTCGCCACGGCTTCCCGTCCCCTTCCCGCCGTCCTCACCTACGTGGAGGGGGGCAGGTAGGGCTCAGTCCGGAGACCGCGGCGGCCCCGGGGCTCGCCCGCCTGCCAGGGCTCCCCGCCCACTTTCCTCTGCTCCCCCGACACTCACCTGCACCAAGTCATCCCGAATCCCGCCGCCCCGTGCGGGCCGCAAGGTCGTGCGGGATGGCTACGCGGCCGACTGCCCCAGGCAAATTCCTGGGAGCCGGGCAGGTGGAGGAAGCGGGAGAGTTCGGGTCTGTCCCCGCCCACGTCGCCACCAACCCCCGCCCACCGCCGGCTCCCGCCGTGCGCCCAGCCAGGTGCCGGTCCGCCCCAGCGTCGGTGTCGTTGTTTGGGGACCCCCGAGCCCCTCACGAACAGACCCGCCACGGGCCCACGCCCTGGGGAACTGGGGAAGGTATGGAGAAAGCCCACAGCTGCCGCTGGTGACACTTCCTAGGTACCTGCTGGGAGCTACACGCTTTATTTGCGTTGTGCCATTTATTACTCACAAAGGCCCTAAGAGGAGAATACAGTTATTAGCCCCACTTTTAGGACGGGGAAACTGAGGCAAAGTGGGGTGATCAGCCAGGAGGTGGAGGGGCTGGGCTGGGAACCGCGTCGGCGGGGGTTGGGGGGGAGGGGGAACTGGGCAGTCCCCGGCGAGTGGAGCATTTTCTGTCCCGAGCGGGCCAGCCTCCGCCGCGTCGGTGGTCGGGGTTGACAGAGCGGCCCTCTCTGCCGGGGGCCGCGTGGATCGAGCGCGTGAGCCGAACGTCCGAGCGCCCAGGGGCTGGGAGAGGCGGGACAGGAGCGCGGTCACGGCATCGCGCGCACCGCCTTCCTCCCGAGGCTGCCGGGGCCGGTGTTCGCTCCGCGCCGGGAGCCCCGAGCGCTCCCCACTCCAGGCTGCAGTCCGACCCCCGCCCTTCTCTCGCCATCTCGCAGCCTCTATCTGGGACCTCTGCTCCTCCTCGGCTGGTAAAGGGACTTCTGTCTCCCCCTTAAAGAGCGACACAATCCATGCGGTCACCTAGTCTAGCCTCCCGACCACCGCAGCCCCTCCCTTTTCCTTCCCGCAGCCCCTCCCTCTTCCTCCCGTGGAAGCTGGGTGCAGGCGAACCCCGAGCCACGCCGCCCGCAGACAGCTCACACATCCATTCGCCAAGTTTGGCCTTTGCCCCGCCTCTATCCCCCACCCCACACTCCACGGGGCCTGTTCCTGCGAAAGACCGGGGTGGGAAGCTGGAGTGGGTTGAATCCCTCTAACATACCTGTGTGGCCACCCAGTGCCTCTGTGCCTGGCAGAGTCCAGTGCAGTTCAGATGAATATATGGCAGGACACTTCTCACAAGCCGGGCGCAGTGCTGGGCAGCTTTCTGTGGTTTGGCTCCAGTGGGACAGTATTGTTTTTACCATGACCTAGCTTACATTGTTTTTAAAAACAGAACAAGCATGCAAATGCTTGCCAAATGACTGGTGTTTCTATTTTGATATAGTATGTACTTAATTATACCCTGCAAGGTTTTAAGACAGATGCATACAAGAGAAGGCAGTGCAAATAAAAAAATTAAAACAAAATGATAGTCCAATCAATCAAACCAGGTAACGTCCAGAAACAGTAGAAGGAAATGCTAGAAGGATCTACAATCTTGGTGAAGGTGAGTCCCAAGTTCGACTCCCAGCTTCTCCGCAGCCAGCAGAAAAGAGAAAACCTTGCTGGAGGGGAGTTCTAAGGTAGCAATTACAGATGACTGCTTTCTAAGAAAGAGCTGGAAAAGGGATGTTCTGCTTTCTGCTTTCCTGGACAAGACTAGTCAGTAAAGCCTTGTACTTACCATGTGTGAGTAGTACAGAGACCTCATTGATTACAAAAGGCTGTCACATATATTATCCTCCTTAATTCAACCCTTGTGATAATGCCGTGAGCTACCTTTCAGATGTGAAAACCCAGCCCAAGAAAGATTTCATGATTTGTTCAAACTTTTGTGGCCAGTGACAAAGCTAGGACCTGCTCCCAGGAATTGGGTCCGTAAAGGTGGGTCCGGGCTGGCTCCCCTGTACCCCCTGCTTCACCAGCTCTGCCTAAACAGGAGGACTTTTCTCGGGACTCAGAAGTGGGGACTGGGTTCATTCAACCATAACTTCTGCCTCACGGAAGCATTGTGACCTGTGATTTCCTGTCCAGGATGAATCCTCTGTGGTTGGGAGTCTCAGCCCACGCTGAGGGTGACTAGGAGGAAGGGAAAGTTAGCTAAGCGAGGTCGTGTTTGCTGGTTTTTAGCCTGACCAGCCAGGAGCTCTAACACCAAGCTCTCCATGGCGGAGGCGGGCTGTGGTCCCTGGGTGTGGACCCAGAGCCAAGCAGCGGGGTAGAGAAGAAATGGCCGCTGAAGACTACTCGGAGCTCGGATGGGTGGCTAGGCCTGTGCATATCCCACTCCAGATGCTGCCTGGGGTCGATCCAGAGGTGACCTCTCCCTGAGCCAAACTCCCTCAGGCTTTGTCACCGTGGCTGGTTAGAGTTTACCACCAGGACGTGAAAACCACTTCTCCCTGGCTGTGGACCCATAGCTGTCTGCCACCTTAACAAACAGGCAAGTTGTTAAGTAATTTAATCACCGCTGCGCTTGGTCATTCCATCCACTCCCAGTGTCCAAGACAAACACCTAGGCACTGGTGTCACTTGGCCAAGGGTCAAACTCTTTATCTTTGATAATCAGGTTCTTTTCTACTTGTCCCCTGGCAGAGAAGCTTGGAGTGGCCCACAACGAACTCACATGCATCCAGCAGATCCTGGTGCCATAAGTGAGCCTTCTAAATGTGTTCTTTGAAAGACTGATTCAGGCAGCTTGGCATCCTGATCCAAGAAAACAGTGCTCTTGGCCAAGAGGAGGAATGCTCAGCGAAGAAGGAAGTCAGATGATTTCTGACACCTTCCCAAAGCGCTGGTGCTTGATAGCCACTTCTTAGCTCCAGAGGAAGAAGATCGTCTCCTATTCATTTTGTTACTCCCAGAGCTCCACACATGGCTGCCCAGAGTAGGAACTAGTCGTTGACTGGATGAGTGAATGATTGCCTTGAGCAGTGGGACTGTTTTCTCACCTCCAGGCACAACCCGCCCCCCTCCCCAAATCCAGCCCTTGCTCATGCTCAATAAATGGATGTCGGAAGAAAAAGAACTTCTGGTGTTTAGGGGACAGAAGGGGTAGGGACAAAACACTCTGACGTTCGTTCCCAAACTGGCCCCCAAACATGAGAGACGAGGAGAGACGGAAGAAAAAGCGGACCATTCCAGATGGGCAGGTGGCAGTTCTAATAAGTGATGGAACTTGCAGAAGTCCGGCCACTGCAGGCAAGCAGCTCTCCGCATCTCCTTGCCAAGCTCTTCAAGTTTATACCACAGGGACCTTAACTGGGTTTGGTCACATGCACTGTCCAGATGGTCTTCGGAATGGCTCTTGCTGTGGGGGCAGTGGGCAGAGCATACATTCCAGGGCCAGGGGAGAGGAGAAGGAACCTCTAATTGCTCCAGTTCAGCCTAAAGGTCAACCAAAGATCACATCCTCTTGGTCACCTACCTCCTCCAACACATACTTGCCATGATCCCACAGGAAAAGGAAGTGGTGTTATTTGCTTGAGAATAAGACTTAAGCTCTGGGTGCACAAAATTAGACCCTCCAAGGGGTAAGGTCCTCAACAGACTGAGCTAGGATCTCAAGGAGCTGGGAAGGCTGTTCCAAGGCTCACAAGCCTTTCCCTCTACCTCAAAGACTCCTCCACACTCCCATGCTTCTGTTGTCTGGCTTTTACCTTCAGCCTCTGGTTAAATGTCACTTCCTCAAAGAGGCTTGTTCCAGACCAGGTCAAGTTCCTCTTTTGGTGTCTCCGTAGCACCCAGTACTTTCTCATACTCGTGCATTCATGTGTGCGGGTGTGCGCCTGCTGCTGCCTGTTTCCCACGTTCCCTGAAGGCAGCACCCCTTGTTTTGCTCACCATTGTGTGAGCAAAACTCTCAGCCCTAGCTGGGCTCTTTGCTCAGCCCTAGCACAAGGGCTGGCTCGTAGTTGATATTCAAAAACCGTCTGCTGGAGAAAGGAAGGAAGGAATTTTATCACCCTGCAATGCTCAAGACAATGGTGGGCCTCCGGTGTTGGTCTGTCTCACTCTTATATGCGGGAGGTGAACCTCAGAGCCTTGTGGAAGGATCCAGAGGGGCTGGTGCCACCTCTGCCAGCTAGGAAGCCCTCCAGCTGCCCCGCTGCCTGGTGTCCAGGAGAGTCCTGGTGAGAGACAGAAAGAAAGTCAGGAAGGAGCAAAGCCACGTCTGGAACAGTGAAGCCAGGACAGAAGTCAAGGATGCTGCCCGACTGGCTTCAGCTTGACCCTGACTTTGACCTTGACACAGGTGGACGAGGGCAAAGGGAACACAGACTTGAAAGGCTGCAGATCGCTTCTCAGTTGTCTTCTGAATCGTCTGGATGCCTTCACGAGGCAGTATGGCATACTGGTCAGAAGATGAACTCTCGAAAATAAAATAATAATAAAAAAAATTTTAAGGATGAACTCTAGAACCTGACTCTGCTCCTGCCCCTTACCTGCTGTGTATCCTTGGACAAGTTATTGAACATCTCTCTGCCTCAGTACCTTCAGTTGTAAAACTGTAGATGATGGGGGCGCCTGGGTGGCTCAGTCAGTTAAACGTCTGCCTTCGGCTCAGGTCGTGATCCCAGGGCTTGCTCAGCAGCTCAGCATTCAAATGCTCAGCATTTTAAAAAAATGTGGATGATAATAGCACCTGAGTTTCAAGGGAAACTTTGATTAATATTTAAACTTCCTTCAACAATGCTATGTGTCAGTCAATGTCCACTTCACCGGCCGAGATACATGACTGCTTCAAATGGCTGAAGGGAGCTTGACTAAGGAATGATTTACAGTGCTGTGGTAGGGTGAGGCCCTCAGCAACTAGCAACAGCAGGAAGCTGCTACCACCTTGGCTGAGGGCCAAAGGGCAGAGAGAGAGAAATCTGAATCCAGTCAGCCCTGTGGCCTTATGTGGAGGAACCACAGCCCCTGTCAACCATGGGGAGGGAGCTCAAGGAATAAATACCCGAAACCGCTTGCTAGTTTCTCTCATTGGCTAAACCCAACTGGAAGTAGGAGGACAAGGCAGCATGAGTAGTTATAGACTATAGACATCTTGCTGGAGCACAGGACAAGGCAGTGAAGGGTGGCAGATAGATCTGGAAGAACAGAATAACTAGGACACAGTCTCATTTACAACTGGATCCGTCAGTGTACCGTCATAGCTGTTATGAAGCCATCCCCAAATCGTGGGGCTCCCTGATCTCAGGGTCCTGGGATCGAGCCCTGCGTCTGGCTCCACGCTCAGCAGGGAATCTGCTTGTCCCTCTCTCTCTCCCTCCACTCGTGCTCTCTCCGTTTCTCTCTCAAATAAATAAATAAATAAAATCTTAAAAAAAAAAAGGAAGAAAGAAAGAGGGAAAGAAAGAACCCCCAAATCTTAGTGGCTTAATGCAGTAGAAGTTTATTCCTTGCTCATGTAAAGACCATTGTGAATGTTCTTGGGGCGCCTGGGTGGCTCAGTTGTTAAGCGTCTGCCTTCGGCTCAGGTCATGGTCCCAGGGTCCTGGGATCGAGCCCCACGTCAGGCTCCCTGCTCAGCGGGAAGCCTGCTTCTCCCTCTCCCACTCCCCCTGCTTGTGGTCCCTCTCTCACTGTGTCTCTCTCTGTCAAATACATAAATAAAATCTTAAAAAAAAAAAAAAAAAGGCCGCTGTGGATGTTCCTGTTTGGGTCGTTCTGTTGAGTGACAGAGTGATTCAGGGACTTGGGTTCTTTCCATCTTCTAAAGCATTCATCCCCAACATGTGAGTTCTGAAGTCACCACTCCATAGAAAGAAACTCATGGGAAAGACAAGCCGGATATCTGGCCTCTTTGTCCCGAAGGGGACACATAACTTCTACTCCCTTCCACTGACGACAGCTGGCTCCTGGGCCTGAGGAATGTAGACCCAGGCTGGGAAGCCAGCTCCTGGCAACAACCCTACAACAAGCTATAGGAGATGTCCCACTGTACAAGGGAAGTCCAGCTCTTTGGATGGTCAGATAGTCTTCTTTTCCACAACAATCTTACTTAATTGAATTCTCTAAAACATTTCTACAGATTTTCCTCAACATACAATGGGGTTCCATCCAGTAAGCCCATCGTAAATTGAAAATATCATAAGTCAAAAATGCATGTAATGTACCTAACCTACTGAACATCATAGTTCAGCCTAGGTGAACTTAAACATCCTCAGAACACTTGTATTAGCCTACAGTTGGGCAAAATCATCTAACACAAAGCCTCTTTTATAATAGAATGTGGAATATCTCCTGTAATTTATTGACTACTGTACTGAGAGTGAAACTCGGAATGGCTGTATAGGTACAGAATGATTATAGGTTACTGGTTGTTTACCCTCACAATCAGGTGGCTGACTGGGAGTTGCTGCGGCCCAGCATCACAAGAGAGCATTGTATTGCATATTGCTGGCCCAGGCAAAGATCAAAATTCAAAATTTGGAGTATGATTTCTACTGAGTGCATATTGCTTTTGTACCACCGTAAAGTCAAAAAATTGTTAAGTCAAACCATTGTAAGGCAGTGACCGCCTGTAGTTGCATTCTGAAGGGTAATATATTTCTATTCATTTTTTTCTCTCTTTTAAGCACTTCTGATCAGACAAGCAAAACGTCTCTAAGTACTTTACGCAGGAAAACCCTAATCAACTAAACGGGTTAAAATACAGTAAATCTCAAGTTCTCTTAAAACGTCTTGTCACTTTATAAACTTAATTCAGTCTCATACATTTCTCTTAAATCTCACAAGTCTAGGGGCACCTGGGTTAAGCCTCTGCCTTCGGTTCAGGTCATGATCCCAGAGTCCTGGGATCAAGCCCCATGTTGGGCTCCCTGCTCAGCAGAGAACCTGCTTCTCCCTCTCCCCCTGCCCCTCCTCCTGTTCGTGCTCTCTCTCTCTCTCAAAATAAATAAAAATCTTTGAAATAAATAAATAAATACCACAAGTCTAGAATCAATAACCCCATTGCTTACTAACATACAAATTATTCCTGAGTATGGCACCAAAAATATAATTTGAATACAATGGGTGTGATTTATTTCATTATTTCATTTCTGTATTTAACTCTGAACTACCCAGGAATTAAAATAAACTTCATTACTAAGAAAACTAGTTCACTCTCCCCAGAAATAATAGGGTTACCATCTCAGTAGGCTGAGTTGTTTACCAGCTGGAAATTTTTCACTGGGATCCGAGGCTTCACCGCTCCCTGATTTTTTTTTTTTTAAGATTTTATTTATTTATTTGAGAGAGCGAGAATGAGAGAGAGAGAGAGCACATGAGAGGGGGGAGGGTCAGAGGGAGAAGCAGACGCCCTACTGAGCAGGGAGCCCGATGTGGGACTCGATCCCGGGACTCCAGGATCATGACCTGAGCCGAAGGCAGTCGCTTAACCAGCTGAGCCACCCAGGCGCCCCCTCACCACTCCCTGATTTAAATAAACACTCAGCCAGCTGGGACTTGCAAATCTGTATCCTATAATTAGGGAAACCTCATAGGACCTATCCCTTTAAGTCCACACTACACCATTATTTAATCCTTTCATTAAATTTGAGTATACTGAAAAAAATAGAAAATTAAAAAAGAAAAAAAACTAGAAAAAAATTGAGTATACTGAAGTCTTCACTCTCACCAAGATTGCAGCTCATTTTTTTTCTTTTCTTTTTCTTGAGGTGTAGTTGACACACGGTGTTGCACTAGTCTCAGGCATACAACACAGTGATTCCACAAGTCTCTACCTTATGCCATGCTCACCACCAGTGTAGCCACCACCTGTCACCATGCAATGCTATTACAATACCATGGACTATATTCCCTGTGCTGTGCCTTTCATCCTCAAAGATCTCATCTAATTTCCTCACTGCTTGGGAGGAATTTGCGTTTCTTTCATTTTATTAAGGAGAGGTAAATTAAGGTAATCGGGAGGATAAAAGCATAGACTCTGGAGCCAAACTCCTGGTCTCCCTTGTAGCTGTGTGACCTTGGGCAAGTCCTTTAACTTCTCTGAGCTTCAATTATTTCATCTGTAAAGTGATCATGATAATAGGGCCTCATTCAAAAAGCTGTTGAGAATATTAAAGGTTATTACAAGTAAAGCACTTAGAACAGTGCTTGACACATGAGTAAATACTATCCACTTATTTATACTTATTCACTAACATCTGTAAATTCTAAAGTCTCTTTAATGTCATTTTTTTAATTAAAGATTTTTATTTTTATTTATTTGAGAGAGAGAGAATGAGAGATAGAGAGCATGAGAGGGAAGAGGGTCAGAGGGAGAAGCAGACTCCCTGCTGAGCAGGGAGCCCGATTTGGGACTCGATCCCGGGACTCCAGGATCATGACCTGAGCCAAAGGCAGTCGCTTAACCAACTGAACGACCCAGGCGCCCCTCTTTAATGTCATTTCATTCACTTCTTCACACCATTCTGTAATTCCATCAAAACATCTTTACGTGCTGTCTTCTGTGCACATTCTCCCTCTCTCTTCAGGTGTAATTGTATCTGAATATACCTCTGGGGCTGTGTGTGGCATTACGCGACACACAGAAAAAGCATGTCCTTGGGCTGAGCAACAGAGCACAAGAACTCAGTGGCCCTGATCTCAAGAACATCATTCTAGACTCCCCACTAATACTCATTTCTAGAGTAAACAAGGAAAGACATCTTCCTCAGAAACAAAGAAAGACCCGCGTGGGGATACCGACTCCAGATTTCCCACAACACCATTTCCCCTTGAAAGCCAGCACCACCAGTTCTAACCTTGGCTCAGAATGCCTGGGATTGTTTGGAATCTGCGTTGACTTACTTTTATGTGTCAACTTGACTAAGGCCACTGGGTGTTAAAATATTGTGTCTGGTGGGGTATTTCTGTATGAGATTCACAGCTGAATCCATGGACTGAGGCAAGCAGATGTGGGTGGGCCTCAGTCTGTTGAAGGCCTGAATAGAACAAAAAGGCTGAGTGAAAGGGTATTTCCTCTCTCTGGCTGTCTACAAGCTGGGACAGCAATCCTCTCCCGCCTTCAGACTCAGACTCAGACTGGAACTTCCACCACCGGTTCTCCTGGGTCTCAGGCCTTCAGACTTGGACTGGAGCTCCCCCATCAGCTCTCCTGGGTCTCCAGCTTGCCGACTGCCAATCATGAGACTTCTCAGCATCAATAATCACAGAAGACATTACTCCTTGTAATGAGTCTATCTACAGAGAGATAAAGGTATCTGCATCTCCTATGGGTTTCTGGTTCTGTTTTTTCTGGTGAGCCCTGACCAATACAGAGTCCTAGCTTGGAACATCCACTCTTAGGAAGGGGATTTGAAACATTAGGCTTCTGTCTCTGTACCACACACTTCTACAGCTTGGCCTGGGGCTGGGGCTGGGGCTGGGGCTGGGAAGGAGCTTGGAGGAAGTGTGTTCCGGGATGTGAGTGAGACAGGTAAGAGGAAGAGTGCCTGCCCCACTCTCCGCATTAGAGGAGCTGCAGCCCACGTCTTTCTGCCACAAAGACAGACAGTAGCAAGGACAGTGGAGGAGGAAAACAGCACGAGCTTGGATCCTCAGCGACACCGGGGAGCCAGACTCCCCTGGCTTCTGGTAAAGGTCACCCTCTCTCCTGGACCCTTATAGGCAATATTTAAAACATGTTCACACAGGGGCGCCTGGGTGACTCAGTCGTTAAGCGTCTGCCTTCAGCTCAGGTCATGATCCCAGGGTCCTGGGATCGAGTCCCACATCGGGCTCCTTGCTCAGTGAGGAGCCTGCTTCTCTCTCCCTCTGCTGCTCCCCCTGCCTGTGCTCTCTCTCTCTTCCTCTCTGACAAATAAATAAAATAAGAATCTTTAATAAAAAAAAATAAATATGTTCACATATCATTAAGAAAAGAAAAATTCTCCCCAGTTTTTCCTTTAGCCACTAATCTCCTCCCTCCTTTTGAAGCCAGATTTCTCTGAAGAGCTGTCTGCACTCATTGCCACCATCCGTCCACCAGCCACACCGGCCTCAATATCTCTGTTACAGATCCTGCTCCACGGTGTCACAAAAATGGCTTCTGCTAAGATCCCCGTGACCTTCGCGTTGCTAAATCAAATGTACACTTTCAGTCTTCAACTTTTTCGTGCTCTCAGCAGTGCCCTAAGTCTAGAGAGTGGGGTTATGTGTACCTCCTTAAACTCAACTGCTGACGAACGGACCACATATAGTCGATTGCATTATTGTTCTCAGTTATTCACCGTCTGTGACCTGTACCTGCAGTTCCTCCCACTGGAGGTGGAGTATCCTACCCCACTCTGCTGGTGTTGGGATTGGCCAGTGGAGTAGGGGCAGAAGTGAGGGTGTGCGAGAAAGAGCCCGGGACTTCTGCCGTGTTACATGTGTCTACTCACATTGCTGGGCTGCTACCATTGTCATGAGAAAAAGATGCCCTGGTTCCAGAAACACGAGAGACACATGAGCAGAGCTGCTCCAGCTGCCCCACTGACCTGTGAACATGGGTGTGATAATTAATGCTTACAGGTTTTTTTTAAAGATTTATTTATTTATTTATTTATTTATTTATTTATTTATTTGAGAGAGACAGACAGAGGGAGCATGAGTGGGGGGGGAGGGGCAGAGGAAGAGGGAGAAGCAGACTCCTTGCGAGCCTGATTCGGGGCTTGATCCCAGGACTCTGAGATCATGACCTGAGCCGAAGGCAGATGCTTAATGACTGAGGCTCCCAGGCACTCCAGTGCTTACTGTTTTATGCCACTGAGTTTGGCGCTGTTTGTTATACAGCATTTTTGTAGCAACAGTAGCCTGATACACTGTGTCCTCCCCACAAAACAGTCATAAGCTTCAAAATTGGTCAGTGTAGAAATCAAAGCTATTCACCAATGGCTGTCTTTGGACTCTTCTTGCATTTCTCCTCTTCCAATATCTTAGCAATGGAAGAAGAATGGAAGGTTCTAGGAATAAGACATATCAGCTCTTGAAATTTTGTGAGGATCTGACATTTCCACATCAGAATTTGGGATCTGGGAATCTGTGGGTTTGGACCTCAGGGGAGGTGACCAAATATTAATATCACAGAATTCTGGTCCAGGAACCACTATCTGGAAATTAACCAAATTTCATTTCAGTTTTCTACCAATGGGTATCCATTTTTTTCCTTGGTTAGTAGTTATGATCACAAATTCCCAGTGGTCAATATTTTTACCATAAATATGAACACAGTTTCCTCACTTCTGAAAACAATAAAATGCTCCTTAAATTCTGAAACCCCTTCCACAATTTCTATTGTTTTCTTTTTTTTTTAAATTCATTTGAGACATAGAGATACAGACAGAGAGAGAGAGAGCATGAGCAGGGAGAGAGGCAGAGGGAGAGGGAGAAGCAGGCTCCCCGCTGAGCCAGGAGCCTGATGTGGGGCTTGATCCCAGGACCCTGGGACCATGACCTGAGCTGAAGGCAGACACTTAATCATCTGAGCCACCCAGGCACCCCTCTATTGTTTTCTGAGTCATGTACCTGGCACTGGCCCTAGAGCTTCATCAACAGCAGTAGTTTTAGCCATATTTCATGGCTAAGTGACCTGTAAAAATTTCATTTGTAAATTATTCCATCTCTATGTTGCCAAGTTAATGCAGTTTCTTAGTGATCTTTCTCTAATCAGCGTGGTCCATCCATGAAAAAGTGTGAGGGGAATTGAACTGTCTCCATAAATAAGTACACTTTGTATATATGAACTTGAACTATCTGGCTTTTATAAAGGGGACTGTCTTACAACACAAGAAACAACAGGTGTTTGTGGAGAAAAAGGAACTCCCTTGCACTGTTGGTGGGAATGCAAACTGGAAGCCACTGTAGAAAAGAGGATGGGGCGCCTGGGTGGCTCAGTTGGTTAAGCGACTGCCTTCGGCTCAGGTCATGATCCTGGAGTCCCGGGATCGAGTCCCGCGTCGGGCTCCCTGCTCAGCAGGGAGTCTGCTTCTCCCTCTGACCCTCTATCCCTCTCGTGCTCTCTGGCTCTCATTCTCTCTCTCAAATAAATAAATAAAATCTTAAAAAAAAAAAAAGAAAAGAGGATGGAGGGTCTTCAAAAAGTTAAAAATAGAACTACCCTACAATTGAGTAATTGCACCACTAGGTATTTACCCAAAGAATACAAAAACACTAATTCAAAGGGACACATGTACCCCTATGTCTATAGCAGCATTATCTACACTAGCCAAGATATGGAAGCAACCAGAGTGTCCATTAATTGATGAATGGATAAAGATGATGTGGTACAGATCTACAATGGAATATTACTCAGCCATAACAAAGAATGGAATCTTGCCATTTGCAATGACAGGGATGGAGCCAGAGGGTATTATGCCAAGCAAAATAAGTCAGTCAGAGGGGCGCATGGGTGGCTCAACCATTAAAGTGTCTGCCTTCGGCTCAGGTCATGGTCCCAGGGTCCTGGGATTGAGCCCCGCATCGGGCTCCCTGCTCTGCGGGAGGCCTGCTTCTCCCTCTCCCACTCCCTTTGCTTATGTTCCCTCTCTCGCTGTGTCTCTCTCTGTCAAATGAATAAAATCTTTAAAAAAAATAAGTCAGTCAGAGAAAGACAAATACCATATGATTCCACTCATATGTGGAACTTAAGAAACAAAACAAATGAGCAAAGGGAACAAAAAGGGGGAGAGAGACAAATCAAGAAACAGACTCTTGGGGCGCCTAGGGCCACACACATTTTTAAATGGGATTATCCTTGTGCCCTCTACCATGTGGCTCTAATCATTAGCCAGGGAACCAGATCTAACACCCCAACCAGCGCATGCAGGTCTCTCACCCACCTCCAGTTTTGTGCTGTGGGACCACACAGTCTTTATACCATTGTGCCCATGAATTTCAGGTCCATTGTCTGGATTGGGAATATTTATAAACTACCTAGTCAATTCATAAATCCTCTGCTGTCCATATACCACTGACTCCAGGTTCTACTCCTATCTCTCAGACAACTTAAGAAAATCTGGTTTCTCAGAGCCCAGACTTACTTGGGCAGCTCTTTTCTGCCCTGTGCCACTGGCCCAGACAGAAACCAAGGGCAGGGATGGTTTAGATGTAGTTTTTTATCCCCTGGACCTGACATTCTCCTTCCAGAGAGGGAGCATGGTATTAAGTGAACCAGTACAATTATCACCAAAGCTGCATAAGAGGCTTCCATCTGTGCTTAGAGCCATTCATCCATTACCCAGTGCACCCCCACTGGCTCCCAACTTCTCTAGAGCTGCTGTGCCAAGGAACAGAATGACCTCTCACTCCAAAGGACACCCTACTAGTACTGTCGGCCTATAATCTGACTCTCCTGAGAATACTTACCCAGTTGCGTTGGCCCAGTAGCTAATTCGGAGGCTCCATAAAGACCCAGGTAGCCAGGTGACCAGTGTGTAGAGCTTGTTTGCAGTTCACTGTGAGTGTACTTTCCATCTTTACATTTTATAAAGGTGTTTCATTCAACCAGGTGGCATTGTGCAAACCTCAGGTTACCTGATACCATAGGGTTTAGTTGGCTATTTGGTGGCAGTGTTGTAAGGTCCCAGGCCTGAGAGCAGCAGAAGGACCAAACAGAGGAGGTAAGCTGAAGTGGGGCTCTGCTTTGGTCTTCAGATTTAAGCATAGGTAAAGCTCTGGGAGCTTCTGACCACACTCCTTTACCTAGGATAGATTAAGTAAACGAGGGCTAAGCTGCCCCATTATTCAGTGTTGTATATACCTGGTCTTAGCCTACATACATGACCTCAGGAGCCTGAGCTCCTTCCAGCATTCAGGCACTTACAAGAAAGCTGCTGGAGCCCCAGCCACGCTGTTCATATCCTGGATAACAGGAAGGAGATACACTGAGTATCTGTTAGGAATTGAAATCTCCAAGAAACAGAGACTCTCAAAAGTGTGGCATGAATAACTCAGAAATCTTATTTAGCTTGGGGGGCACCTGGGTGGCTCAGTTGGTTGGGCATGTGCCTTGGCTGGGGTCATGATCTCGGGGTCCTGGGATCGAGTCCCACATCGGGCTCCCTGCTGGGCAGGGAGTCTGCTTCTCCCTCTCTGCTCTCCTTGCTTGTGTTCTCTCTCTCTCTCTAAAATAAATAAATAAAATCTTAAAAAAAAGAAAGAAAGAAAGAAAAAGAAAGGAAGAAAGAAAGAAAAATCTGATTTAGCTTGTATAACAAAAAATCTAGAGGAAGGTAATTCAGAACCAGACTGGCAGCTTTACAACACCCAGGACTCTGTTCCTTTAGCTCCCCGTTCTCTGGTATTCCTAGGATGAGGCTCATCCTCAGGCTTACAGAAGGACTGCTGACGTTGGAGTCATCAACTCCACATTGCGAGGGGGCCTGATGGGAAAGGACAAAGTCGAAAAAGCAGAGACTGGGAGTTGCATCTGCCCCTCATTAGCAGGTGACTTCCGCTGACATCTCATTGGCCAGAATTGTGTCACGTGACCACCCTAACCTTTACCATAGGCTGGGAAATGTGGTCTTTCCTCTGAATTTACTGACGCCCTGAGTATATTGACAGTCTATTATGAAAACACAAAGGGAGAATGAATAGGAAGACCCCAGCAGTCCCTGCCACACCCAGAAAAGACTTTGCCACTTGGACTTGGGTGGCTTAACGTACACTGATTCCCTTGAAATACCTTTTTTTTTTTTTAAAGATTTTATTTATTTATTTGACAGAGAGAGATAGCGGAGAGCAGGAACACAAGCAGGGGGAGTGGGAGAGGGAGAAGCAGGCTTTCCACAGAGTGGAGATCACGATGCGGGGCTCGATCCCAGGACGCTGGGATCATGACCTGAGCCAAAGGCAGATGCTTAACGTCTGAGCCACCCAGGCACCCCTTGAAATACCTTTTATCTAAGGCAGGGCTTGAATTTTGACCTCACCCTTTTATCTGTAAAGCCAACTACATAAATTTCTTTGATTAATAAACTTGAGTTTGCAATGCACACCTGCCAAAAGCCCTAGCTGAAAAACTAACATAAAAACTGATTCAAAACAGGTGGATCCCAAATAACTCCAAAAGAGGCAACTATAGGGGCACCTGGCAGGCTCAATCTGAAGAGCATGTGACTCTTGATTCTGGGGTTATGAGTTCGAGCCCCACATTGGGTATAGAAATTACTAAAAATAAATAAACTTTAAAAATAAAAAAAAATTGGGCGCGCCTCGGTGGCTCAGCTGGTTAGACGTCTGTCTTTGGCTCAGGTCATGATCTCAAGGAGCCTGCTTCTCCCTCTCCCTCTGCCTGCCACTCCCCCTGCTTGTGCTCTTTCTCTCTCTGTCAAATAAATAAATAAAATCTTTTTTAAAAAATAAAAATAAATTAGAAGAATTAAAAAGGCACCATAATATGACATATTCATAAGCCAGGATAATAATGGGGCTCCCACAAGAAGGAACACCCAAAGAGATACTCTTCCAAAAATAAACTCCTAGAGAAATACTGTAAAGTGTATAAGGAAACCCAACACCATGAGAGCTAGCTAGCAGATGCAACAAATTGTGAACTAGAAATGGTAAGACAATTTGGAACAGACTTTAAAATGAGTATGGATAAGATCCACCTACAAAAATCAGTATCATTTCTTTTCTTTCTTTCTTTCTTTTTAGTATCATTTCAGTAGCACTGTAATACCCACTTAAAACATAACTTTAGGGGTGCCTTGCTGGCTCAGTCAGTAGAGCATGTGACTCTTGATCTCTGTGAGTTTGAGTCCCACATTGGGCATAGAGATTACTTTTTAAAAATTCAAATAGGGGCACCTGGGTAGCTCAGTGACTTAAACGTCTGTCTTCAGTTCAGGTCATGAATCCCAGAGTCCTGAGATTGAGCTCTGTGTCAGGCTCACCACTCAGTGGGGAGCCTGCTTCTCCCTCTCCTCCCAGCTTGTGGTCTCTCGCTATCTCTGTCTCTCTCTCTCAAATAAATAAATAAAATATTTCAAAAAAAATGGGTGGAGCAAGATGGCGGAGGAGTAGGAGACCTGGACTTCGTCTGGTCACAGGAATTCAGCTGAATAGGGATCAAACCATTCTGAACACCTACGAACTCAACAGGAGATTGAAGAAGAGAGTAGCAACAACTCTGAACAGAGAAGCGACCACTTACTGGAAGGTAGGACGTGCGGAGAAGTGAATCCGAGGCGATATTCGGGAGGATAGACGGCGGGGGAGGGGGCCTCCGTCGGCCGCTTCTGGCAAGTGCTAGAGCCGCGGAGCACAAAATCGGAACTGTTAGAAGTCGGCTCCGCTGAGGGACGTCGCTGCAGTGGCTAAGCGGGGGGGTGGAATCCTCCCGGGACAGTGCGGTCTCAGGACCCTCGGGGTCACAGAAAGACCGGGGGTGCCTGAGTGCAGCAGAGCTCCCAGGTATCGGAGCGAGGAAGCCGGCTGCAGAGACGGAGCCGAGGTGCGGGCTCTCAGCCCGGGGTGGCCATAAACTGTGATCTGCAGCCCAGTCGGGCCACTGCTCCTCCAGCAGGGACCCAACAAGCAGCAGATCCGGGGAGACTCCCCTTCCTCCCCCGGGAGGAGCGGCACGGGAGCGCACCGCAGGGATCTGCTGGGTTTGGAGACTCCACACGGGGTCGGGTGCCAGAGATACAAACGCTCGGTCACAGGCCGGGTGAGCACGGAGTGCGGCCGGAGACCAGGGACACGGGAGTGATTGACTGCTTTTCTCTGGGGGCGCACTGAGGAGTGGGGCCCCAAGTACTCAGCTCCTCCAGGCAGAGAGTGGGAGGCCACCATTTTAACCCTGGTCCTCCAAAGCTGTACCAAGAGCTTGCAGGGAACAAAAGCTCCTGAGAGCAAACCGGAGCAGCTTGCTTAGCCCAGACCGACAAGGGCGGGGCAATTCTGCCTCCGGCAAAGACCTTTGGGAACCACGGCAACAGACCCCTCCCCCAGAAGATCAGCACGAACAGCCAGCAAGCCAAGACCAAGTTTACCGATCAAGGAGAACGGGAGAACTCCAGCGCTAGGGGAATACTGCACATAGAATTCATGGCTTTTTTACCATGATTCATTAGTTTTTCAAACCTAATTTTTTTAACTGTTTTTTTTTTTAATTTTTCTTTCTCCCTTTTTCAACCAACATCTTATCAATCCCTTTTTTAAAAAACATTTTTTATTTTTCATTTTTAGAGTCATATTTTATCCCTTCATAGTAGTTACCCTTATTTTTGGCATACATATATAAGTTCTTCTCTCTTTAAAATTTTGAGATACAGTTTCTTCTAACAGATCAAAATATACCCTAAACCACTAGTGTATGGCTTTGTTCTAGTCTCCTGCCTGATCACAGTCTCTCCCATTTTTTTTCTTTTTTCTTTTTTTTTAAATCGTCTTCTTTCTTCTTTCAAACAACTTCTTATCAATTCCGTTTATAAAACCTTTTAGAAGTTTCATCTTTACAGTCATCTTCCATCCCTTCATTATATCAACCCTTATTTTGTACATATATAAGTCTTTCTTCCTTTAAAATTTTAGGAGGCACTTTCTTCTAACAGACCAAAATACACCCAAAATCCAGTGTGTGGCCCTGATCTATGCACTAGCCTGATCATATTTGATCATATTCTGTTTTTTTTTGTTTTGTTCTGTTTTTGTTTGTTTTTATCTTTTTCTTTTTTTTTTCTCTTTCTTTTTTCTTTCTTTCCCTTTCTTTTCCCCTGGTTTCAGGTCTTTTCTGATTTGTATAGAGTATATTTGCTGGGGACGTTGTTAACCTGTTAGCATTTTGTTCTCTCATGTATCTGTTCTCCTCTGGACAAAATGACAAGACGAAAAAAATTACCTCAGCAAAAAAAACAAGAAGTAGCACCGTCTGCCTCAATACTGACATTAGGACGATGTCGGACCTAGAGTTCAGAATCATGACTTTAAAGATACTAGCTGGGCTTGAAAAAAGCATGGAAGTTATTAGAGAAACCCTTTCTGGAGAAATAAAAGAACTAAAACCTAACCAAGTCGAAATCAAAAAGGCTACTGATGAGGTGCAATCAAAAATGGAAGCACTAACTGCCAGGATAAATGAGGCAGAAGAGAGAATCAGCGATATAGAAGACCAAATGATGGAAAATAAAGAGGCTGAGAAAAAGAGAAACAACTACAGGATCACGAGGGCAGAATTCGAGAGATAAGGGATACGATAAGATGAAACAACATTAGAATAATTGGGATCCCAGAAGAAGAAGAAAGAGAGAGAGGGGCAGAAGGAATATTGGAGCAAATTATAGCAGAGAACTTCCCTAATGTGGGGAAGGAAACAGGCATCAAAATCCAGGAGGCACAGAGAACCCCTCTCAAAATCAATAAAAATAGGTCAACACCCCGACATCTAATAGTAAAACTTACGAGTCTCAGAGACAAAGAGAAAATCCTGAAAGCGCTAGGGAGAAGAGATATGTAACCTACAATGGTAGAAACATTAGATTGGCAACAGACCTATCCACAGAGACCTGGCAGGCCAGAAAGGACTGGCATGATATCTTTAGAGCACTAAATGAGAAAAATATGCAGCCAAGAATACTATATCCAGCAAGGCTGTCATTGAAAATAGGAGAGGTAAAAAGCTTCCAGGACAAACAAAAACTAAAGGAATTTGCAAACACAAAACCAGCCCTAAAAGAAATGTTGAAAGGGGTCCTCTAAGCAAAGAGAGAGCCTAAAAGCAACATAGATCAGAAAGGAACACAGACAATATACAGTCACAGTCGCCTTACAGGCAATACAATGGCACTAAATTCATATCTTTCAATAGTTACCCTGAATGTAAATGGGCTAAATGCCCCAATCAAAAGACACAGGCTATCAGACTGGATTAAAAAACAAGACCCATCAATATGCTGTCTGCAAGACACTCATTTTAGACCCAAAGACACCCCCAGATTGAAAGTGAGGGGGTGGAAAACCATTTACCATGCTAATGGATACCAAAAGAAAGCTGGGGTGGCAATTCTTATATCAGACAAGTTAGATTTTAAAACAAAGACTGTAATAAGAGATGAAGAAGGACACTATATCTTACTTAAAGGGTCTATCCAACAAGAAGATCTACCAATTGTAAACATCTATGCCCCTAACATGGGAGCAGCCACTTTTATAAGGCAATTAATAACAAAAGCGAAGAAACACATTGACAACAATACAATAATAGTGGGGGACTTTAACAGCCCCCTGACTGAAATGGACAGATCATCTAAGCAAAAGATCAACAAGGAAATAAAGACTTTAAATGACACACTGGACCAAATGGACTTCACAGATATATTCAGAACATTCCATCCCAAAGCAACAGAATACACATTCTTCTCTAGTGCCCATGGAACATTCTCCAGAATCGATCACATCCTAGGTCACAAATCAGGTCTCAACCGATACCAAAAGATTGAGATTATTCCTTGCATATTTTCAGAATACAGTGCTTTGAAACTAGAACTCAATCACAAGAGGAAAGTTGGAAAGAACTCAAATACATGGAGGCTAAAGAGCATCCTACTGAAGAATGAATGGGTCAACCAGGAAATTAAAGAAGAATTAAAAAAATTCATGGAAACCAATGAAAATGAAAACACAACTCTTCAAAATCTTTGGGATACAGCAAAGGCAGTCCTGAGAGGAAAGTATATAGCGATACAAGCCTTTCTCAAGAAACAAGAAAGGTCTCAAATACACAACCTAACCCTACACCTAAAGGAGCTAGAGAAAGAACAGCAAATAAAGCCTCAACCCAGCAGGAGAAGAGAAATAATAAAGATCAGAACAGAAATCAATGAAATAGAAACCAAAAGAACAGTAGAACAGATCAACGAAACTAGGAGCTGATTCTTTGAAAGAATTAACAAGATTGATAAACCGCTGGCCAGACTTATCAAAAAGAAAAGAGAAATGACCCAAATCAACAAAACCATGAATGAAAGAGGAGAGATCACAACCAACACCAAAGAAATACAATTATAAGAACATATTATGAGCAACTCTATGCCAGCCAATTAGATAACCTGGAAGAAATGGGTGCATTCCTAGAGATGTATCAACTACCAAAACTGAACCAGGAAGAAGTAGAAAACCTGAACAGACCTATAACCACTAAGGAAATTGAAGCAGTCATCAAAAATCTCCCAAGAAACAAAAGCCCAGGGCCAGATGGCTTCCCAGGGGAATTCTTTCAAACATTTAAAGAAGAATTAATACCTATTCTCCTGAAACTGTTCCAAAAAATAGAAATGGAAGGAAAACTTCCAAACTCATTTTATGAGGCCAGCATTACCTTGATCCCAAAACCAGACAAAGACCCCATCAAAAAGGAGAATTACAGACCAATATCCTTGATGAACATGGATGCAAAAATTCTCACCAAAATACTAGCCAATAGGATCTAACAGTACATTAAAAGGATTATTCACCATGATCAAGTGGGATTTATCCCTGGGCTGCCAGGTTGGTTCAACATCCGCAAATCAGTCAACGTGATACAATACATTAACAAAAGAAAGAACAAGAGTCATATGATCCTCTCAATAGATGCAGCAAAAGCATTTGACAAAGTACAGCATCCTTTCTTGATCAAAACTCTTCAGAGTATAGGGATAGAGGGTACATACCTCAATATCATAAAAGCCATCTATGAAAAACCTACAGCGAGTATCATTCTCAATGGGGAAAGGCTGAGAGCCTTTCCCCTAAGGTCAGGAACGCGGCAGGGATGTCCACTCTCACCACTGCTATTCAACATAGTATTAGAAGTCCTAGCCACAGCAATCAGACAACAAAAAGAAATCAAAGGCATCCAAATCGGCAAAGAGGAAGTCAAACTCTCACTCTTTGCAGATGATATGATACTGTATGTGGAAAACCCAAAAGACTCCACCCCAAAACTGCTAGAACTCATACAGGAATTCAGTCAAGTAGCAGGCTATAAAATCAATGCACAGAAATCAGTGGCATTCCTATACACCAACAACAAGACAGAAGAGAGACAAATCAAGGAGTCTATCCCATTTACAATTGCACCCAAAACCATTAGATACCTAGGAATAAATCTAACCAAAGAGGCAAAGGATCTGTACTCAGAAAACTATAAAATACTCATGAAAGAAATTGAAGAAGACACAAAGAAATGGAAAAACGTTCCATGCTCATGGATTGGGAGAATCAACATTGTGAAGATGTCAATGCTACCTAGAGCAATCTACACATTCAATGCAATCCCCATCAAAATACCATCCACTTTTTTCAAAGAAATGGAACAAATAATCCTAAAATTTGTATGGAACCAGAAGAGACCCCGAATAGCCAGAGGAATACTGAAAAAGAAAAGCAAAGCTGGCGGCATCACAATTCCGGACTTCCAGCTCTATTACAAAGCTGTCATCATCAAGACAGTATGGTACTGGCACAAAAACAGACACATAGATCAATGGAACAGAATCGAGAGCCCAGAAATGGACCCTCAACTCTATGGTCAACTTATTTTTGACAAAGCAGGAAAGAATGTCCAATGGCAAAAAGACAGTCTCTTCAACAAATGGTGTTGGGAAAATTGGACAGCCACATGCAGAAGAATGAAACTGGACCATTTCCTTACACCACACACAAAAATAGACTCCAAATGGTTGAAAGACCTAAACGTGAGACAGGTGTCCATCAAAATCCTAAAGGAGAACACAGGTAGCAACCTCTTCGACCTCAGCCGCAGCAACTTCTTCCTAGAAACATCGCCAGAGGCAAGGGAAGCAAGGGCAAAAATGAACTATTGGGATTTCATCAAGATAAAAAGCTTTTGCACAGCAAAAGAAACAGTCCACAAAACCAAAAGACAACCGACAGAATGGGAGAAAATATTTGCAAATGACATATCAGATAAAGGGCTAGTATCCAAAATCTATAAAGAACTTATCAAACTCAACACCCAAAGAACAAATAATCCAATCAAGAAATGGGCAGAAGACATGAACAGACATTTTTCCAAAGAAGACATCCAAATGGCCAACAGACACATGAAAAAGTGCTCCACATCGCTCGGCATCAGGGAAATCCAAATCAAAACCTCGATGAGATACCACCTCACACCCGTCAGAATGGCTAGAATTAAGTCAGGAAACGACAGATGTTGGCGGGGATGTGGAGAAAGGGGAACCCTCCTACACTGTTGGTGGGAATGCAAGCTGGTGCAGCCACTCTGGAAAACAGTATGGAGGTTCCTCAAACAGTTGAAAATAGAGCTACCATATGATCCAGCAATTGCACTACTGGGTATTTACCCCAAAGATACAAATGTAGGGACCCGAAGGGGTACGTGCACCCCAATGTTTATAGCAGCAATGTCCACAATAGCCAAACTGCGGAAAGAGCCAAGATGTCCATCAACAGATGAATGGATAAAGAAGATGTGGTATATATACACAATGGAATATTATGCAGCCATCAAAAGGAATGAGATATTGCCATTTGCAATGACATGGATGGAACTGGAGAGTGTTATGCTGAGTCAAATAAGTCAATCAGAGAAAGACATGTATCATATGACCTCGCTGATATGAGGAATTCTTAATCTCAGGAAACAAACTGAGGGTTGCTGGAGTGGTGGGGGGTGGGAGGGATGGGGTGGCTGGGTGACAGACATTGGGGAGGGTATGTGCTATGGTGAGCGCTGTGAATTGTGCAAGACTGTTGAATCACAGATCAGTACTTCTGAAACAAATAATGCAATATATGTGAAGAAAAAAAAAAGAAGAAGAAGATAGCAGGAGGGGAAAAATGAAGGGGAGTAAGTCGGAGGGGGAGACGAACCATGAGAGACGGTGGACTGAAAAACAAACTGAGGGTTCTAGAGGGGAGGGGGTGGGGGATGGGTTAGCCTGGTGATGGCTATCAAAGAGGGCACGTTCTGCGTGGAGCACTGAGTGTTATGCACAAACAATGAATCATGGAACACTACATCAAAAACTAATGATGTATGGTGATTAACATAACAATAAAAATTTTTAAAAAATATTTCAAAAAAATAAATAATAAAATGAGTATGTTTGCGTCTTTCAAAGATAGTAAAGTCACACTCAATCCTTAAAACAAAGCCAGAACATTACAGAAAAATGACGGGCAGATGTGAAAAAGATTTCAATGGAAAGTCCCTAAGTGGAAAAAAGCATTAAAATGAAAGCCAGTGGAGAGATTAAAAACAATTTGGACTTAGCTGAAAAGAGATTTCATGACCTGGAGACAGAAGACAGATCTGAAGAAATTCCACAAAATGCCAGATAGAGAGTTAAAGAACTCTGGGGAAAAAATGACAGTAGGTTAAGGGGCATGAAGGTTAAGTGAGAAAGTCCAGAAGTCGTGAAATGGGAATTCTATCAGAAAAGAATAGCAAAAGTGGTGGGTCGCAATATCCAAAGAGCTAATGGCTAAGAATTTCCCAGAATTAACGAAAGGAGGATGCATCCTCCACTTGAAAAGCACACACCAGGGGCATCTGGGTGGCTCAGTCAGTTAAGCATACAACTCCTGATTTTGGCTCAGGTCATGATCTTGGAGTCATGAGATCAAGCCCCGATCTTGGGCTCGATCCTCAGTGGGGAATCTGCTTGAGATTCTCTCTTTCCCTCTCCATCTGCCCCTCCCCACCCCCCTCTCTCTCAAAATAAATAAATAAAATCTTAAAAAAAAAAAGCACACACCAAGTTCTGAGCAGGAAAAATAAAAACAAATCAACCTATTGTGGTGAAGCTGCAAAAGAGCAAGGGTTCAAATGGAAAATGGAAAATTACCAGAAAAGGAGACAAATACTATGAGATTTCTAACAAGGGAATGTTGTCCAGACTGGAAGCAGCCTGTTTATTACCAACGAGAGGTCAGAAGGCACTGCAAGTATATCTTGGAAACTCCTAGAGACCTGGGGAGCGCCAGGGGAAAGTAATTGTCAATTTAGAATCCTACATATAACTTTAAGAGTGAGGTGAAATAGGCATTTTCAAACTTGCAAAGTATAAAAGGGGCTTTTCAGCCCCCAGATCCACTCTGAAACATCCGTCAAAAGATGGACTTGAGTGAAGGAAAATATACCCAGAAGGAAGTTAGTGGAATGCAGTGAGATACAGTAAGATTAGAAATCAGTAAAACAGGGGCATGTGACTGGCTCAGTTGGTAGAGCATGGGACTCTAGATCTCAGGGTTGTGAGTTCAAGCCCCACACTGGGCATGGAGCCTACTTAAAAAAAATCAATAAAATAAACTGATGTGTCTAAATAATTATGGTTATAAATACTGTATGATATGTAAATATTTATAAATTTAAATATCAAAAAACAAGAGCATAAGATATGGAGAGGGAAAGTTTGGAATATAGTAAAAAAAAAAAAAGTGCCAAGATTCTTGTCTTGCTCAGAAAAGGAGGAGAGGTGTTTTGATGAGTCACCATTAGATTTTGATGGGAAAAATTAAAGATAAGTATGTGTGTTAAGAATGTAAGAGTATGGGGACACCTGGGTGGCTCAGTCGTTAAGTGACTGCCTTCGGCTCAGGTCATGATCCCAGGGTCCTGGGATCGAGCCCCACATCGGGCTCCCTGTTCGGCGGGAAGCCTGCTTCTCCCTCACCCACTCCCCCTGCTTGTGTTCCCTCTCTCACTGTCTCTCTCTCTCTCTCTCTCTCTCTCTCTCTCTGTCAATTAAATAAATAAATAAAATCTTTAAAAAAAAAAGAACTAGAGGGTATTGTGCTAAACAAAATAAGTCAGAGAAAGACAAATACCATATGATTTCACTCATATGTGGAATTTAAGAAACAAAACAGATGACTATAGAGGAAGGGAAGGAAAAATCAAATAAGACGAAAACAGAGAGAGAGAGACAAACCATGAGACCCTTTTTTTAATTAACATATAATGTATTATTTGTTTCAGAGGTACAGGTCTGTGATTCAACAGTCTTACACAATTCACAGCGCTCACCATAGCACACACCCTCCCCATTGTCCAT
>NW_027397114.1:6111994-6304150 GCF_003265705.2 Callorhinus ursinus
CACCCCCCACCACTCCGGCAACCCTCCGTTTGTTTCCTGAGATTAAGAGTCTCTTATGGTTTGTCTCCCTCTCTGGTTTCTTCTTGTTTCATTTTTTCTTCTCTTCCCCTATGATCCTCTGTCTTGTTTCTCAAATTCCACATATCAGTGAGATCATATGATAATTGTTTTTCTCTGATTGACTTATTTCGCTTAGCATAATACCCTCCAGTTCCATCCACGTTGTTGCAAATGACAAGATTTCATTTTTGATGGCTGCATAATATTCCATTGTATATACAGACCACATCTTCTTTATCTATTCATCTGTTGATGGACATCTAGGCTCTTTCCATAGTTTGGCTATTGTGGACATGGCTGCTATAAACATCTGGGTGCATGTACCCCTTCGGATCCCTACATTTGTATCTTTGGGGTAAATACCCAGTAGTGCAATTGCTGGGTTGTAGGGTAGCTCCATTTTCAACTTTTTGAGGAAACTCTGTACTGTTTTCCAGAGCGGCTGCACCAGCTTGCATTCCCACCAACAGTGTAGGAAGATTACCCTGTCTCCGCATCCTCGCCAACATCTGTTGTTTCCTGACTTGTTAATTTTAGCCATTCTGACTGGTGTGAGGTGGCATCTCATTGTGGTTTTGATTTGTTTTTCCCTGATGCCGAGTGATATGGAGCACTTTTTCATGTATCTGTTGGCCATTTGTTTTTTGGTTTTTGTTTTTAGATTTTATTTATTTGTTTATTTGAGAGAGCAAGAATAAGAGAGAGAGAGAGAGGGCACATGAGAGGGGGAAGGGTCAGAGGGAGAAGCCGACTCCCCGCTGAGCAGGGAGCCGAAGGCGGGATTCGATTCTGGGACTCCAGGATCATGACCTGAGCTGAAGGCAGTCGCTTAACCAACTGAGCCACCCAGGTGCCCTCTGTTGGCCATTTGGATGTCTTCTTTGCAGAAATGTCTGTTCATGTCTTCTGCCCATTTCTTGACTGGATTATTTGTTCTTTGGGTGTTGAGTTTGATAATTTCTTTATAGATTTTGGATACTAGCTCTTTATCTGATATGTCATTTGCAAATAACTTCTCCCATTCTGTCAGTTGTCTTTTGGTTTTGTTGACTGTTTCCTTTTCTGTGCAAAAGCTTTTTATCTTGATGAAGTCCCAATAGTTCATTTTTGCCCTTGCTTCCCTTGCCTTTGGCGATGTTTCTAGGAAGAAGTTGCTGTGGCTGAGGTAAAAGAGGTTGCTGCCTGTGTTCTCCTTTAGGATTTGGATGGACTCCTGTCTCACATTTAGTCTTTCAACCATTTGGAGTCTATTTTTGTGTGTGGTGTAAGGAAACGGTCCAGTTTAATTCTTCTGCATGATTTATTTCTAGGTATCTTATGGTTTTGGGTGCAATTGCACATGGGATCGACTCTTTAATTTCTCTTTCTTCTGTCTTGTTGGTGGTGTATAGAAATGCAACTGATTTCTGTGCATTGATTTTATATCCTGCCACTTTACTGAATTCCTGTATGAGTTCTAGTTTTGGGGTGGAGTCTTTTGGGTTTTCCACATAAAGTATCATATCATCTGCAGAAAGTGACCATAAGAGACTCTTAACTATAGGGAACAAACTGAGGGTTGCTGGAGGAGAGGGAGGTGGGAGGATGGGGTCACTGGGTCATGGACATTAAGGAGGGCACATGATGGAATGAGCACTGGGTGTTGTATGCAACTGATGAATCACTAAATTCTACCTCTGAAACTAATTAAAAAAAAAGAATGTAAGGGTAATAATTAAAAACAAAGACAAAGGTGCATATCTTCCACATAAATAGAGAAGTAAGGAGAAGGAAAAACATTTTTTTCTTAATCCAACAAAGGCAGAAAAGCAGTAGGGACTGAGGGAAGTAAAAAAAAGAAAAAAAAAAAAGCATGGGTGGGGGCCGGGGTGGCTCAGTCGGTTAAGCGTCTGCCTTCGGCTCAGATCATGATCCTGGGGTCCTGGGATCGAGTCCCACATCGGGCTCCCTGCTCAGGGAGGAGCCTGCTTCTCCCTCTCCCCGCCCCCTCCCGCCCCCCAACGCTCATGCTCTCTCTCTCAAATAAATAAATAAAATCTTTTTAAAACAAGTATGGGTATCAGAAACTCCAAAAAAAATGTTAGAAATATGCCCAACTACTTTAGAAATCATGATAAATATGAGGACTAAATTCATATATAAAAGACAGCCTATATATTTGGATTTTTATTTTTTTTATTTTTATTTTTATTTTTTTTTAAAGATTTTATTTATTTATTTGAGAGAGCGAGAATAAGAGAGAGAGAGAGCACATGGGGGGAGGGTCAGAGGGAGAAGCAGACTCCCTGCTGAGCAGGAACTCCCCCCCCCCCCCATGCAGGACTTGATCCCGGGACTCCAGGATCATGACCTGAGCCGAAGGCAGTCGCTTAACCAACTGAGCCACCCAGGCGCCCCTATATTTGGATTTTTAAAATGAGCTCTATGATCTTTGTCAGGTACACTGAAAAGCAAATATAACAAAACAGAAAGGACACAATAAGGTTAAACATGAAGCGAAGAAAACATAATTAGTAGGCAAACAGCTAACTAAAATAAAGCTGGTAGAGCAATACCAAATCAGACAAAATAGAATTTTAGACAATGAATTTAAACAGGGATAAAGAGTAATCTTTTATAATGATAAAAGGAACACTCTTACAAGAATAGACAGCAATCAGGAAATCATCTGTCCCCTTATAAGAGAATCTCAAAAAACAGACTCATAAGGAGAAATCGGCAAGTGTCCAAGTATATTGGAGATTTTAACATAATAATAATTTCAAGTAGACAAAATTCTAGGGTTTAGTAGAATTGAACAACCCAATTAACAACTGGTCAAATGTCGGTATACATACACAGACATATATAAACATATACATATATATATCCCAAAGATTGAGAGTTGGCATTATTTTTAGGCACACAAATGAATATTTACAAAATGGACCATTTACTGTACCAAAAAGAAATCTCAAAAAAACCCAAAACAAAACAGTAGTTTACAGACCACATTCTCTAGCCACACAATGCAGTGCAGTTAAAATCACACGCACGCATGCACACGCTCGTGCCAGAAACCTTTATTGATTTGGAAATTGAGACATATACTTCCAAATAATGCACAACCTAAAGAGGAAATCTCAGTGGGAATTGCTAAATATTTAGAAACGAATTATGGCTGAGGTCCTGGTTTTTACCAATATGCTGAACTAACTCTAGAGGGAAAACACCATGGAAGGGGAAAATTGTGAAACACCCCATGGGTGGAGGGTCGGTGCAAGGTATAGGGTAGTAGCTTTGGCTTGAGGCCGGCAAACTGTGGGTGCATTAACATGGAGAGAAACTACTAGAGTTATGCCATTGCTTTGGGACAAACAGTGCCGGCCCCACACTGAGGGTGACTCAGAGCTGGTCCAGGTGCCCTCGGGAGTAAAATCAGGGCAGTACAGGTACAAGTGTGTGACTAAGGAAAATGAGGGAGCCAACCAACTTTGATATGTGCTCATCTGCCACCCCCCACTTCTCTCTTTCTGAACCTCCAGGAGGCAGTTTCAGCTGCTAATTCAGTGAAGCCATGACCATGCATTTTGATGAAAACATTCCTCTGTGAGCACTAGGGCCTTCTCAACCCCAAACTCAAGGTCATGGGAGATGGGAAGCAAAAAGTATTCAAGCAGGTTATTATTTGTAATAGTGAGGGGGCTATTTCATTCTTCATCTCGTGGTTTCCGCATCCATGCATCCACACTAAGGAGAAGAAGACACCATATATTGGCCACTGGTTTGAAGTGTATCTTTTTTTAATGTTTTTTTTTTTACATTTTTTAATTGAATTATAATCGACATACAATATTTTATATTTTGGGTATGCAAGATAGTGATTTGATATTTTTATACAATGTGAATGATCACCAAGATAGGTCTAGTTAGCATCTGTCATCATACAGTTATTGTATTATTGACTATATTCTCTATGCTATAACATTATAGCCCTGTGACTTATTTTATAACTGGAAGTTTGTACCTCTTAATCCCCTTCACTTATTTTTCCTGTCCCCAACCCCCCTCCCCTCTGGCACCCACCAGCTTGTACTCTGTAACTATGAGTCCATTTCTGTTTTGTTTTGTTTGTTCCTGTGTTTTGATTTTTAGATTCCTCATATCAGTGAAATCATATGGTATTTGTCTTTCTCTGATTTCTTTCATTAGCAGAATACCCTCTAGGTCCATCCACGTTGTCACAAATGAAAAGATTTCCTTCTTTTCTATGGCTGAGTAGTAGTCCATGATATATACCATATCTTCCTTATCAATGACCACTTGGTTTGCATCCATGTCTTGGCTATTGTAAATAATGCTGCAGTGAACACAGGGATGCATATCTCTTTTTGAATTAGTGTTTTTATTTTCTTTGGATAAATACTCAGAAGTGGAATTGCTGGATCATAGGGTAGTTCTATTTTTAATTTTTTAAAGGAAACTCCATACTGTTTTTTTAAGGAATCTCCATACTGTTTTCCACAGTGGGTGCACCAATTTACATTCCCATCCAGAGCTCACAAGCGTTCCCTTTCCTCCACATCCTCGCCAACACTTCTTATTTCTCATCTTTTTGATAATAGCCATTCTGACAGGTATGAGATAAGGCATATATATACTTTTTAGACCCAGGCAAAAAGGCCCCTGAGTTGTGCCCTGAACTTCTGAGGCCCTGCCCTGTTTCTCCTGTGGGAACACCCTCATGGGTTGAGGAGTCTGGGCCAAGGGGGTGTAACAACCTGGAGCCCACACACCCCCAGGCCACTCTCTGGATGCCCAGGGCCCTGGAATTCCCTGCTCACTTCCAAAGCCTACACAGGCCTCTTACCTAGGTCTGAGCCACTGCCGTCAGCATACACACCTGAGGCTCTTGGAATGGCTGTGGGCTGGCTGTTTGCAGGGTATGTGAACAGAGTTTGAGACATGCTGGTTTGGATTTCTATACAAATTTATGAAAAGATAGTGGTTGGTAAGGGAAGGGGCTAGTCCATAGGCTATAGCTGGGAGCCACCTTGCCTGGCACGACAGAGATCCAAAAGCTCTAAATTCAAATTTGTTTCCATTCATTATGGAGATGGGAAGGCAGAACATATTGTATTTGACTGTTAGCCTGATTTATAACTTTTTCCTTTAAGATTTTATTTATGTATTTTAGAGAGCGTGAGAGAGCACACATAAGCAGGGGGAGGAGCAGAGGGAGAGAGTGAGGGAGATAATCTCCAGCAGACTCCACGCTGAGTGCAAAGCCTGACGTGGGACTTGATCCCACGACCCTGAGATCATGATCTGAGCTGAAACCAAGAGCTGGACACTTAACCCACTGAGCCACCCAAGCTCTCCAAACCTGATTTATAACTTTAAAAATATTTAGACATATGGATGTCTGCCTCTACTTATCTTCTTGGCTTAGCCTTGCAACTGTTAGGGGTGGGCCCGTGTACTCTATGCTGTAGGATAGAGCCCCAACGGCACAGGTGTTGTCCCCCAGCTAGTGTGCAACTGAGTCTTCAGCAGATCCTTTTGCTGCTCTGTCAAGTAACTGAAGCTACTTGTTAAGACCAGGAATTATGTATGAGCCCATTGTCATATTCACTTCACCATAAAATATGTCCCCTTGTTGACATTCCACATTTTATGGAGGACACCATGGTGATGGATGAAATATCCTATAAGCCTATGACAAGGGGTGCTGGCAGAGAAGACAGGCAAATCCAAACCCAGAAGATGTTTCTATCCCCCTGTGGACAAAGCATTGCCCCTCCATGATGGGAAAGCATCCAGAGAGGTCCACATGCCTCCAGGTAGCCAGCTGGTTCCCAGGGAATTTATTCCAGGAGCTTAGTATTAGTGTCCACTGTTGGCAGGTTGGGCAATCAGCAGAGGCAGTAGTGAAATCAATGTTGGAAAGGGAAGAACATGTCTCCACTATGACCATTTTGTTCCTGGGGCCATTGAGCAAGCACTGGGGTGCCTGGGCAGCAAAAGCAAACCCATGCCTAGAATATATATCAATCCCAGTTAAGACAAATCAAGTCCCCCTCCAGGGTAGATAGGGTCTGATATAATCAACCTGCCTCTGAGTGGTAGATTGGTCTCCGCAAAAGATGGGACCTTATTGAGATCTTAGCCATGGTTCCTGCTTCTGACAGGTAAGACATTCAGAGGTAGTAGCAGAAAGTTGATCAGAGGCTGCCTGACATCCCCTGAATGAGTTAGTGTATCCCCCTAGTGGATTGCCTCTGAGGTGGATGCGCCCTGATGGTTATTGATGGAAAACACAAATATACGCACACCAATGCCTGCTCCCATAGATCCATCCACAAGCCACTTCTCCAGTCCTCCTTTCTGCAGTCTTTCAGTCTTGCTCCTTCTGGGCCCAAGAGCATCCAGCCCAGAGAGCTACTCTTCACTATTCAGAAGTTCATGTATATCTTAATCTTTGACCACTTTTCCATCTGCACGAATTTAATGAGTATGGGAAGACTCAGAAAAAACCATGATGCTGCCATTAAGATCCAGCCTGTATCAGTTAGCTGTTGCTGCATATAACAAACCACTCCCAAACATAATGGCTTCAAACAACAAGCATTTATTATTTCTCATGATTCTGTGGGTTAACTGGGCAGCTCTTCTGGTCTGGACTAGTTCAGCTGGAGCTGGGGCTGGATGTTCTAAGAGAGCTTCACTGGCATGACAAGCTGAGTGATCTACGGAAACCTCAGCTGAAATTGCTGCTCTCTGCTCCATCTGGTCTCTCAGTTTCCAGCAGCCTTCTTCCCATAAGGCAGAGGGTTCCTAAGTTCAGCAACAGAGGGCTAACCCACCTCAAGTCTCTGCTTTCATCACTTTTGCTAATGTACCATTGCAGAGAGAAAGGTACCTGGCTAAACCCAGATGGAAAGGGTGAAAAACTGATGTCTGTCTCTTGATGGGAGGATTGGCAGTGGCAATGCAAAGAGGCGTACAGACAGCAACTGAAGGAATTTGTGGTCATTATTGCTCTCTACCAGGAAGCTTTAGGACAAAGACTAAATCAAGTGTATGGCCATCACACCTGTTTTTAGACTTCTGAAAGGATTAAGATGGGGTCTGTAGATCCATTCAGCTAGACAAAAGGTTTCCTGGAATGATTAACTGTAAAGCCACAGAAGCCAGATAATGCCTGTTCTTAAGTATCTGATACTAGGTCTAGAGAAAAAAATCCCTGAAAGAATTATGGGCATTGCTTTTGACCCATGAAGTTGTTTAAAATCCAAAATCTAGGGGCGCCTGGGTGGCTCAGATGGTTAAGCGTCTGCCTTCGGCTCAGGTCACGATCCCAAAGTCCTGGGATCGAGGCCCACATCTGGCTCCTGGCTCAGTGGGGAGCCCACTTCTCCCTCTCCCTCTGCCTCTCCCCCTGCTCATGCTCTATCTCTGTGTCTCAAATGAATAAATAAAATCTTTAAAAAAATAAAATAAAATCCAAAATCTATAAAGAACTTATCAAACTCAACACCCAAAGAACAAATAATCCAATCAAGAAATGGGCAGAAGACATGAACAGACATTTCTGCAAAGAAGACATCCAAATGGCCAACAGACACATGACAAAGTGTTCAGTATCACTCGGCATCCGGGAAAAACAAATCAAAACCACAATGAGATGCCACCTCACACCAGTCGGAATGGCTAAAATTAACAAGTCAGGAAATGACAGATGTTGGCGAGGATGCGGAGAAAGGGAAACCCTCCTACACTGTTGGTGGGAATGCAAGCTGGTGCAGCTACTCTGGAAAACAGTATGGAGAGGGTGCCTGGGTGGCTCAGTTGGTTGGGCGGCTGCCTTCGGCTCAGGTCATGATCCTGGAGTCCTGAGATTGGTCCCACATCGGGCTCCCTGCTGAGCAGGGAGTCTGCTTCTCCCTCTGACCCTCCCCCCTCTCATGCTCTATCTCATTCTCTCTCTCAAATAAATAAATAAATAAATAAAATCTTTAAAGAAAAAAAGAAAACAGTATGGAGATTCCTCAAAAAGTTGAAAATGGAGCTACCCTACAACCCAGCAATTGCACTCTTGGGTATTTACCCCAAAGATACAAATGTGGTGAAACGAAGGGGTACATGCACCCCAATGTTTATAGCAGCAGTGTCCATAATAGACAAACTATGGAAAGAGCCTATCAACAGGGCGCCTGGGTGGCTCAGATGGTTAAGCGACTGCCTTCGGCTCAGGTCATGATCCTGGAGTCCCGGGATCGAGGCCCGCATCGGGCTCCCTGCTCAGCAGGGAGTCTGCTTCTCCCTTTGACCCTCCCCCCTCTCATGCTCTCTCTCATTCTCTCTCTCTCAAATAAATAAATAAATAAATCTTAAAAAAAAAAGAGCCTATAGACAGATGAATGGATAAAGAAGATGTGGTATATATATGATAAGGAAAATCTGTGTCCTAACATGGCCGACTGAGCCAGCGAGAGGGTCCCAGTCCTTGCCCCGGGGCTCTTCCAGGTTCTTCTCCCTGTTCTGCTTCGCACACGCGCCAAAAGTGCCAAGTACACGGAAGTATAAGTGTATAAATTGCCCCCTTTGTGCTCGGGGCTCAGATCTTTGGAGACCACACTCCTCTGAGACCGCCGGCATTAAATAAACTTCCTATCCTCCAAGATCTCTGAGTGCCGCTTGGTTCTTCCATCTGGCGATCCAGTCCAGGTTCCATAATATATATATAATGGAATATTATGCAGCCATCAAAAAATTGAAATCTTACCATTTGCAATGATGTGGATGGAACTAGAGTGTATTATGCTAAGCGAAATAAGTCAATCAGAGAAAGACAATTATCATATGATCTCACTGATATGTGGAATTTGAGAAACAAGGCAGAGGATCATAGGGGAAGAGAGGAAAAAATGAAGCAAGAAGAAACCAGAGAGGGAGACAAGCCATAAGAGACTCTTAATCTCAGGAAACAAACTGAGGGTTGCCGGAGTGGAGGGGGGTGGGAGGGATGGGGTGGCTGGGTGATAGACATTGGGGAGGGTGTGTGCTATGGTGAGCGCTGTGAATTGTGCAAGACTGATGAAATCACAGACCTGTACCTCTGAAACAAATAATACATTATATGTTAATAATAAAAATTTTTTTAAAAAAATCAAATCAAATCAAATACAGGGGCACCTGGGTGACTCAGCTGGTTAAGCGTCTGCCTTCAGCTCAGGTCATGATCCCAGGGTCCTGGGATCGAGTCCCACGTCGGGCTCCCTGCTCAGTGGGGAGCCTGCTTCTCCCTCTCCCTCTGCAGCATCCCCTGCTTGTGCTCTCTCTCTGTCAAATAAGTAAATAAAATCTTTAAAAAAAAATAAAATACATAGGAAATATTCAGTTTTGAGAGAGCTATGTTGGCAAACTGCCCCCCACCTGGACTGAAAGGGTCTGGAGATGTAAAAGGTCCTCTCTGCCCCCAACTTTCTACAGGTAGGAAGGAGGCTAAGAAAGCTCCGCCGAGGGGTAATGATTCCCATTGCCTCTTCCACTGAGTCTTTCTAAGAGTCCATTCCCCTTTTGGCTTCTACCCCACAACATCCTTCAAGTTTCCCTCCTATCCCTGCCAGCCACTTTCTAGTTTCCTTTGCTGGCTCTTTTTCTGCTCAGACTCAAAATGTTGGCCTGCCCCAAGGTCATTCCTGAGATTCCTTTCTCCAACTATACACTACCCCTAGGAAATCTCACTCAGACCATGGCATTAAAGACCATCTCCATGCCAATGACTATCAAATCTAGATCTCTGCCATGTCGCTAAACTCCTGACTTGTTGCAAGACTGCAATCCAATTCTAACACTCACCACTCAGCGTTAGCACAGACTCCAGAGATTTAAAGGCACAGTCCTCAAAACTACCTTCACCTCACATGCCAAGTTCAGGACTACCCACACTTCTGACCAATGAGTTACAAATTCCGGGCTTACAACGCACCCTTCCCCCTTGCCCCGCCTCGCTCAGAGTTGATAATTTGCTAGAATGACTCAAAAAATTCAGGAAACTCTACACTTATTATTACAGTTTTGTTATAAAGGATACAAATCAGGATCAGCCGAATGAAAAGACCCCTGGGGCCAGGCCTGGAAAGGTCTTAAATGCAGGGAGCTTCTGCGTCCTCTCCCCCACAGGATCAGGACACTACCCTCTCCGCACATTAATATGTTCACCAATCAGGAAGCCAACTCAATGAGCCTCGGGTTGGCAGAATATTCACTGAGGTCTAATTACATGGGCATGAGTGATTGACTCATTGATCATGTGGCTGAACTCATGATTCAGCCTCCCCTGCCTGGAGGTCAGGCTGACATCATCTGGCCCAAAGCTCCAACCCTCTGATCACATGGTTGGTCTTTCTAGCCAGCCCCCATCTGAGTCCTCTCTCACTTAATTCAGGAATGGTTCCTACCACTTAAGAAATTCCAAGGATTTCGGGATGACTCCCGGGAACAAGGGCCAAAGACCAGCCAAATGCTTTATTATATAACACTTGCATATCCAGTCGTCTACCTGACACAGCTAATTGTCCACCTGACATCTGAGAGTCTAAAAGGCATCTCGAGCTTCACATACAGAAAGCTCCTGAATGTTCCCCAAACTGGATCATACCCCAGTCTTCTTGGATTCAGTAAAGGACACGATCCCCACACGAGTTTCTCCAGGCAAAAATCTGGGGATCATCCTTTTTTTTCCTACCTCTCCCTACTCCCTGGTGTCTGACCCGGCATCAAGTCCCAATCCACAGGACGCATATCCTCGCATCTCTTCACTGTCACAGGTGCCACTCTTGCCACAATCACCAGCATTTGTTTACTGTCCTGTTTACAAAAGTTTCCTTGTTGGTCTCTCTGCTTCCGCTCCTACTCTACAAGCCATTCTTCACATCACACATCAGACGATGAGACTTCCCTGCGTAAAAACCATCCAGGATATCTCACTGACTCGGAATAAAATAAGACTTCTTACTATGGCCTACGAGATCTGGTCTCTGGCTGTTTCTCAGACTTCAACTTCTTTTATTTTTTTTTAATAAAGATTTATTTATTTATTTTGGAAAGAGAGAGCGCAAATGCGAGCTGACACCTGTGCGAGCAAGGGGAGGGGCAGAGCGAGAGAAGCAGACTCCCCACTGAGCATGGAACCTGATGTGGGGATCGATCCCAGGACTCTGAGATCATGACCTGAGCCAAAATCAAGAGTCGAATGCCTAACCGACTGAGCCACCCAGGTGCCCCTCAGACCTCAACTTCTATTTCCCCGCCACCCTCACTCCACTCCAGCCCCACAGGCCTTATCTGATTTTTTTCAAGCACATTGAGTTCCTTTCCCTATGAAGTCTTTTTTTTTTTTTAAGATTTTATTTATTTATTTGTCAGAGAGAGACAGCACAAGCAGGGAGAGCAGGAGGCAGAGGGAAAAGCAGGCTCCCTGCTCAGCAGGAAGCCCGATGTGGGACTCAATCCCAGGACCCTAGGATCATGACCTGAGTGGAAGGCAGCCACTTAACGACTTGAGCCACCCAGGCATCCCTCCCTATGAAGCCTTTATACCAGCTGTTCCCTGGCCTACAATATTCTTCCAGGTCACTTGGCTGTCCCTTTTTTCTCATTCAAGCCTCAATTTAATGTCACCTCCCAGAATGTGGGAGAAGTTTTCCAGACTAATGTGTTCCCCTAATCATACCCTATTTACTTTTGGACAGCACTTACCGCTACCTGATTTTTACTTGTTAATCACTTTCTTGGTTTATTGCTTCCTCACCTCCTGCAGGTTGTAAGCATCAGGAGAGTGGAGATTGCATTTATTTTGTTCAATGCTATATTCTCAGTACTGATGTGGGAAGCAGAGGCAAAGAAAAATTAGGGGCTCAAGGGTGGCTCAGTCAGTTAAGCATCTGCCTTCCGCTCAGGTCATGGTCCCAGGGTCCTGGGATCAAGTCCTGCATTGGGCTCCCTGCTCCGTGGGGAGCCTGCTTCTCCTTCTCCCTCTACCTGCTGCTCCCCCTGCTTGTCCCTCTCTCTCTGTCGAATAAATAAATAAAATCTTTAAAAGAAAAATTAGGAATGCCAGGGTGGCTCAGTCATTAAGTGGCTGCCTTAGGCTCAGGTCATGATCCCGGGGTCCTGGGATCAAGCCCTGCATCGGGCTCCTTGCTCAGCCAGAAGCCTGCTTCTTCTATGACTCCCCCTGCTTGTGCTTGCTGTCTCTCTCTCTCTCACTCTCTCCGTGTCAAATAAATAAATAAAATCTTAAAAAAAAAGAAAAATTAAATTTCCTGGGGCACCAGGGTGGCTCAGTCTGTTAAGTGCCAACTCTTGGTTTCGGCTCAGGTCATGATCTCAGGGTCCTAGGATTGAGCCCCAAGTCAGGCTTCCACATTCAGCAGGGAGTCTACTTGAGGATTTCTCTTCCTCTACCTCTGTCCCTCCCCACCCCCTCTCTCTCTAAAGTAAATAAATAAATCTTAAAAAAAAATTAAATTTCCTTAGTACTTACAGCCCACTTGACAAGTCCTGGAAACAGGTAGAGTGACCTTCCTCTGGGAGCTCAGAGCCTCAATGTTGACACTTCGCTAAAAGCAAAAGGCAATCTTAGCCCAACCCACCCAGGATCCTGTGAGTCTACTTTAACAAATAAAAATTCCTTTGGAAATTTCCTTTATCTCTACCCCACTAGATACATGTTAGCAATCATCCTCCAAGCATATGGCCCACTGATATACACCTGAAGGGTCTCATGACTCAGGGTTTACTAAACAGTAATAAATGACCATTTCACGGGGCGCCTGGGTGGCTCAGATGGTTAAGCGTCTGCCTTAGGCTCAGGTCATGATCCTGGGGTCCTGGGATCGAGCCCAGCGTTGGGCTCCCTTCTCAGCGGGGAACCTGCTTCTCCCTCTCCCTCTGCCCCTCCCATGCTCTCACTTTCTCAAATAAATAAATAAAATCTTTTTTTAAAATTTGTATAATAAATAAATGACCCTTTACCAACAATAGCTAGACCCTCGGGGTCCTATAAACCTTGCTTCCAAAATTCCTTAGAGACTTACACTATCCTTAACCCCCTCCCAACTTGAAAGTATATATATCTGGCCATTCCTCGTGACCCCAGCACAGCTCTTTCTGCCCATGGGTCCTGTCCCCATGCTTTAATAAAACCACCTTTTTGCACTGAAGACATCCCAAGAATTCTTTCTTGGCCTTTGGCTCTGAACCTCAACACTTTTTACCTCAGTACCAATACAAAGCGTGGAACATAGTAGGCATTCAGTGAACGAATCAAAGTAGATGAGTTATTCTTATCCAACTTAAGGTTGAACTAGTTTGCCCTGTCGAAGGGTCTTTTTGTTCTGGAACAGCATGGTTACATATATTAATCAGCTAAGGCCATTATAATAAGAAAATACCATAAACTGGGTGTCTTAAAGAAAGTTCTTTTTTGGGGCGCCTGAGTGACTCAGTAGGTTAAGCATCTGACTCTTGTTTCAGCTCAGGTCATGATCTCAGGGTCCTGGGATCCAGACCCACGTCAGGCTCTATGCTCAGCGTGGAGTCTGCTCTCATCTTATTAGGGCACTAATCCCCTCATGAGGGACCCCGGCTCATGATGTCATCTAAACCTAGGTACCTCCCAAAAGCCCCATCTCCAAACACCATCACATTGGAGGTTAGGGCTTCAACATACAAATTTAGAGAGGAAACGATTCAGTCCATAGTTTTGTGTTCTTCTGTCATCTTGTTTTTCTTTAAGACCTATGTATCTCACAGATATCTTGGTGGCTTATGATCCCCCCCAAAAAAGCATGTTCTAGGTAACTGAGGAAGGACCTGGATATCTTGGACTTCTTTGATATTTACTTGGGTTTTCTTTCCTCTGCTGTATCGTAGCCTTTGTCATTATTACAATAGCTTATATAAATATACTTTGCTGAGCCTCTGAGTCCTTTGGATCATCTGACCCTGTGTAATTGCTGCAGCCCCCTCCTGCTGAGCCACCTGTTTGGCTTCTACCGCTTCTGTGAACTCCTTCCCGAAGGTCAGATGCGTCTAAGGGGAGAGAGGGCGCGAGATGAGGCGGCGTGACTGCTCAGGCAGCGCGGCCCTGAGGCCCCCACATCACTGGGAGGAAGAGGCCAGGAATGGCTCCAGCAGCTGGAGGCCTCTGTGAGGCCAGAACACCCTTCCACCTCCACATCCGTGTCCAAACTGAGCTCCCACCCCCAGAAGCCTCGGCTGCCTCAACAGTGCCCGCATGTCAGTGTGTCGCCCGTGGTGCGGCGATCTCAAGCAGAAAACAGCCCGTGGGCACCAGACGGTACCCGCTCAACTGACCACCTCCCCAGGGGAGGAGACTGTGGGTTCTAGGACCCCCACCGCCGACTAGTGCTCATCCAAGGTCCTTTGATGGCCTGTTCGGAGCCCCCAGAGAGGCCAGATGGAAAACTGAGCCCGTGAGAGGGAAGGATGCAGCTGGTTCTCAGGGATTCGAGGGCGTGCTGCTCTTTGCTTATGGCTTAACCGGTCCACTTCTTTCTCACAGCAGCCTCCCCATGAAACAGGAAGAAAATTCGAGAAAAGATTTCCAAATCATGATTTCACAAATTTTGCAAATTGTGGTATTCCTTATCTGTGAGTGGTACTGGTGAAGAATTTAAAAGAAAGAGAAAGTAGGTAAAGCTATTGTTTAGGATGAGGATTTAAATTTCTGATTATCTACAGGTCTCCCCTAACAACATGCATAACTGAGACTTGGCTGAAATAAACATCCCTGATGATAGTGCAAACAGTGGGAATAGATCTGACAACTCTTATTGCCTAGCTTACAGCAACTTACCGACCAATCCAATTTTTTATTAAAAAGGAAGAAGTAAAGGGAAAAATAGCATTTGTTTTTCTGTCAAATTCTATTTGTTTAATTTCTTCTTCCACTCTCCTAACTTCTCCATTTTTTTAATATAAACTGCTCATGACTTCCACTGAAGACTAAATCTTGGCCCCTCTTTTAGAATCTTTGACACCTTTAACCCCCAAACTATGCCTGTTGTGTTCTATCTGCTGTTTCTAGACTGTTGTTCAAAGTCTGAGGAAGAGAGGTGCCTGGGTGGCTCAGTCATAAGCCTCTGACTCTTGATCTCAGCTCAGGTCTTGATCTCAGGGTCCTGAGTTCAAGCCCCACATTGGGCTCCATGTTGAGCATTGAACCTACTTAAAAAAAAAAAAAAAGTCTGAGGAAGAAAATCTAATCCTGAGAAATGAAAAGTGAAGTATATTATTAAATAAAAATTCTCTCTAGAAGAGCCAGCTGAGGGCAGCAGGTTTCCCATAAACTCTGATTTTATTTTCATGCTTCTTAGATATGTTTTTTTGTGGTCAGCCCAGGTTTCCCTGTACAGAATGAAAGGAGCTTGGCAAACAATCTGAACTTTTCTAGGAGTAAAGCTACACACACTCTAGGGATAAAAGCAAAACTGAAGCAGACCCATTGTAACAAAGCCTAAAAGCAAGCCTCAACAAGACAGCGTTATCTATTAGTAATTTAACTGCCTGCCAGAATAAAACATAACATTTTTATGGAAAGATACAATAATCCAGAACCTCTACAACATATTATTGCAATGTCCAACATACAACAAAAAATTACTGGACATGAAAAGAAGGAAAAATGTAACCAATAATCTGCAAATAAAGCAGTCAATAAAGCAACTTCTTTTTTTATTTGTAGCTACTCCAGACAGTTTCTAACTCCATGATACCCTACAGCTTCTTTTTATACTTTGAGTTACCACCTTAACAACTTTATACCTGGTTAACAGGGTTTTTTTTTTATTATTATTGAAGTATATTTGATATATAACATTATATTACTTTCAGGTGTACAATATAATGATTAGATATTTATATATATTGTGAAATGATCACCACAGTAAGTCTAGTTAACGTCTGTCACCACACATAGCTACAAAATTTTATCTCTTCATCCACTGATGGACATTTAGGTTGTTTCCACATTTGGCTATTGTAAATAATGCTGCAATCGCACACATACACACACACACCCCTTATCAGCCATGAAAAAGAAGGAAATCTTGCCATTTGCAACAACATGAATGGACCTTGAGGGTATTATGCTAAGTGAAATAAATCAGACAGAGAAAGACAAACACCATATGACCTCACTTACATGTGGAATCTAAAAAAAATCCCAAACACACACACAAAAAGAAACTCATAAATAAAGAGACAGATTGGTGATTGCCAGAAGCAGGGCATCGGTGAAATGGGTGAAGGTGATCAAAAGGTACAAACCTCCAGTTATAAAACTAATAAGTCATGGGGATGTCATGTACAGCATGTGACTATAGTTAATAGTACTGTTTTGCATATTCGAAAGTTTCTAAGAGAGTACATCTTAAAGTTCTCATTATAAGAAATATTTAATGAATTTCTAAGTGATAAGAAGTAATGACAAGATGGGCGCCTGGGTGGCTCAGTTGGTTAAGCGACTGCCTTCCGCTCAGGTCATGATCCTGAAGTCCCGGGATCGAGTCCCACATTGGGCTCCCTGCTCAGCGGGGAGTCTGCTTCTCCCTCTGACCCTCTTCCCTCTCGTGCTCTCTCTCATTCTCTCTCTCTCAAATAAATAAATAAAATCTTTAAAAAAAAAGAAGTAATGACAAGATGCTTAACATCATTAGCCATCTAGGAAACGCAAATCAAAATCACAGTGAGATACTGCCTCACACCCACTAGGATGCCTATTAGCAAAAAGACAGCCAATAATTACAAGTACTGGTGAGTATGTGGGAAAAGAAAAAGGGGGAACCCTCATACATTGTTGGTGGTAAGGCAAAATGTGCTGTTGCTTTGGAGAACAGTCTGGCAGCTCCTCAAAAGTTAAACATAGAATCACCATATAACCCAATAATTCCATTCATAGGTGTATACCTAGAGAAACAAAACTATATGTCCACACAAAAACTTGTACAGGAATGTTTCTAGCAGCATTATTTATAATAGCCAAAAAGCCAAAGAGTCAAAAAGTGGAATCAACCCAAACATCATTTGACCTATGAATGCATAGACAAAATGGTATATCCATACAGTGAATATTATTTGGTAAGAAAAAGAAAGGACGTACTCAAGAGGTATACAAATATCAAATCATTATGTTGTACATCTGAAACTAACATAATGTTCTATGTCAATTACATCTCAAAAAAAAAAAAAAAAAGGCAGTACAGGCATACCTCAGAGATATTGTGGATTTGGCTCCAGACCACCATGGTAAAGTGAATATTGTGATAAAATGAGTCAAATGAATTTTGGGGTCTCCTAGTGCATATAAAATTATGTTTACAGTTTTCTGTAGTCTAATAAGTGTGCAATAGCATTATGTCTAAAAAATGTACATACCTTAATTTTAAAATACTTTAATGCAAAGAAATGCTAACCATCATCTGAGCTTTCGGCAAGTTGTAATCTTTTGCTGGTGGAGGGTCTTGCTTTGATGTTGACAGCTGCTGACTGATGAAGGTTGGGGTGGTTGTGGCAATTTCTTAAAATAAGACAACAATGAAGTTTGCGCTGCATCAATTGACTCTTCCTGTCACAAATGATTTCTCCGTAGCGTGCGATGCTGTTTGAGAGCACTACCCACAACAGAACTTCTTTCAAAATTGTAATCAATCCTTTCAAACGCTGCTTTAACAACTAAGTTTATGCAATATTCCAAATCCTTTGTTGTCATTTTGACAATCTTCACCAGGAGTAGATTCCATCTCAGGAACCACTTTCTTTACTCATCCTTAAGAAGCAGCTCCTCACCTGTTCAAGGTATCGGAGATTGCAGCAGTTCGGTCCCATCTTTGGGCTCCACTTCTAATTCTCGTTCTCTTGCTATACCCACCATATCTGCAGTGACTTCCTCCACTGAAGTCTTGAGCCCCTCAGAGTCATCCATGAGGGTTGGAATCAACTTCCTCCAATATCATGTTGATATTTTGACCTCTTCCCATGAGTCACAAATGTGATGAATCCTTTCCAGAAGGTTTGCAATTTACTTTGCCCAGATTCATCAGAGGAATTGCTGTCTATGACAGCAAAAGCCTTACAAAATGTATTTTCTTAAATAATAAAGCTTGAGAGTTAAAATGACTCCTTCATCCACAGGCTGCAGAATGGATGTTGTGTTAACAAGCATGAAAACCACATTAATCTCATTGTACATCTCTACCAGAGCTCTTGGGTGACCAGAAGCCTGTCAATGAGCAGTAATATCTTGAAAGGAATCCTTTTTTCTGAGTAGGTCTCAATAGCAGGTTTAAAATATTCAGAACCATATTGTAAACAGATATGCTGTAATTCAAGATTCATTCCATTTACACAGCACAGGCTGAGTAGACTTAACATATTTCTTAAGGGCGGTAGGATTTTCAGAATGATAAATGAGCATTGGCTTCAACTCAAAGTCACCAGCTACATTAGCCCCTAATAAGAGAGTGAACCTGTCCTTTGAAGCTTTGAAGCCAGGCAGGGACTTCTCTCTAGCTCTGAAAGTCCTAGATGGCATCTTCCCAAATAAGACTGTTTAAAAAATAGTAATAATAAGGTTGTTTTGCCTACACTGAAAATCTGTGGTAGAGTGTAGCCATCTTCCTGAGCTGTCCTAGCTAGACCTTCTGGAGAACTCGCTGAAGCTTCCATATCAGCACTCGCTGCCACCTTGCACTTTTATATCATGGAGACGGCATCTTTCCCACGAGCCAGCCTCTGCTAGCCTCATATTTGTCTTCTGCAGCTTCCTCGCCTCTCTCAGCCTTCATGGAATTGAAGACACTTAGGGCCTCGCTCTGGATTTGGCTTAGGCTTAACGGAATGTCATGGCTGGTTTTATCTTCTATCCAGACTGCGAACCCTTTCTCCATATCAGCAATGAGGCTGTTTCACTCTTTATTCTGGTGTTCACTGGAGTAGCACTTTTAATTTCCTTCAAGAGCTTTCCCCTTGCGTTCACAACTTGGCTGCCTGGCACAAGAGGCCCGGCTTTCAGCCGGTCTCAGCTTTCGACACGCCTTCCTCGCTAAGCTTCATCATTCCTAGCTTTTGATTTAAAGTGCGAGACATGCGACCCTGCCACTCACTTAAACACTTAGAGGCCATGTAGGGTTTTTTAATTGGCCTGATCTCAATATTGTTGTGTCTAAGGGACTAGGGAGGCCCGAGGAGAGGCAGAGAGATGGGGACCAGCTGGTTGGTGGAGCAGGCCAGAGCACACACAGCATTTATGGATTAAGTTCGTTGTCTTATGTGGGTGCAGTTCATGATGCACCCAAACAAGTACAATGGTAACATCAAAGATCACTGATCACACATCACCGTAACAAACAAAATAACCGAAAAGTTTGGAACATTGCAAGAGTGCTCGCTTCGGCAGCACATATACTAAAATTGGAACATTGCAAGAATTACAAAAAAGTGACACAGAAACACAAAGTGAGCAAATGCTGTTGGGAAAATGGCACCATTGACTTGCTCAATACAGGGTTGCCACAAGCCTTCAATGTGAAAATGTGACGTCTACCGGGGTCGCTGGGTGGCTCAGTCGGTTGAGTGTGTGGCTCTTGATTTCGGCTCAGGTCATGAGCTCAGGGTCCTGGGATTGAGCCCCAAGTGGGGCTCTGTGCTCAGCGGGGAGTCTGCTTCAGGACTCTCTCTCCCTCTGCCCCTCCCCCCACTCGTGTGTTTTCTCTCTCTCAAATAAATACATATATATTTTTTATTTTATTTTTTAAAATGAATTCTTTTTATTGCAAACAAACGTCTTAAATTAATTTCTCCACCCACAAATGTGATGTCTACAAAGTGCAATAAAATGAAGTACGCCTGTACTGGTTCGTAATCTACAACATGAGCAGACCTTGAAAACATGATGCTAAGTGAGAGAAGCCAGTTATCAAAAGCCATATAGGGTATGATTCTATTTATATGGAATGTCTAGAATAGGCAAATCTATGGAGACAGGAAGAAAATTACTGGTTACCAGGAGCTGGGGGAAGGGAGCAATGGGGAGTGACCACTAATGGGGTTTCTGTGGGGGGAGGGATGAAAATGTTCTAAAATTAGGTTGTGGTGGTAGATGCTCAACTCTTGGATATACAAAAACCATGGGATTACACACTTCAAATGGGTGAATTTTATGGTATGAAATGATAAGTCTATGTGGTATGAAATGATAACACTATATTTCAGTAGTGTTACCCCCCCCCCAGAAAAAAGCAATCATGGCATTTTCCTTTCATGATAATATATGAAATAATGAAATAACACCTGATGTCATCTTAGCATTGATTAAACATGGTGTTTGGTTTCTTAATTATCAAAGCAATCCTGGGACTTAAGTATTAATATCCCTATCTCGTAGATGAGTGAACAGTCATTTTCCTGGATTTGAGGTCAGGTCTGTATGGTTCCCACACTCTGCCTGGGAAGAACTGGAGTGACTGCAAAGCCAGGGTCAGTGCCTGGCAGGAAGCGGGTTGCAGTCAGAGGAGCCAAGGTCAAGGCTGAGCTGACATGGAAAGTAGAGCTGATCTTGACCCCAGGGGTTCAGGTGGAGGAGAATTAGGCAGGTGCTGATTTTTCCTAGGCTGGACAAAACCATAGCTCCTGGTTATGGGACATGGGGAATGGGGCTGGCAGCAGAGCATAATTATCCTAAACTCAGTCATTTGCTAAAAACCTGCCCAGTGCTAACTCTTCTACCAAGTCAACAGTATGGGATCTTCTCCCCACCCTTAGTTCTTCCTGAGGCTCTGACTCTCCCTGGGAAGGTTTCACTCCTTCTGTTGGAACACTGCAGCCAGAAAGGTTCTGCCCTCTCCCTGGTGCAGGGGCTCTTTCCCTTAGGCAGGGTGTGGGTTCTGTCCCAGGGAGAAGCCTACAGATGCCCTCATAGGTCAGAGGTGCATGGCAAACTGCTGCATGGACAGTTTCTGGACCCTCATTTCAAGTGCTGGCTTGAGATTGGGTTAGAATTTTGGCTTCAGGAGCGCCTGGGTGGCTCAGTCAGTTAAGTGTCTGACTCGGTTTCAGCTCAGGTCATGATCTCGGGGTCATGAGATCAAGCCCTACGTCAGGCTCCGCACCCAGCATGGATTCGCCTTGAGATTCTCTCTCTCCCTCTGCGCCTCCCCCTCCAAATAAATAAAAATCTTAAAAAAAAAAAAAAAAAAGCTTCAGACTCAGGTAGCAAACCAGTCACAAAAGCCATCAGGGCAAAGAGGAGAGAAGAGAAGGTAGATGAGTTCAGTATTGCCTGTGAATATATGGTTTCATCCCCAGATGACGTCCAGGAAACGAGGACCCTCTGGGCAAGACCCTTATTCCTGCAGACTGACAGTAATATGGAAACCCATTCCGAGTCCCCTCTCTTTCCTGCCTTTTCTGGACGGGGTTTCCAGCTTTGACCAGTTTTCCTGTCTGGTCCCCCACCCGCAACTCCCCCCAAATTTGCTGTACCATCTTGTTTTCCTTTCCTGAGGCTCAGCAAGGGTAGATTCATCTGGAAACGGCCATTGCTGGCAGCGCTGCTCTGTCCTTGTTCTTCCCAGCCTGCAGGACCATCCGCTCAGAGCTCCCTGCCCACCTGCCCTTGCCCATTTAACTGTCAGGACTCCGCCACCAGCTGTCCTCATTCAGGCAGAGGTGGGGCTCTCCACCTAGGTTATTTGGTGGGGTTAGAAATAATAGGGTGGCTCAATCAGAGAAAGACATGTATCATATGACCTCACTGATATGAGGAATTCTTAATCTCAGGAACAAACTGAGGGTTGCTGGAGTGGTCGGGGGTGGGAGGGATGGGGTGGCTGGGTGATGGACATTGGGGAAGATATGTGCTATGGTGAGCGCTGTGAATTGTGTAAGACTGTTGAATCACAGATCTGTACTTCTGAAACAAATAACGCAACATATTTTAAGAAAAAAGAAAAAGAAGAAGATAGCAGGAGAGGAAGAATGAAGGGGAGTAAGTCAGAGGGGGAGATGAACCAGGAGAGACGATGGACTCTGAAAAACAAACTGAGGGTTCTGGAGGGGAGGAGGGTGGGGGCATGGGTTAGCCTGGTGATGGGTATTAAAGAGGGCACATTCTGCATGGAGCACTGGGTGTTATGAACAAACAATGAATCATGGAACAGTACACCAAAACAAATTATGTAATATATGGTGATTAACATAACAATAAAAAAATTAAAAAAAAGAAATAATAGGGTGGCTCACTCAGTCCCACAAATCTTGCAGACTCTGCTTTGTCACATCACCTGACTTAGCCTCCTTGGCTAACCTTCTGAAGTCTCAGATTTTCTCTCTCCAGCGGGCAGGGTCCTCCCCCTCCTTCCACAGCCATGTGACTGTATGTCCTGCCTCCGCAGCCAGCATGTCACCCTGTCTGCAGTCCTCCTGTGTCTGGCCCACACCACACACCCAGTCTCATCCTTAGGTAGCTCATCAGTGTCTTTCTTAAATGCTCTGTTAGAACACCTCCCTGTGGGCTCTGCCAGGAAGGACCACCCTAGAAGTTGTCAGCTTTGTATTGCCGATCATTGTCATCAATGTCTACAATTGCCCAAATCCAGGAGGCAAAGCTGGGGGTGAGGGGCCTGGGGGGTGGGGGAGGGCAAAAGAAGCACCAGGTTAGAGCCACCAGCCTCCCTCCTCAGATCTTTGTTACCTGCAAATTCCAGTAGCCCAGTCACCCAGAGGAGGAGGTGAGAGGAGAAACAGTGGAGTGAGGGGGTTAATTATGTGATTTGGGTCTCTTACAGACACGCTGGGCCTCTTCCCCAAACTCTCGATTAAACAGCTTATTTCAATTCAGAGACCAAACTGTCTGAAGTGTGTTCTGCTGGAAGCTGAGCCTTGGTTGTCTAGTTAGTTATCCCTTCCAGCTTTCCCTTGTTTAGGAGTCCAGGCCACCCTTCAGTGGCACCTGCTGCCTGGGGATGGCACCAGCCTAAGAGGGCCCCAGATGCTGCCTGCTGCTGGGCACTTTTTGCTCCAAAGATGTGCTCAGGAAATCAAAAAATGTGATGCAGTCCATCTAAGCATCCTTGACTGGTATGGCGCCCACGTCCCGTGCAGATGGAGAAGGAGTACCACCCTGAAAACACACCTCGGGGAGGCAAATAATGGATGCCCAAGGTATTTAAATCCTAATTCCTGGAACCTGTGAATAGTTATGTTACCTGATAAGGGGAATCAGAGTGCCAGATGGAATTAAAGTTCCTAACCAGCTGAATTTGAGATAAGGCAATTATCCCAGATAATCGTTCAAAAAGTTGGAAAAGGTTTGGCAACCTTTGTTGCCATCAAGTCCCCAGAATACCTTGACCGGTGCAGACGGCCTCCAGCCCTCCTTAGGGAAGAAGGGACCTGGGCTTCTGCCCTAGTCCTGTGCTTTCTTGTTTGTTTTTAAGTAGGCTCCACACCCAGTGGGGAGCCCAGTGAGGGGCCTGAACTCACAACCCTGAGATCGAGACCTGAGTTGAGATCAAGAGTTGGACACTCAATGAACTGAGCTACCCTGGGGTCTCTGCCCTAGCCCAGTCCTGTTTGTTACTGGAAGGGGTTAACGTCTGGGTAGAGGGGTGGTGTGAAGGCATCGGACCAACTCCAACCTAAACAGCACAGACCTTCGCAGGGGTTCTAAACCCACTTGGCCCTCCTGTTTGTCCACAGTAAATGCCAAAGCTGGCCGGGCGTCTTTGCTTGTTACAGCCCAGATCTTCTTTTTCTTTTTCATATCTTTTTTAAGATTTTCTTTTTAAGTAACTCTATACTCAACATGGGGCTCGAACTCACAACCCCAAGAACAAGAGTTGCGTGCTCTACCAACTAAGCCAGCCAGGCACCCCTACAGCCCAGATCTTTAAATTCTGTGTCCTTCTCGTGGCCCGATAATGAATTTCTCTCCTGGAAAAACCATCGATCTCTTCTTTGGAGACTTCTTGGCATAAATGCCAGGTCCTCATTGTCCTCAATTCAATTTGTTTCTTTTTCTCCCCTTTAGCCTGAAGGGCATTTACCTCGACCTGTATCTGGGCTTCTATTTTGGGGAGTTAGTTGCCCAGTAGCTGAAGTTTTCTGGATTTAATGGTCCCTGAAAATTGGTGCCAATTGAACAAACCAATCAATCTGACCCTGAACGACTATCTCATCATCCGGGAGCTTATGTTTTCCATTATAAATCCAGGCTGAAGTTACAGTGACCATAAGGGAAGTTATAGCTTCCCCTTATCGTTGCCCATGGGTACTTAACAGAGAGCTCCTCTTGGGCAGACCATTGTTTCATTGTTGAGGTAAAGACCCACTGGAGATCAGTGCCCTTCTAAGAGATCCAAGAGAGCTCCCTCACCCTCCCACCATGTGAGGACATCTGGAAGACGGCTGTCCTCACAACAGGAAGCTGGCTCTTACCAGACACCAAATCTGCAGGTGACTTGATCTGGGACTTCCCAACCTCCAGGACTGTGAACAATAAATCTCTGTGGTTTATAAGCCACACAGTCTATGATATTCTGTTATAGCAGCCCAGATGAATGAAGACATTAAGTTTTTGCCCAAAACCCTCCCCACTGTTCCTCCTTTCCCACTCACTTTAAGAGCAGACCTTAGAATGAGATCTTGTCATTTGCAACAACGTGGATGGAACTGGAGGGTGTTATGCTGAGCGAAATCAGTCAATCAGTGAAAGACATATATCATATGACCTCACTGATATGAGGAATTCTTAATCTCAGGAAACAAACGGAGGGTTGCTGGAGTGGTGGGGGGTGGGAGGGAGGGGGTGGCTGGGTGACAGACATTGGGGAGGGTATGTGCTATGGTGAGCGCTGTGAATTGTGCAAGACTGCCTGCTGCAGGCAGGCATCTGAAACAAATAATGCAATATATGTTAAGAAAAAAAAAAGAAGAAGAAGAAGATAGCAGGAGGGGAAGAATGAAGGGGGGGAAATCGGAGGGGGAGATGAACCATGAGAGACGATGGACTCTGAGAAACAAACTGAGGTTCTAGAGGGGAGGGGGGTGGGGGATGGGTTAGCCTGATGACGGGTATTAAAGAGGGCACGTTCTGTGTGGAGCACTGGGTGTTATGCACAAACAATGAATCATGGAACACTACATCCAAAACTAATGATGTAATGTATGGTGATTAACATAATAAAAAAAAGAAAAGAAAAGAAGAGCAGACCTTAGTACATCTCTGCACAAATGACTGTCCTTGACCCCAGGGAGTTTCTCCCGCGGTCACAGCCACAGGCGGGCGGGAGGTTCTGTTCTCCCGGTGGTGCAGAGGGGGCACAACCATGCTGTTCTTCTTAGCTTTATGGGATCTTCTCCCCTTCATCTGTAACTCTAGCCACCAACCCAAAACACAGGGGTCTGGGGGCAACCAAGGTCACTACCAAATGCTTTGGCAACCAGGGTCACTACCGTCCCAGCACCCTAATCCGTAGCTGCTTAGTTGAGCTGCAGGGTCACACCTATCTTTTTCCAAAAGGGCCTCCAGAAGAAGCGATGTTAAAATCCAGTATGACCAATGTGTCAGGGGCAGGTGGGCCAAGCCCCACATAGTATGGCCTCTGCGTGGGCTGAATGGCATCCCCCAGAAGATACGCCCACCCTGGACCTTAGAACGTGACCTTATTTGAAACCAGGGTCTTTGCAGATGTCTGTAAGGATCTCAAGATTACATCATCCTGGAGGAGGAAGGTCCAATAACGACAGTCTTCACCAGAGACAGGGAAATGGAGAAAGAGGCACAGAAAAGGAGGCAGAGATTGACCTGTCTCCAGGCTACGGCAGGCCAAGGACTGCTGTCGGCCACAAGCTAGAAAGAGAGGCCTAGGTCTGAGGGCCTCCAGAAGGCACTCAGCTGCTGACACTGTGATTTCAGACTTCTGGCCTTCAGAACTGTTGTTTTAAGCCACCAGGTTTGGGGCAACTGTTACAGCAGCCATAGGAAACTAATACAGACTCCTTCACGGCAGGACGAATGGGCCAACTTTGGCCAACTTTTGTCAAAAGTTACAAGTTTTGAATTACGAACACAGAATTTTTTAGTTTGTAAAAAAACGGCAGTTTTTCCTCAGCTGCCAGAGAAATTCATTGTTTTAAGACACTCTACTTGGCAAGCAGGCCCCGAGTCTTGTTGGGGCTTATTGGTCATAGTTTCTCCCGTTGGCAGGCAGCCAAGGCCACTAAGAATGAGATCTTTAACTTGCTAAACAACAAAACATCATTATAAAGACAAGAAATACCAAGCGTTGGGGAGGATGTGGCGAAAAGGGAACCCTCACACACTGCTGGTGGAAATGTAAATTGGTGCCGTCACTATGGAAAACAATGCAAAGTATCCTCAAAAAATTAAAAATAGATCTATCACATGATCTAGCAATTCCAATTCCACTTCTGGGTATTTACCCAAATAAAATGAACATGCTAACTCGAAAAGACCTGTGCACCCTTCTGTTCACTGCAACATTATTTACAACAGCCAAGATATGGAAGCAACTTACCTGTCCATCATTGATGGATGAATGGATAAAGATGTAGTCTATATACACAATGGAATATTATGCCGCCATTAAAAAAAAAAAATGAGATCTTGCCTTTTGTGACAACATGGATGGACCGTGAGGATGTTATGCTAAGTGAAATAAGTCAGAGAGAGAAAGACAAATACCATATGATTTCACTGTGGAATCTAAAAAGCAAAGCAAATGAACAAACAAAACTCAGACACACAGAGAATAGACTGGTGTTTATCAGAAGGGAAGGAGGATGGGGGTGGGCGCTAAGGGGTCTCAGGTCAACTCTACGGTGAGGAACGGTAACTCAACTTATTGTAGTGATCACTTTGCAGTGTGTGCACAAGTATCAATCCGCTGTATGTTACACCTGGAATTAACATAATGCTCGGTAAAAAATAAGATTACATAATTATGCATGCTTGTTATAGACAAATGGAACATATATAATGTATAATGAAAAAATAAAAACCTTCCTATGCCGAGATTAAAAAAAAAAGATATCATCACAGACCGAAAACCGTGGACCCCAGAGGAATTTTTTAGCAGTTCAAGCATGTGAGACATTTCAATGCCAATTACAACAGTTCATACAATAAATGCGCTGGACCCTTCACTTACAAAGTTATTTCATCTTTATCTCCAGCACCAGCACCACCACCCCCCCACCCTGCCCATGGCTTCCCTGCAAGTTTTTTGCCCAAACTCTATTAGGTGTTTTTTTTGTTTTGTTTTTTTTTTTTACAGAAACACAAACCAAGTAGTTTTAACGCAGGCATCACAGGGGGGTCTGTGTGGTAGCTGGACCGAGAGGGAGCAACTCACACCGGTCAGCACAGCTTTGCACTGCCTTTTGGTTTTAAGTGGCCATCAATTCAGCCTCAAACTCCTTTTTAAAGATTTTATTTATTTAAAAAGAGAGTGTGTGTGAGCAGGGGGAGGGGCAGAGGGAGACAGAGAATCTCAAGCAGACTCCACACTGAGCGTGGAGCCCAACTTGGGGCTTGATCCCACAACCCTGAGATCATGACCTGAGCCTAAATCAAGAGTCACACGTTCAACCGACTGCGCCACGCAGACGCCCCTCAAACTCACTTTTAACACCCGAAGGCACCAATCCTATCTCTACCCACTTACTGCCAAATGTTTATTAACAGGTGTAATCAACTATCAGGTTCCAGAAAATTCTATACACTAACCTGATCCATGACCCTCACAGTTCCCAAATAGGTAGGACGGCTGCCCTCTGGCCCACTATTTAGGTGACGGCTGCGCTACTAGATCCTGGGGCACATATATTATTAAGGGCACTGTACCTTCAGGGGCCCCACACTGGGCACCAAATCTGTCAAGTTCATGCACATATGACAAGCCAAGGCCAAAGCCAGTTCTAATTTGACCAGTAAAGATACAAAGAGCCGCTTGTGAATTTACCGTTGATTACTTACATGGATGGTCAAAAGAAGAATAAGGGTGTTCTAGCAAACCATCAGCTGAAACAGCTTGCATCTTGCTTCATAGGCACCAGTGAAGGTTTCTCTTGCAGAGATGGTAACTGGTTAGCTGTATTGTTAAAGGCACAGGTTCTAGAATCAAACGCTTTGTGGCTTTAGTAACATAACCTCTCTGATCTTCGGAGATCATCTTCATCTATAAAATGGGAGTCACATTCATTTTAGGGTTGTTAACAGCGAGGGTTAAACATTCCATCATGTAAGGCCTTTAATGCCTTCAGTGTGTGTTAAGAACACACTATTTATCTCAACAAACATTGACCATTATTAGCGAAGTATCCACAGGGCTTTATTCCCACGTGTAAGTCACCTTCATGATTTAGGAAACAAGGCAGGGAACAAACATTCACCTCCTATATAAAGCTTCCACCAAGACTGAAAAATCATGTCACAACATGTATCCAATTATTTGGGAAGACACAAGTAACAGCAACACTGAACCTAGCCTAATGGCTTTAACCCACCCGGATCCACGATAAAGCTATTTCAAACAAGATTGGGTTAAGTAGGGAAAAAGAGAAAAGATGTGGCAGGAGAGGAGGGAAAGGAGTGGAAAAAGAGAGAGCCTGGCGCCACTATTCTTAGCAAATACCCCCCACTGTTCCCGGTGGAAGGGAAGGCTTCACTCATCTGCTCGAGACCCAGGGCAGACATACAACCTAAGTGGGAGGGATGGGCCATTCTTCACGTGTCCCCTTTTCACGAGATTTCACAAGACCATCACTGGCACTGGGCCCATCTATTTACTCAACAGCTAACCTAGAATGTTTCTTCAAGCATAGTGTTGCCCAGGACCGCCATGTCATCTTTGAAAGACATGTCAGAGAGGAAAGGGCTGGACCGAGAATCAGGAGAGCCAAGTTAGGAGAGGAGGTTGTGTCCCACGGGGTTGTCCCTCCACCGACCTGACATTCAAAAAAGGAAAACAGGCAAGGGCAGGACCACGGTGATGACCAAAATCCAGGAGGAAGAAGCCATTTGCATAGTTCTTCTTAGGGCAGGTATCAGGAAGGGCAACCCCTCTTCCCCATTTTCCCAGCTGTGGCTGCTCTGCATTGTGATTTTGCAACGTTTTTTCCCTGTGGAGGCCTTATTCCAGCATGCAAAGGAAGCGAATAGCAAGGCACCACCTCCAAGCCACTCCTGTTGGCTGTCGGCTAATTTAAGAAAAATGCCTCATTTGTATTTAAGCGACTCTGGTCCCTGGGAACCAGGGCTCACACATCGAAGTCAGCCACTGAAGGTCAGTGCATCTCGGCTACCAGACCCTGAAAGCCCCCCCGGAGATACACACATATGCACACGCGCGCGCGCACTACACAGCTTTCCATAGAAGTTTCCTTTTATTTTGAAATTGAAACAGCAGAATGAAGTGGTTTATAGCTGAAACAACTTCACGGGAAAAGCTGGAGTGCTCATCCAGCAAAAGAACAAATTCGCAAAGTCTGAGCCACAGCTGCCCCACCTCCCCGGACAGAGTAAAGAACAGATGAAAGGGCAGGAGAAAGGGTACAACCAAAATCTGGTGGTGATGGCTGGCACGTGGCCAGCCAAGTACAATTTTCAAAGTGGCCACAATTACAGACCAGGAGGACAGTCACATGCAGGGGCCCCTCCAGCCCCCACCAGGATTCTTATCCGTAAAAACACACCTTCCACTCTCCTGAGTGAGTGGGGTCTCAGGACTGGAGACCAATTCACTTTGCCTCAGGGGAGAGGGCTCCTCTGACTTAGTCTGGTTTCCGGGACCAGGATGAAGATGCTGGAGAAAGGGGAGAATCCAAGTGGTGGTAGAGGATGTTTATTCATTACGCTAACTCATCATCTGCTGAAATTCATTTTGAACAGCTTTACATTGCAGTGGGTTACATAAAATTTACACAGAAGTGTTACAAGTGTTACAAGCGGCCCCCCAACCCCCACAGGGGGAAATGGTGAGTCGAGACGTAAGCACCCCAACACACACACAGTCTTTATTCTTGGCGGGGGGGGGGGCTGAAATCACCTGGCGGGGGGGGGTTTGGGGGGGGCACGGGGGGGCCTCACGGGGGGGGGAGGGGGGGGGGGGGGGGGGGGGGGGGGGGACGCAAGCCAGGGGGGCGCTGTGAAAGCTGTACCTGTTAGAATAGCACGTTATCTTAAACAAGTGGAGAAACTCGCCAAAGAGTGAAACTTATTTACGGGGGGAAAAAAAAAGAGAAAAGTTTGGGGAATTAAAACAATCCAGTGGTGACTGGAAAATGTCTCCCTCTTTTTTTTTTTAATTTTTAATTTTTTTTTTTTTTGGTTTTTTAAAATTTTTTGGAAAGTATTTTTAAGGTAATATTTTTTTTCCTTTGGAAAAAGAAATCTTTTTCCCCCCTAACCTAAGCAAGTGGAGTTGCCACTACCTAATTTCTCTCTATTGTCTTGCTAAGAGGTAGATAAAACAAAAGTGAAATGGGGCTTCTATGAGGTCCATTAGAGGGTGGGGAGGGGCTGGGGCCGCCCAGTGGACTCCCCGACTACAAACACGCCTGAGCGACCAGAGGACGGGGCCTTGGACTCTCTCAGGACAAAGGATCCTGCACCACCTCTTCTAGAGCCAACTGTCCCCGTGAAGACAGAGAAGGGGGTACAATGGAGGCAGAGCATCTCAAGAGAAACCCTGAAGAGGTCTGAACTCTGGCTTCCCCAGGCTTCCTGACGCTAGGGCTGAGTGATGGGTTCCAGGCCCACGCCCCGACTTCACCTCCAGCCAGCCTCTCTGGTCTAACAAGACAGAGCAAGTGGGGGCGGGGGGCAGGCTGAAGGGAAAGGGGTGACATTGGACCCCAGGGCAAGGAAGGCAGAAAGGGGGTACTTAATTGCCAGACCTCCCAGCCCCATTGACAGGAGTGGGGGGATCCTGGCAGGCCTGCCTGTTCCTCAAGAACAAACCTTTTCTGGCATAAGCCTCAACGCACTTCTCCTGGCTGGGATTCATACCCTCATGCACGAGTCCCCGCCCTTGGTTCCAATCTTATTGTAAGGATTGAGGTAGTTAATCCATTTCTACTCGTAGCATCCATCACCTGTGGTTACTCAAAACACGTGCTCCCGAGGAGCTTCCTGCTAGTTCATTTCAAAAAAAAAAAAAAAAAAAAATTCTTTCATGTCTTGTCAGTCCGGATTCAACCATACTAAAGGCACCCTACTAAGGGTGCCATCATCAGGCTGTGCCCCAAGGAGGTGCATGGGCCCGAGGGTCAAGGTTGGGATCTGGCCCTCACCCTCTACCTCCACCTTTGGTCACGAGGTCTCCTCCCGGCTCCATACCCCGATAGAGAAGCCTTCTGTGTCCAAAGGAAAGAAACCGAAGCTTTCAGCTGGTGTTACTCCAAGTCTGAATACAAGAGAAATGTTCTGCATCGAAGTCATCGAGGGTTTGGAAGGGAAATGGCTTTATGGCCCCCTGGCACTGAGGATATGTCTTCCATCTTCCTGCAATTTGTTAGGCTGTGCTGTCCTCCTTCTACTGGTTTTCAACAAACAGGCAAAATGGTGGCATGGTTTGAATGCCAAAGCCACTAGGATCTCCCCCCACCCCTGGATGGGAGGTGGGAGGAAAGGATTGACTAGAGGTGCCAGCTTCTTCACGAACTGGAAGCTCGGGCGGTCCCTCTGGGGCTCTGTGAGGTAGTTACGCAGCACTGCTGGTTCCCAGTTTGGCAGAGGGTATGTCTGGGGTGGGAGGAGGGGAAGGCACCCTTGAGAGCTAACTGAGGCCCCTCCTCGCTGCCAGTCTGCCAGGCCTGAAGGGAACCCGCCGTGCTATCTCTGCAGTGGGGGCAGGGGACGGAGAGCAGTCCCACGTGGAGGGGCCCCAAACCTTCCCCCCCGTTCCCCAAAGTGCAACCAGGAGCCAACGGACCCCTTTCTCAGCTCCCTACCCCTTGGCAAGTCCCGCCCCCACGTCCCCCAGGAGCCTCAGAAGGGAAGGGACGCGTCTTTAGCTCACACTGTCTCCAGGAGCCCCCCCCCCAGACAGCCCAAGTCTATGTTGAAAGATGGCTACTGCTTTGATTCAGAAGCGGCCTCTCTCAGCCTCTGTCTGTCTGTCTTTGGCACAGAGGAAAACGGACAAAGAGCCACCTGGAGTGTCCCCCCCCCCCCCCAGTGTTCTCTGGGCTTTACACGGGGTCTTTGCTGCAATAGCTCCCAACCGCCCCCCTGGAAGTGGAGAGCTCACGAGGAAAGGAATAAAGACTAACAAGGACCTGGGGTGTGTGTGGGGGGGAGTGGAGAGCAGCAGGGGATAAAATTCCCTGTCCCTCCACTCGGCTCTCTCCTACCCAGACCCCTCCGAGGAGCTGAGTCCACAATCCAAACTGCAAAAGGCAACCAGATCCTAGAGGGGATTAAAGCCATCGGGGTGTTAACTGTCAGATGCAGCTTCAAAGTTAGTGAATCAAACCATTTTGGTTTTTTGTGTGTTCCACAGAATTAAAAAATATTATCTCAAAGAGATGGTCCTTTCTTAAAAATATATATGTAGCGCACACACACACACACACATATATATATAATCTTCGAGTATAAGAAGTGGTTTTTTAAAAAGTCGCTTTTCTCAGATCATCCAAATCTCCCAAGTGCTTTTCACGTTGACTTCTCTCGCCAAGGATGGGGAAATGGAGGTGATGTTCGGGAGGACAAGGAACTGGCCCAAGACCTAGCCTAGCCTAGGGGTCAAAGGTGGGCCCACCAAGACAGGTCCTTATCTCCCCTAAACTTTAACCACCAAACCATATTCCTTCTGCTTCTGGTAGGGTAACTTTCACAACCTTCCTGCTGGGCAAATGTCAGCAATGAGTGGAGCCGTGCTAATTCAACTCATATTGGATAGTCCCTTGCCACACTTCCTGATCTCTTCTGAGAGCTGAACCAGCCAAAGGAAAAGGATGTGGGCTTAAGGTGTGAAGGGAGCAGGATTCCAAGGAAACTGAACACTGCAACAATCACATTTCAGGTACTGTGGGTGGTTTTTGTTTTTTTCCTGCTGGTAGTCTGAACCAGATATTAAAGCATGCTTGCTGTTGGAAATTCGCCTTAAATCACCAAATGGCCGATGTCTGAATGTTATCTGCTTCATTTTGGGATAAAGCAGAGAGAGCCAGAGATGGAAGTTAGGAGACCCCCCTTTTTTTTGTGGGTTAGGACAGGTGGGAAGCTCGTATTACCCCTAAACGCTCTCCTGCATCCTCCTCTCTTTGGGGTAGACCCTTCTGGAGGTTAAAAAGGAATGTCATGGGGACAAAGGGGTAAGACATGAGCGAGGCAGGAACCTGTCCCCAATCACATTCCCATACCTCCTACCCCTCGTGGCCACCCACCACCCTAAATTAGTAATTCCTTTAGTTTCGGTCCACTGTTAAAATCAATCAGATCAATCTAAAGAAGACAGAGGAGACGGGAGCAGTCATCCGAGTGTCTGTCTGCTCCTTGGTCTGTTGACATAGACCAAAAAAGAACAGCAAGATGGGACTGAAATGAAAATAACAAAAAAAAAAAAAAAAAGAAGAAGAAGGAAAAAGAAAAAGATTGCAATGACAAACCAGGTGGACCTCTCTGAAGGTGAGAGAGCAGCTTTGTCTCTCCCACCAATGGAATCTGGCTCCCATATTTCTAAACAGAGAAATAGAGGGTTGTTTTTTTTTTTAAATGGGTATATTTTTTAGTTACTATTTCACTCCTCGATAAAACGGAGGCAATATTTTTAAATATCTCAACAGCACCACTGGTGGGAAAAACTGGCTGGGATGCCCTTTAACCAAAAAGGGAGAGAGGGGGCGGACGTCAGGGGCCGGTTGCTAGGGACTGTTGTTTGCCCCTGGAGGCCTACAGCTCTGCTAGGTCTCTGAATCCCAACAGGCAGATCAGGAGAGAGGCCCCAGTGGCGTAGGAATCCGGGAGTCAGAGATCAGGGCCTCCCCCTGGGCTCTCTCAACCTCAGGACTGCGCGCTCAGCCCCAGCCTCCTCCCAAAGAGCCAGCCCCTCCTGCCTTGCCCACAGGGCCTGTTCTCTATAGAGAGATCCTAAAGGCTTACACTGGCTCGTGTTGTAAGAAATTATGAAACATAACTTTCTCGTTTTTTTTTCTTTTCATTAAAAAAATAAAATATTCAAGACTATCAGCTTCTCTTTTGCTTTGCTTTTCTTTTTTTATATAAAATATCAGCAAGCCGCAAAGAAAAAAAAAAGGTTAAAAAAAAAGGCGGGGGCAACAAAAAGGAAAGTAATTGCTGAGGTAACTTCATACCTTGAGGTAGTTTACTTCGCGCACAGCATTACCTGACTGACTCCGCCCACGTGTCATGGTTGTCTCGTTATTACTACTGTCGTTGTGGCAGTGTTGGAAGGAGGGGACTCCACGCATGGGCTTTTCCACATGCAGAGAGGCCTTCCTCCCTTCCCAGCACACTTGATAGCATTGTCCAAGGTAGCTAAAGTGCACCACCTGGCTAATATGCATTGACAATCAGTGTATTCGGAGGGGAGGCCTAACCTCATTTAACTGATGGCTGCCGTCTTCCATAAGAGCTGAACTTCCAACTGGATCTTATTGAGCCTAGTAAATTAATAAATTAAGGTTATTTACCCCTTTTGTGCATAATGCTGCTGGTATTTTGAATTTTGTTTTCAGGCACAACTTTGGTCATGCCAATGATTGACAGAGGCAGAAGCCATCGGTTAAATACGCCTCTAGGATAAAAACAGAAGCAAATACTCTCCAATTTACTGAATATTCGTAATACATGCCAGATGACGGGCTTCAGCTTTACCGGGAGCTCAGGGTTGGGTTCCACATCCCACCACCACCAAGGGAACAGTGCCGTGGGGGGGGAGTGCCCCGCAACCCCTGCCTCTGGGAACCAGCCCTTATAGGAGCACATGGGCTGGAGTGAGGGCACAGTGGCAGCCTTTGGGGCCACTCAAGTCCTCCATGGAACTGAGACTTTATCAAGGGGAGTCATGTCCCCTTCCCAGTGCTCATATCCAATCATTAAAATAGACTTTAAAAAAATATAAAATCTGCCTGAGAATGATGGGAATCAGGGACAGTACAGTGGTCATCCCCTATCCCGCTGAGCATTCAGTACCACCCATGTGCACCTAGATGGGTAGGAGGACGTGAATGGGGCAGGGAATCTTGGTGGGGATGTCCCGACAGAGCGGAGAAAATTTTAATTGCGCCAATTTTTCAAGATGGTGATCTGGACTAGATCAGCCGTAAGGGCACTCCTTTTAAACGTGGATTACTATATATTTTAATCATATTTCTCCCCCATTCTTTATTCCTTGCTGTTCCTATTGGTTGGTTAGGGACGGAGTGGGATAATAAACTACAGATGCTGGTGTGTCTGCTCCTTTGAATCAATAACGTAAGCAAAGCAATGCACTGGTTCCCACTTTTTCTGGTAGCAGTAACAGAACAATTCGTGTGAATATAGGAAGAGGCTATATAGGAAGAGGCTATGTCAGGGCACGAGAGTAGAGGTATTTTAATCAACGGACCAAGCAGGAGAAGGTTGGAAGGATTTTAGGGTCAAGAAGCAAACCATCCTTTGAGGCTGATTAAAACACCCCTCTGCATGATTGAAAAACCTGAAGGAAATTTTATTTCTCTTCCCACTGGGGTCTGACCCACCCTCTCGGTGGGACCTGGAGAACTTACTTAAACAATCCACGTTTAAAAGCACCCTGAGCTAGAAATTTCCATGGTGACACCCTGAGGGGTGGGCAGTGTCGGGCCAATTGGTTGGGCGTGTGGGGCCGAGGGATCAGGGTTCCTCACTGGAACGTCTTTTCTCAAGCAAGTGGGCAAACCTGATCTACATCCCGGCCCAAGTGTCCCTGATTCCCACTCATTCTCAGGCCTGCTGGGGAGAACGCGCTCTCGATTTCAGCCCGTTGTCCTTGAGTCGACGTGATGAGGAGGGGCTGGTCACTTCCTCCGTGCCTGGGCCTGGTTACTCTGTCCCTTTTGGTGCAGCTGTTTAACTTGGGCCAGGATGTCTCGTATTTTCCTCTGGGCCATCTGTGGGAGAACCAGAGAAGAGGCAAGAGTGAAGATCCCCAAAGGCAAGGAGAGAGACTGACCCCAGGGGAGAGAAGCCATCGGGACCTAGACACCAGCAACAAACACAACAGAGAGAGAGAGAATGAGTGGGACCTAAAGTTTGTCTGCCTCCCCGTGGGTCCTGAGCAGCCCCCACCACGGTGGGGAGGCGGGGAGCGGACGGAGTACAAACTCATTCACCAGAATTGAAAAATTGACAAACTTGCTACACAGGCTACTGAGCTCAAAATAAAACCCCTGGAGTTTCCAGGTGTATGTTTGGTCAGAGGATCATCAGGTAGGAGACCTCCTCACAAATCAGAACTCCCAGTGAAGGGGATGGAACGTCCAGACACAGACTTACAAACAAGCAGTGAAACCTAAGCTCCACCGTAAAACATGGACAAAATACCCAAGGATCTGTTTCTTTACTCTTTCCTTCTTAAAGGTTTCTTCGCTAAGGACGGAGTTCTGCAAGGGAAACCAACTGCAACAGTTAGGGTGCCCCTAACCGTTTTACCAGAATCGCTTCCTTCCATAAACGGAGTGCTTGGTTTCTTGGTTCAAGAGAAAGGTGGTGTAGGTGGGGGAAAAGCTGTGGACTCAGGATTTATATCACTTCCTACTCAGTCAGCCACAAGCGGACAGTTCCCAAAGATTTCCCTCTAATTCTCATTCTAACCCATGAAAAATACCACCACCACCACCACCACCCCACTTTGGTACTGAGAACATCCTGGCTCTGTGCATCCTTGGATCTATCCTTCACACTACCACACCCCTCATTTGTACAATGAGGTTGTCATGAGGATTAAATGAGCTAATATATGTGAACCACACAGAATGCTGCCTGGTATATCAGAAGCACCCATTAAGTCTTAGATACTATCGTGGCTCTTGTTGATACCTCTCCAAGGACTGTCACAGAAAGTTTCTTAGCCAAGGCCATACAGCAGAAAGGCCATGTGGGGTCTGAGTGCAAAGCCCTCTGCCTCCAAAACCCATTCCTGGCACTGTGTGGCCACCCCACACCGGGAGCCAAGAGCTGGGGTTCGGGGCTCCGGGATCCTGTACTGCCCTTGACCTCTTAGGCAGCATCTAGCTTTGGAAGTGTCTCCTCTGAAGAGAAGAGCTTGTGTCCAGGAGTCTCCATATCCCTTCCAGTCCCAACGCCGGATGATTTTAGGGAAACCTCACTACCTTTCAATCAACCTTTCTCTGACTTTTAAGATTCGGAGCATTTGAACCTGATATCCACCCTCTTTCCAGACTCTGGGGTCAGTCCCCATGCCAGGCAGTGCCGACTGGGCCCCTGGAGGTGGTGTGGGGCTGGTGAGTTCTGGAATGGGACAGTAGAACTGGAAGCAGGGATGGAGTAGTCATTGCGAGAAAGGCAAAGGGACTGCACTGGAAAAAGGCAATCCAGAATGCTGTTACCACTGTTATTATTCCACAAACAAGACTGGGTGGTGGGTAATGCCAATTTCCTTTCTTATCTGGTGCAAAAGGGTTGAGCGAAGGACTAAAATCAGACAACAGGAAAGACTTAACATACAGCAAGTAACACAGAAAAATACTAGTCACTATATAGAATATATACTATATATAGAAGTTCTCAAATCACTTTCCCTACAGTTCTAAGAGGGGATAAAACATCTACACACCACAGTCCTACACTTGGAAAAGAATGGCCCCGTCCAGAGGCAGGCAGAAGTCCACGGGACTGGTCAAAGCCATGGTCAAAGCTATGCAAATCAACATCTGGCCTCTTGCTTCTCCAACCCTTGGGCTCCTGCTATCTTCCCATGAGGTGGCAGCGGCGTGGGGGGGGTGGGGGAGGTTGTGCCACATGTACCTGGCTGGCATAAAAATGTCCGATGATCTTGACGATGACCTGGTCATTTTCATCCGGGGTCTGGTCTCTTGGCACCACCACCTCGGCTGCTGTCAAATTCTGCAACTCATTCACCTGGGGGAGGTGGGGGGCAGAGAGAAGTTCGGGGTGCTATCAAGAAAGCACGGAGGGGGTTGGAGGGAGGGGCAAGAGGCGAGTCCCTAGCAGGTAACTGGAGGACCCGGGAGCCGGGCTGGGGAGGAGAACTGGGTAAAGGAGAAAGTCGGGAGTCTTATTGTACGGGGTAGGGGAGTTAGGAGGCCAGGGCAGAGCTATGGGGTTTGAGGACTAAGATCTGGAAGGTTCATCCCTGGTCTGAAGGCTCACCGTTTTGCCGCCTTTGCCAATGACCCTGCCGGCAGCTGACGCCGGCACCCGGATGTGGGTCTCCAGCTTTACTTCCTCCTTGGGACCAAAGAAGTTCTCCTCCTTGAGTTTTCCATAAATTCTTCCCTGAGCCTGAGAGGAGGAGGTCCTTGTTAATCAGCGGGCCATACACATGACAAAAGGAAAGTGAGGTAAACGTGGAAATAGAGCCCCCAAGCTCCAACCCATCCTCTCTGGCCCCACAGGCCCAGCCCATGAGTGCATCAGCCATCTACACCAGGGGATATGAAAATGGCCAAGAGCAGTGACCTGTTCCTTCTGCTTACTTGCAATACTGGAGAGCCTGGGTAGAGTAACTGAACACATACTTCCCAGAAGTACAATTCATAAGCTACACAACCCTACAGGGTCTGGGATGATCCCATTTAGGTGAATAAGGCAGCTGATCAAGTCAGCCAGAGGACAGGCTGTCGGACAGCCCACACAGCCTCGAGAGCATCCCCTTCTCCATCCCTGCCTAGGTCAGCAGGAGCTACCTTAACTGTTAGCTCTCTGGCTCTGTGACCAGCAGTTCAGGGACCCAGCAATGCAGTAGGACATGAAAAAGAGAAGGGAACTGGGCATCAAAGATCTTCCTTCCTAACTAAGGCAGGGCACCAGAAAGAAGCCCTCAGCCTTCCTTCTGTCCCGTAGTTCTGTTCACTTTCAGAAGGAAGAGGGAAGAAGTCAACAAAAGTTGAGTTTGATGCCAAATTGAAAGCAGCATTGCAATGCTGTCCTCAGGCCCCCAGCTGGCTCAGTCAGAAGAGCATGAGACTCTTGCTCTTGGGGGTCATGGGTTCAAGCCCCACACTGGGTGTAGAGATTACTTAAATAAATAGATAAAAACTTTTTAAGGAAAGTGTTATGCAGATTTGCACTCCCACCCAACCTCGACTCCTTTTCTTTGGAAAAACAAAGATGAGAACCTTAAATTGGGCCTCTGGGGGTCCAGTGATGATGACCATACGAACTTTGGAGTCAGGAGTTTCAGGAGGAGCAATCTAGAAAGCAAAGATCTGGTCAAAGAGGTGCCCCCTACCTCCACCTCCTCCAAGCGCCCTGCCACCACCCCACTTCCACCACCTACTTCCGAGGGCTAGGAGAGGTGAGAACAAAGGCCCTGAGCCCCAAGGGCATTGCCCTTGCACCGAAAATGTGATGAGGACGTGGGTGCGTGTGGGACATTCCCTCCTCACCGCCCACCCTCCCAGCTTCCCGCCGAGGCCTCCATGGGGTCCTGCCCAGAGGGGGTAATAGACAAAATGCCCACGGCGAGGAGGGCAGGGAACCACACTTCAGCAGAAAAGAATCCCTGCGCCGGTCATGACCAAGTCCTTTAGGGCCACCGACACAACTGGATTTAGGCTTGTGAAACTCTCACGAGGACAAACTCTCCCTTCTCTCTGCGCTGGACCCCGGCCAAGGGGGGGCAAAAACACAGCTGGCATCTACCGCAAACCCCCAGCCCACCCCCCTGAGCGCCGGGCGCTGGCCGAGTGGGACACCGGCTGCGTCACTTCACGGCACTAGGACAATGATCGCAGTGACAAGGGAACAGTGGTTGAGGCTGACGGCCTTAGCTTAGGGGCTGTGGGCTGAACCCATGTCAGTCTGGACCAGAACCTAGGCGATCCTCCTATGCGGCAACTCCACCTCCTCCCTTGGCCAGAAGCCCAGGAGCGCCGAAGGCCCCGGGCAAGGTCATATGCAAAGGGGCCGACAATCTGTCAGAGAAACAGACCACACGAGAGCGGAAAGAAAGGTTGAGGGGTGGAAGCAGGGCGCTGCCCTCTTCCCAGGACCCGGAAGGAGGCAGAGCAGGTCACCTTAATGGAGGCACTGGCGAAGCGGGAGAGCTGTTTGATGTGCTGTCCCTTCTTCCCGATGATAGCACCCACTGCCTGCGCCGGGATGAACACCTGCACCATCTCCTGCTCTGGAGCCTGCTGCCGAGACAGGGCGTGTTACAACCAGGGGCGAGGGACACAGCCTGGAAGCCCTTCCACACCCCCAGGGCGTGCAGCCTCAAAGAGAAGGCGGCGGACACCTGGTGGCCAACGTGGGCGACCCACTCCTTGGCTCTCCCCAGGCCCCCAAGGACAAAGGGAGAGGGCTGCCGGCAACCCAGGCGGCATCTGAGACGCTGTGCACACGGCTGGGAGTACTGCCCAAGAGGGGCATCCCAGACCTCCCTTCCCTCTCTCTGCAAATTCCCAAGCATCAGGCTCCTGCAGGGGGCTGGACCCTAAGGGAGGCCATGGAAGGGCCCAGCCGCCCCCCCCGGCCCCGTGAGGAGATCTTGCACCTACCATAAAGGAGCTGTAGGGAGCAGCCCCAGTGACGCTGCTGGGAGGTGGCGGGACCGCACTGGACGAGGCTGGAAACAGACCTACAGCCGCCAAGTTCAGGCCGGGGATGAGGTGTGACTGCAGCTGGGGAAGGAAGGTAAGGAGGGAGAGGTCAGCTCGTGATGCAGGCTCTGGCTGAATCCAGAAGGCAGTGCTGGGGGGGGGGGGGGGGGGGGGGGTGCTTCTGCACAAAACCTGCCCGCCCTTCCGGTTCTCACGCACATACACTTAAGAGCGTGGAGCTGTGAGTGATGGGACATTGTTGCTGGACCAAGAACCAGCGACACCAACCAGAAGGGTCAACCAGAGCCTCAGATGTCCCATCTCTCTGGTGGTTTACTCCACTAACCCTGCCCTGGAACATTCCTACGAGAAGGCACAGCAGCAACAGATTTCCGTTGGACTCCAGGGCTCACCTTTTTTCCTGTTCTCCACATCCTCACTCCCTTTTAAAAATCAGATGAGAGGCGCCTGGGTGGCTCAGACGGTTCAGTGTCCGACTCTTTTCGGCTCAGGTCATGATCTCAGGGTTGTGGGATCGAGCCCCAAGTTGGGCTCCTCACTCAGTGCACAGTCGGCTTGTCCTTCTCTCTCCCTCTGCTCCTCCCCCACCCCACCCCCCGCCCCCGGCTCGCCCTGGCTCTCGTGCTCTCTATCTCTGAAGTAAGTAAATAAAATCTTAAAAAAACAAATCAGATGAAAATTACGGCCCCTCTCCTCACTGAAGGACACACAAACACCAATCTTATAGGAAGACCACAGACTTTGAAACCCAAGATGAAACCCAACCCCCACCTCGGGAATCAGATAAAGAATCTCTATTCATCAAACGTAAAAGATCTGGAAGATTGGAGATCCAAAGGCGTGTGGCCGGCCCACCCCACGTGGAGACACCCATCTGCGGTGCCCCAGGCTCAGAGCGTTAGGGTGCCTGGCCCTCTGGCACTCACACTCATGGCAGCCACGTCATTCTCGTAGGCCTCCCGAACTTTCTTCATGATCTCCTGCTCCGCCCTGCAGCAGTTCTCAATGGCCCCCTTCACAGTGATGGTCCTCTCGGGGTTATAGAGGGTGAGGTCCTGCAGCCTGGCGGGAGAGCAGAGCCACGTCATCCTCCCACCAGGAAGGGGCCACGGCTGGGAATCAGCCACAGAAACAGGTCCTGCAGGCTGTTTCACTTTCAGCAAACAGCTCCCCGTCTCTGGCCTTCAGTCTGTAACCCGGGCAGGGAGGGAGCAAAGTACAGGGAGAGGAGAACACCCAACTGAAACCCCTCGATTTGCGATGAGTCCAATCACAGGTTTTCATCACCGGTAAAGCAAGGAGGATGCTCAGGACTGGAAGTTTCTCCAGTGGTTCTAGGCAACCCATTTCCTGTACTTTTGGAACAGAGCGAGTCTGGGATGAAATGAAGAGGCACAGTGCTCACAGAAGAGTTAATCGATCTGCTTGGCTCTGGTTCTTCCAGGAGACAGGCCCCGACACCCAATCCTCAGACCAGGACCTGAGTCGGTCTGCTTCCCATGGACCGGCAAACATGCCTGAGACCCCGCCCTAGCTGCAGGCTCTCTGCGATGCAGGGGATAGGAGCGATGGGCAGGCCAGAGGACGGAAGGATGTGCTCCAGGAACCCCAGCCCTCACAGAGACAAACGCTCTTTGCCATGTCCCTGACCATTCTTCAATAGAGCAGAAAGTGCATCCAACTTACAGGGCCAAGCATGAAGGCCCAATAATGACACACTGCCGGCCCTGAGCCCGCGGGCACCCCACCGTAGACAGGTAACGGAGAGCCTTACGAGGAGATGGTGATCTTCGTCTCTGTGTCCTGTTCCACCTTCTTCAGGTTACGCCCTTCCTTGCCAATGAGACGCCCCACAAAGTTATTATGGGCCAGGATCTTCAGGGGAACCTCGTCGGCCCTTGGGAAGGAGAGAGGGACAGGAGCTGTTAAATGCTGGGCCACGCAGAGACACGGTCAGCATGCCACCGCAGATGTGGGGTTTCCGGGACAAAAGTACATTTTAAGAGATGACAAAAATCAACAGATTGGTGGTTGGTGGTTGCTTAGCGCTTGAGAAATGGGGAAGTGGGGGTGGGCCGCCAAGGGGCACGGGGACTACCAGAGTGATGGCCATGCTCGTTACCATCACCGTGGTGGTGGTGTTGCAGGTATGTGCATGTTAATACTCATTCGGTTGTATACTTTTAAATAGCCACACTACAGAATTCCACGCAGTTTTAGAAAGAATTGAGGTGGGTCAGTAATTACTGATCCATAAATGTGAAAAAAGCTAACTACAGAACACGTTCGTTACAGTCCTGTTTGTGCTAAAACATGCGCATGCACACCTGTGCACACGCCGTATACAGACACACACACACACGCCTGTCAGTGCACAGAACTGCTAAGAGGGTACACAGGGCGTTACTTGTGCGAAAGAGGACCTCGTGTCTCAGTTCGTGTCCTTTGTCACCTATTTATCCCTGCATTCTTGCGAAGAAAAAGTGTGTAGGAGCGGGGGAGGTGGCACTCCCCCCATTACGAGAAACGCTGAATGAGAGCCTTACGTTTTGGTGTCCTTTGCCTCCTTATGCATAATCTCCAAGATCATCTTACACGCAGACGAGCAGCCCTCAGGGGTCGAGTGGACGCTGATGGCCTTCTCTGCAGCGCCTGCATTCTCCTTCCTGTGCACATCTATCCTAAGGACCACAAGGTCAAGGATGGTTAGGGGTCCCTGGTGAAACCCAGAGTCTTCTTCACCCTCCTTACCACCTCTCCTCGACCAGAAGTACAGAAACGGCTCCTGCAACAAGTCCCAGTGCAGAACAGGGAAGGGCAGAGAAAAGGCCAGGGGAACCCAGGCCAGCCTGCTGCTCTGGATTCTGTCCCAGTCAGGAGGTGGGGGGGGTGGGGGGGGTGGGGACGGATGATGGTGGCATCTGGCATGGGAACACAGGGCTGGCAATCAGCAGCCCACAGGGCTCTAAAGCTGCATTCCCCTTAAATGCTGGATTCTCCCCCGTAAAACTATAAAGGGAAGGCACACTGTCCCAAATTAAAAGTAAATAACAAAGGATGCATTCGGAATAAGGACATGGTGCGACCTGTTCTTTTCCAGAGGAACCTGATTAGCTATAAAGATTAGAGAAGAGGGGTCACTATACACAAACAAAAAAAATAAAGCCAGGGGCGCCTGGGTGGCTCAGTCGTTAAGCGTCTGCCTTCAGCTCAGGTCGTGATCCCAGGGTCCTGGGATCGAGCCTCGCATCAGGCTCCCTGCTCGGCGGGAAGCCTGCTTCTCCCTCTCCCACTCCCCCTGCTTCTGTTCCCTCTCTCACTGTGTCTCTGTCAAATAAATAAATAAAATCTTTAAAAAAAAAAATAAAATAAAGTCAAATTTTAAAAGAGTTTAGAGGAGTTAACAGTAGCAGAACTGGAGATGGGGCAGGATGATGACCTATTACCGAGGGCTGGCTTTGGCCAAGCTGCCCAGCCCAGTGGCCACCAACAGGCAGTGCTAAACCCACAGTGCACCGGAGTGACTGACTCACCTAGACTAGGTTTGCTTGATGACACGTCCTACAAGAAATTCTAGAACCGTTCCTACTAATAACGGTCTGGCCCAGCCACTGCCACCAAATGGCACGCACCAGGCCCGTTCAAATTCCCCACCTTCCCAGGACGCTGCCATTGGAGCAGAAACCACCCCCATCTCCCAATGAAGAGAAATGGGAACACATCCCAGGCAACATTTCCTGAAACGTAAATACTGAGACTCCCCAGTGTGCTACCAGGTGGCACCCCAGCTCCCAGTGCCCAGCAGCCAAGACTCACTTGGACTGGGTCTGTTTCGTGATGTTTCGGATGGTGGCCCCCTCCTTGCCAATGATGGCACCCACATACTGGGTTGGCACCAGGAGCCGCAGGGGGATATCCACTTGCTGCTGCTTGGTTGGGGCGCCCGCTGCCACAGGGGAGCCCTGGCGGGGCTGACCCCGAGAGCCAAAGCCTCCGCGGCGCCCATTCTCAGGACCCTGTGCTATCTGCTCGTCAGGAATGTAGGAGACTTTTAAGGCGTGGTTCTCCAGCTGGTGGCCATTCAGCTTCATGATGGCTCTGAGGACAGAGGGAGAGTCTACTGGTCACGCCATGCCAACCACACCAAAGGCGTTCCGTGTGTAAAGCACTCTGGGTTACAACACGGAATCCACTAAAAACAAGGGAGATGACCACCTACCCACCACTCACTCCCACCTCCACCTCAAGAGAACTTGCCAGTCTAAACGGCTGAAGACATCAAAGGGAAACCTAAGTTAAGTTATTCCCAATGAATTTTGAATTGGTTTATTAATTCCAGCCAGAACTACGCATCTCATAAGATTAATGTGAGAATCACATGTGATTCATGATAAGTGAAAAAATATAATAAACACATGATAAAACAAGAGACTTGTTTTTACACCTGTTGAGTCTGGCACCTTCCGTGTTTGAGGAGACTGTAAAAAAAAAAAAAATAGGGTTGGAGATGGAATGTCTTGCTTACAGCTTGGAAGCAGGAGTTTAAGTCTATCTGGAATGTCTGCAAAGCAGGAGTGAATAACACTGTGGGAGGGGAGGAGGCAAGCTCCATCCAGTTCCACACCCGCTGATGCAGGTTAGAAATGTTAACAAGGCAGCTACAGGCAGTGGGGAGTAAGCCGAGTACTGACAAGACCTTTAGAGCCAGGCTAAGGACCACAGACTAGCCACAAGGGGCAGTAGGGACCTCCAGAAAATCCTGAGCCCAGAGAGCCACTTAAAAGAAAATGGGGGCAGGGCTCCTGGCGGGCTTGGTCAGTAGAGTGTGCTAAGTCTTGATCTCGGGATCCTGAGTTCGAGCACCACGTCGGGTGTAGAGAGAAGTTAAAAATAAACTTTTAAGGGCGCCTGGGTGGCTCCGATGGTTAAAGCGTCTGCCTTTGGCTCAGGTCATGATCCCAGGGTCCTGGGATTGAGCCCCGCATCGGGCTCCCTGCTCAGCGGGGAGCCTGCTTCTCCCTCTCCCTCTGCCTCTCCCTCTGCTCATACTCTATCTCTGTGTCTCGAATGAATAAATAAAATCTTTAAAATGTACCATCAACCCAGCTAGAGGCAGCATGCTGAAGGCACAAGAAAGCTGTCAAAAGCTAAATGTGGCAAAAAGCCTGTAGCGGGTGGGATATAAGTGGGTAAATGAACTAAGTGTACAAAGTCTGTCAGTACCAGTGGGTGAGACGTGTAGTTCCTCAACCAAAGGGCTTAAGGAGCTAGAAAGCGTAGGTGTGATGGGACTATAACACAATCGGGGCTCGTGGCATCACCGCAATAAAATGTCTGCCCCCGCCACATCAGAACGCGAACAAATCCCTTTTGTAAACCTCGCAGTTCCTCCTCACTAGCACTAGATGGCGCCGTCAACACAGCAAAGGACGCTGGCAGTGCTGGGGCACCTGGAGACCCAACGCAAAGCCCACTTTTTCTCCTACAGAGGATCTCCCACCTTTCCTGGGAGGGTCTTTGGATCCATGGATTTGCTACCAATCCTGATAAGTTTCTGAAACCTTGAGATCCCTGAACCTGAACCAAAGAGAGTCTGCGACTGATTATCCCAGTAACAGAAGGCGCTCTTGCCTGCCTGGACCCCAGCTATGGAGAAGCCCGTGCACCTGGCTCCCAACAACCCGCGAAGACCCACCCCGCCTCGCCTTCCAGCCCACTCACTGCCTGGTCTGTTCCCGGTTGGAATAGGTGACATTCACCACCGCGGTCTCACTCTCGGTGTTCACTGGGGGAGCAAAACAGAGGCCAAGGTTAGAGCAGCAAGATCTGGAGATGCCGCCAATGAGCTCCAAGTGTTAAAAGCTCATCCTTTCAGGTTACAAGGTTATGAGAAGTTACGTGTGTTGTAATAAGGAAATACCTGGAAGACAAGGCAAACTATTTGCCCTTTAGGCCCCTCTCTCCAGAATTCCTAGAAAATTCAAATTAACCTTTTTGCATTTTCCCTCCTGTGTCTTCTTTTGATCTCCCCTGGCCACCCCCCACCCCCACCCCCGGCCAAGAGAGCTGGGCGACAGAAGGGTGCTGAAGTCAGCATAGCAGTTAGGCGGCAGGGGGCGCACACACCAGGGCTGGGGGACAAATTTATTTTGGGGAAGCTAAACTAGTTAAAAATGCACACACCGTAAGATTAGCAATTTATAGAAGCAAACATCCCAACATGGTCTCCAAGAATACAGCGAAGAGACCCACTTCCACCGCAGAGCGTCCTCAAGGGTAGATGGACCACACGTGAGTGTATCATAGCCCAAGCTAAATGGGCTGAGAGGAGCAGCTACTGGGGAACCGAGGGGTGGCGATTTCCTGACTCAGTCTTCCAAACATCTTGGCAGTGGAAATGCACATTCAATCCATCATAAATCCATGGCACCTGCCATTATTCCCATCCAAGTCCTCCGTTCTTATCATGAAACCTCTTGGTCTTCATTGGATTTTGCCATATACTCTTTCCTACAGGGAGAGACTGGGCTGGACAACAGAATTCCAGGCGGTCTGGGGGCACACTTCTTAAATTAATAAAATTAACGTGTCTTGTGTCTTGTCTTTTGATCTGGGGTTCCCTAGGCCAGCTCAGCCCTGGGGTGGAGGACAGTGACAAAAACCAAGCCTCTGGCCCTATCATCCTGAGGAGAAGTCATCTAGCCACAGAGCCTCAGCACAGACCACTCTAAACCCCTCTGGCCTTCATCCAGAGCCCCCCCACCACAGTGGTGAGTAAAGGGAGATTCCGCCAAGAGCAATCTTTCCAGTTAAACTGAAACACAGTAATGAATGAAACCAGCCAAGGCTCTGCCTTCCTGGAGCTTCCGGGAGCAGACCACGCAAAGTACAATAAGCAAATTCTCTAACCTATCAGATGGGTTGATGATGGCCGTGGAGAAATGTAAAAATCAGGGCTAAAGGAGGTAGTGGGAAGGGGTGCGATTTTAAAGAGTGGACAGAAAGGACTTCACTTAGAAAGTGACACCAGAAGACTTTCTCTGTTGTCCAACAAAATCAAACATTTCCCACTGTGTTCTCTCCAGGGAACGGGTCTCCCCTCCTGATATGGTGTGTTACAGCTCCCGGGTGGGCCCCAGACAGATTTGAGCTATCGTGGACTCCTGCGGGGCCTCCCAGGGCGGCTCACAATGTGCTCCCAAGCCAGCACTCATTCTTGCTATTTGTCCAGGAGTACCTCAGTCATTAGTCTAACGCATGAGCAGTACCGGGCAATGGTTATCAGTGTGTCCTGGCATTTATGATAAAAAGGCAACCTACAGGATTAGAGCTGGAGAACCTGTTTGATGGACTCAGCACTTTACCTATGTGCAGGCAAGTATTTTAATCTAGAGTGATTTCTAGCTTGCACCTTTCCAAAGAAAATGGAGATGAGCATTGACATCTCGATGGGGTGATTCTTGACGCTTCTTGAAGATCTACAAACTCCACTTGTATCTTCTCGAATGGACAAGCTCTATCTTGTGTCAACCAAAACCATCCTTATTTTAGCTCATTTCCTCTGAAAATTATTTATAACTTGAAGCAATGGAGAAACCTCAGAAATCTTAGCAAATAGTTTACGACCCAGATTTCTTAGTATTTCTCCTGTGGGCCCACTCTTGCAAGACTGTGCCTGCCCATCACTATGTGCCCAGTAATAAAATCTCTGCTTTTTTTTTTTTTAATTGACCAAAGACATGTAGCTGACAATCAGGGCTTCTATAAAGAGATAACCAGTTGACTATTCCAGCCAAACATAGAGAATCATGAAGCTTTTAAAGAAAAGGGGCTGCAGATTTACTCAGGCTGAGTGCCCCATTTCCATGCTGCTAAACCCTTCAGACCTCTCTTTCGACCGTGACTGACCCCTAAGAGCTTGGGACCCCACGCTGGAAATGAGTGACTTTTGCTCATTAAACAGAGAAACCTGTTCCAGAGAGAAGCAACACAGCCAAAGCCGGGACGACATGCCCACGTCCCCCGTGTGTGTATCTCCCTTTGTGCCATATTCTGTCTGTCTGCCTTGTCTGCTTTGGGTAGGTATGCCAGGTGGATGTGGTCGTGGAAAACGAAGCAGAGCAGATCCCCCAAACTGCTCCAGCACCCACCCCCCACGTCCCCCCTGCCCACTGCCTCTGTACCCTTACCTTGCTCGCAGTTCTCCACTGTACCGTACTGAGCAAGCAGGCTGTCCAGCACCTAGGAGCATGGACGAGAGAAGAGAGGAAGGCTATTCTGAGCATCCCAGGAACTGTCACGAAGCCAGCCACCGGACACCCTCACCCCAAAGCATGGTGGCACAGCAGAGCCTTAGGTGGGGACTGAGTAGTATGACCTGTTTTAGCTTACTCCTTCTAGGGTACTGATAACTGCCAGTAACCTGTCAGGGCATCTTTGCAGGAATGTACTTGAGCACAACAAAAAAGCATCTAAGGGCCTTTTTGGAAGTAGGCTTGGGCCTCTGGGGTCTAAGTTCGGGGCTCAGGGAACACCCTACCCACCTTCCTAAGGCCTCTCATCACAGGGACAAGCCCAAAGGACTAACATGGGTAGTCCTGGGCTGAGGATGAGAACCAACCAACTCCCTCAGTACTAGCATCTCTGGCCGACCCCCAAACCACCAGTGGACCTCCCCAGTCATCTCTGCCAACTCAGACTGGCCCGGGCTTCCTTTCCAGTCTCCCCTTCCCCATGTCTCGAGTTTCCCCCAATCACTTACTTCCCAACGGAGCTGGGGTGGGATGTTTCGAATCTGAATTTTCCGACTCCTGAAATTAGAGGGAACAGGATTAATGACCGCTCTGGATGCTTCAGGGGCCTATGTATGACCTGGCAGTGTTTAATCCCTATGTCAGTCTGTATCTCCCTACCTTCTGTTCAACACCAAAGTCTGAGCATCCAAGAACGGTAACCTTTGGGAATGAAGATTTGGTGGAAGGGTGCCCCACTTCAAAGTGTAAACTGTCGGTGCTAGGGCCGTCAGGAAGACTGAGGTCCGAGACCCGAGGCACCAGGGTAACATAACGCCCCTCAAATCACCCCTGCCTTTTTTGTCCCTGTGCTCAGGTCTCGCCCTGCTCTTTCCTTCACTAACCACCTATTTTCCACCTCTTACCTCCCACCATGTTTCAGGCACTAGGAATACAACGCTGCTACAGAGACCTCATTCATTAATCCAATACCCATTTAACTGTTGCCTACTTCAGACCATACTTTGTTCTAGATACTGGGGACACGGTGACAAACAAAAGAGACAAAGTACCTGGCCTCAAGGTGCTCACAATTTATTGAGAGAGACACACATGCAAACAAATGACAGGAGGATAATAGTGCAGTAATTAAGTGTTTTTCATACAGGTATGGATTTAAATCTCTGTTCCACTTAACAGCACTGATCTTAAAATTATTTCACTTCTTTGAGGCTCACTTTCCTTCCTTGTAAAACAGGGATAATACCTATTCACAGGGTGGTTTCAGGTGATGTTAGATAATATTAGAGCTTAGCAAAGGGTTTCAAGTACTTCAAGTGTAGTAACAGACGCATTTGGAATACTAAGGTGGAAACGATTAACACACAACACAGCATCAGGACCGCCACCTTCCCTCCTTCCAAATGACTTCTCTTTCTCCTTCCCATCTTTCAAATACCTCTTAAAAGTGTAATTTTCCCCAGGAAGGCTTTCAGGTTCAAGGTTGATTCCCAGGGCAATTAACTGCTCACTACCCAAATCGATGCCCTAATCCCTGGGCTTACAACATTTCAATTGACTTGACTGTCATTGGTCAATTGTCATTTATGTCTCAGCATATCCTTGATCACAAACTTAGTTCAGGGACATGGTCCAATGAAATTCTAACAACATGAGGGAAAGCTGGCCTGGGAAGCAAGAAAATCCAGTTCTTGCTCTTAAACTACCCCTGATTGGGTCTTCATCTGACTAAGCCATGTAAGCTTCAGGCCTCAGTGTTCCTACCGGGCCCTTGTCAGCTCCTAGCTTGCTAGGGGAGGGGGGTGTTGAAAACACGTGAGGAAGAGATGCTAAGCTCTCACCGTAAGTGTTTCCCTCTTGGCTCTGTCCTAGGCCAGCTCACTCATTCCATCCCTGTGACCTTAAGTGTCTTACAGCTGCAAAATGGAAACTGGAGGGTCTCTAAGATCCCTTCTAATTGTGCAGCTCTGAGCAGGGAAAGTCTTTACTGATAAAATACACAAAGGAAACCTCTTCCTGGGACAAAATGACTTCATGTAAAAGGAGGATACGTGTTGAAGGGAATCTACATGTATGGCTCTCTACCTTGGGTGGTTCATGAACCTGATCTAAAGTCGTCAGACTACACTGCAGGACAAGAGAGCAAGGGTAAGAAACAAGTCCAGTCGTCAGACCCTACACCAGGCCACTCTCTTTGATTCCATTCATAGGCAAAAGAGGGGGCCCCATGGCATCTAGCCTAGTGAGGGATGTCCCATATAACACTCATTTTGTGTTTGGCCCAGCCAAACAGGCTGAGAAAATGCAGGAACCGTCACAATCAAAGTCCAACTGTTGGAGAATCGAGGAACAGATGGTTACACCATTGGAAGACTGAAGACACTGACCTAGCTTTGATGCCCCATGACAGGAGTCACTCCCTCTAGGGGCTGCCTGCCTGGGAATTCAAACCAGTAAGGGCTTAAAGCAACCCCCAGGCAGGAGGCTCAGTGTGAAGACAGCTCTTTCAAGATTGTCCCTTAGTGTAATCTCAGGTCGAAGATCAAAAATACCCTCCTCCTCCTCCTACTTCAAACTCCCAGATTTAGGGGCTTTCTTTTCAGGGTAGGGAAAAGTTGGGGAGGGGATGGGGTGAGGAAATCAAATCTCAGTTTGGGGTTTTAATCCATATCCTGAAAGCAATGGCAGTCTGGAATGTCTGGAATGTTCCAGGAGAAGGAGGGGGAGGAGGGCAGGGCCACACAACCAATGAAAGAAAAGACCTCCTCCCAGCCCTCTCCCACCCCCAAGAGGCAGAGACTCACCCACCCCTCTAGGACATGCACACCCAACCCTGGGGAACCCCTTCAGGCCTCCAAACCTCCTTTCCACAAGCCCCCAACCCTGACACACACACAACAGAAGCCCCGGAAGACCTTTTGTCTTTTAAGCCCTTGGCCTGGTTTCTATTACTTATGGTGCTACCCAAGTTCTTTCAGGCCCAAAGCACATGGGGCGATGTTGGGAACTGTACCCAGTCCTCCCTTCCCAGGACCCCCGGTGAACTCATCTGCCCCACAAACTATGGAAGGCCAGGTGCAAGCTAGACCCGGTTGGTATGCTGAGGGCTTGGGGGTCCAGAGAGAAGCTACAGCATTTGATGGGGTACTCCTTGGCTCATACCTTGTCTCTTCCTGTGGAAACTGACAGAGCTTTTGGGAGGACTTCAAGAGAAAAGCTGTGTGAATGAGGGCGCCTGACTTGGGAGTGGGTCCTCAGGAGCCTACAGGTATCCAGACGAGCACGGAGGAGACAGAAGGGCTGGAATGAGCGCTCTCACCGTGAGACGGTAACACCGTCGTTCACAATATTGAGACGTCACTGCTGCAGAAACAGTGGGGAAATACCAACGCCTACAGTCCCGCTCCCCTGCCTCCCTTGACAACTAAAGGGTTATGGTCTGGCCCAGGGCCCCAGTCCACACTCCAGTGCATCAGCTTCCACTAGGGTTGAGCAGTACCTTTGCCCTATAGGTAATAGGGCACTCTACTCTGAGCAGAGCCTGGAGTGCCTAAACCCCAACATCCCTCGTTCAGAAAAAGCAAGAGAATGCCTAGAGGTTCAAGAGCCACCACCTCTGCACCCTCAGGAGCGGATAAACCTGTTGCGTGATAGCCCCTGGCAATGAAAGCAATGGTTTCACCAACCTAATTCTTTCCTGGGTGCCAACGCCCAGTGGCTTCTGACCTCTTTGCATGCCCTGACCTGAAGGGCAGTTACCAAGCCCCGAGGCAGCTCCCAATACAGAGCAACCACAGGGGACCCATCTCTCTAATGCTGGCGGAAGGGGGGGGGGGCATGAAGGCCACAGAGACCAAGTGACCATTTTTCTCAAGCCCTGGGGAGATTTCAGGAGAGAACAGAGGGAGAGAGCACCCATGCAACAGCAGCAGGAGTTAAGGAGCAAACCAAGAATTTCAGGAAGCACAGGAGCTGGGTACCCGGAAAGGGATGTGGTCGGAGTTCTCCCTGGGAAGGAAGTTCCCGTCCTTTTCACCTTTTCAGAGAAGTGTCACTGGCTTAGACTGGGAAGGAAAACAGGTCAATTAGGGAAGGGCTTAACATTTGAGGAGTGCTTAACAGATGCCAAGCTGAAATTCAGCACTTGCTAGAAGACCCTCATTGCCCATGAGGGTGGGGCCCGCCACTCCGTTTTCCAGACCAGGACCCTGAGAATGGGAGATTGAGTATCTCTGCCAAGTACACAGCTACTAAAAGCCAGAGTCAGGCTTTGAACTCAAAACCTGTCTGGTTCCAGGCTCTGTGCGCTGTCCCCAGCGCTGCTGTTTTGATGGAAGAATGGCGACAAAAAGCCTTTGCCAAAATTCAGTCAAGTTAGGCCAAAGCACAATTAAAAATATTCAGAATTTGGGGCGCCTGGGTGGCTCAGTCGGTTCAGCAGTTGCCTTCAGCTCAGGTCATGATCTCAGGGTCCTGGGATCGAGCCCCGCATTGGGCTCCCTGCTCAGCGGGAAGCCTGCTTCTCCCTCTCCCTCTGCCCCTCCCCAGCTTGTGCTCTCTCGCTCACACTCTCTTCTCTCAAATAAAATAATAAAAAAATCTTTAAAGAAAAAAGTATTCAGAATTCATACAACATAGTGAACAGTGGGCCTGGCTAAGTGGGTGCTAGTCTCCAATAAATCAAAACGTCCCACCTGTAATTCCTTAAGCTAGTAACTTTTCCCAGCTGCATATTTCCATAAGTGGGTGAAGTGATTCTAATGGCATATTGAACACTGATTAGATACTGGATAACACTGTTAATTAAGAATCAATGATTTTGCAAGTTCTTATTTTTTTTTAAGTAGGCTCCATGCCCAGTGTGGAGCCCAATGCAGGTCTTGAACCCTCGACCCTGAGATCAGGACCTCAGCTGAGATCAAGAGTCAGATGCCTAACTGACTGAGCCACCCAGGTACCCCTCAAGTTCTTATATTTTTTAAAAAAAGAGACAGGGGTGCCTGGGTGGCTCAGTTGGTTAAGTGTCTGCCTTCGGTTCAGGTCATGATCCCAGGATCCTGGGATCGAGCCCGCATCAGGCTCCTTGCTCAGCGTGGAGCCTGCTTCTCCCCTCTGCCTGCCACTACTCCCCACCCCCGCTGTGCTCTCTCTCTCTGACAAATAAATAAATACAATCTTTTTGTTTTTAAAGAGCGAGACAAACAATTACAGATAAAATAAGGTGTCCAGGATTTGCTTCAAAATAATTAGAGGGTGAAGAAAAAATAAACACCGATTGGATGTGAGTTGGTATTTTTAAAACTAGGTGATAAGTACATGGGAGATTTATTAATTATCCTTTATCCTTCATACCTTTTCATTTACATTTTTTTCCATAATTAAAACTTTTGTTTTAAGCAGGGCTCAAACCCAGGACCATGAGATCAAGACCTGAGCCGATACTAAGAGTCGGACACTAAAGAGACTGGGCCACCCAGGTGCCCCTAAAATTGTTTTTCAGGGCACCTGGGTGGCTCAGTTGGTTAAGCGACTGCCTTCGGCTCAGGTCATGATCCTGGAGTCCCGGGATCGAGTCCCACATCGGGCTCCCTGCTCAGCGGGGAGTCTGCTTCTCCCTCTGACCCTCTCCCCTCTCATGCTCTCTATCTCATTCTCTCTCTCTCAAATAAATAAATAAATAAATAAAATAATCTTTAAAATTGTTTTTCAAATTATTCCAGCTTAGCTAGTTTTAAAGTCATAGCAGGTTCCAAATTAATGGATCTAACTAATGAGGTTTTCCACTTGGTGTTGTATCGGCAAGAATGTAAGCCTTGGTGATGAGCCCGCTGGGGACTGGAAGGGCGCAGGGGCCTGGGGTCCAGGGTAGAGAAGAGTGGATGCACAAATGATAGCCTTCAGAATGGGGCCTCCCTGCAGGGCAAAATGCACAGGAGGTACAAGGACTCCAGGTCTACTGGAAAAAGGCTGAAACCTGCCCCGGGGAGTGCTCTACTCCTCTTTCCACCCCCACAGCCCCAGGGGAAGGGAACTCATCCCCCGCCCCCCGCCCCCCAGGAGGAGTTCCTTTAAACCAGGGTGGGGTAAACCAGCGGAAGGTGAGGGGAGTGGGAGGGAAGCAGCAACAGGTTTTGGAAATCTTGTCAAGCTTGGGGCCCCTGATCAAGAGTCAAACCTGGACTTTCATCTCGGCAGAGAACCAGGATTAAACTGGGATTCCCAGATTAGATCCTGCACCTCCAGCCCTCCCCGAGGCTGTGATTTTCTGACAAGCAGGCTGTGTGGCCTTGGACAAGTCCAACCTTCAACTCTCTGGACCTCAGTTTCTCACATGTGGCAAACAAGGGCCAGGACTGGTCTGTTTTACAAGGTCTTGTGTTCCCAGGCAGGGGTCAGCCCTGTCTACCCACAGGGAAAGGCTTTCTTTCTTTCTTTTTTTTTTTTAAGATTTTATTTATTTGACAGCAAGAGAGGGAACACAAGCAGGGGGAGTGGGAGAGGGAGAAGCAGGCTTCCCGGGGAGCAGGCCGGGGAGCAGGGAGATTGATGTGGGGGCTCGATCCCAGGACCCTGGGACCATGACCTGAGCCGAAGGCAGACGCTTAACGACTGAGCCACTGAGACACCCAGGTGCCCCAGGAAAAGGCTTTCTTAATCTGAGGAATTTTCTATGGCCTAAAGGTTCTTAAATAAGTGGGTTTTTTTTTTTTTTTTAAGATTTTATTTATTTGGGACAGAGAGAGCGCACAAGCAGGGGGAGCGGCAGGCAGAGGGAGAGGGAGAAGCAGGCTTCCCGCCAAGCAGGGAGCTGATGCGGGGCTTGATCCCAGAATCCTGGGATCATGACCTGAGCCGAAGGCAGACACTTAACCGACTGAGCCACCCAAACGCCCCTTAAATAAGTGGTTCTTAACAGCCCCCCCCCACACACACCTTTGTTGATACTCCGTTCTCATTAGGAATGTGATAAAAAGCTAAGAACACTCTACACCAGAAAAGCGCCAACATTCTGCACACACTTTCAAGATCTCAGGAGTTCATGAAGACTCTGGAATCCACCCATAAGTCCACATTTAAGACATCCTCCCACACATCTACACATTGATGCCCCAGTCCTGGCTCAAGCCTGAGGGCAGCACCTCAAAAAGCTGGGAAGAAACTAACCCAAGGCGATGGGAACACAAGCCTGGCTGGGGACGGGCTGGAGCGGTTATCTGCATGTCAGACTAGAGTGAGCCACAAAGGTTGCAAACCTGCAGGCGCACCCTGCTTGCTTTCATTCTCATCCACAAACTCTCTACCATGACTTGCCCCAAGGTTTCTGTAGTCCGGCTGGTGCAGTCCTTCATTCCACAGATTTTCTTGGCACCTACTAAGCACTGGGACCCTGCTGTCCACACCACAGTAGCCACTAGTCACATGTAGCTTTTGAGCCACTAAATTGTGGCTACTGCAACTGACGAACAGAATGCTCGTTTTAGAGGTGTTTATATCATTTAACTTTTCCTTTGTAAAATTTGTAAAATCTAAATACTGATCGGGGGGCGCCTGGTTGGCTCGGTTGGCTGAGCATCCCACTCTACATTTCAGCTCAGGTCATGGTCTCAGGGTCTTGGGATCGAGCCCCGTCTTGGGATCGAGCCCCGCCTCGGGATCCATGTTCCGTGAGGAGTCTGCTTGGGATTCTCTCTCCCTCTCCCTCTGCCTCTGCAACTCCCTCCCCAGCTCCTGCACTCTCGCTCAATTTTCTCTATCAAATAAGTAAATAAAACCTTTATAAATTATAAAATGCTGATTGAATGTTTCCAATGCAAACTTAGCATCTGAATTGGAACAGGCTCTAAGTATAAAATACTACACACCGGATTCCCTATGACTTTGTACCCCCCTCCCAAAAAAATAAAACCTCATTATTACATTGATTCCATGTTGAATTAATAATACTTTGAATTTCTAAATTAATTTTAGAATTAATCTTTTACATTATTTTCCCTCTTTTCTGACATAGCTATTACACAATTTTAAAAAAGAATCTAAGCAAAAAAAAAAAAAAAAAGGAAATGTACTTACATACGTGGCTGTCAATGCATTTCTACCGGATGAGGCTGGGCACTGTGCTACAGTGCAGAGGATAAGGTGCTGGAGACAGGCATGCCTCCTGCTCTCAAGCAGCTGACAGTCCAGTAGGGGACCCCGTTTGGTTGGGGATGGGGGAAGGGAATGGACAAGGTTAACTGGGGAGTAGGGGGGGGCTGTCCACTGTATCCCTGGGTGATCCTGTTGACTCTTCAACAAGAGAGTCCCCGACCGCTGACGCTGATGTAGAAGCACCCTCCCGAAGCTGGCTCTCCTCCCAGTTTTTTCCAGCTGGAAATCACACATCAAACGCCCTAAAGTGCCAACCTCTGCCTTTTCCGTAAGATCACCACTGACCCAGTCCTTCCTCCCCACCCAGCCTCCTTATCCCTCTAGGGTGCAGAGGTGAAGAAAGTAATTGTCCAGGAAAGCCTCCGAAGGGGGTGGGCCTGGCACGCTCCAGGCACGGCGGTAGCTGAGAAAGGGGGCGGGGCCGGAGGGGGGGGGAGGAGCTGGCCCAATGCCCAGGGCTCCGTGCCAGGCTGATCCAGAGGCAGGGCAGCCAGACAGGCGGGCTGTCGGGTGGGCTGATGGGCAGGGTAGGGGCTGGAAAGGAAAACATGAACCTACTGAAAGGTACAGGACTAGGCAGAGCAGACACCACCGCCCAGGTGAAGGCCTGGGTGGAGGAGGGGCAATTGGAAGGCAGGGACACCCCTGCGATGTATCTGTGGTCCCGTGAACATGGTCTTTTAAATATATGTAGCACCCCTGCACTGTCCCACGTGTGTTCGGACTCCTGTGCTAATGGTGGGGACAAGCAGAAAGGAAAATCAAATCTCCAGGAGAGATTCTGGGATGAACCATACCCCTCCCCCACCTCTGGAAGGCTCTGTATCATGTTTAATATGCTTCCAGCCTACCTAGAGGCAGGAAAGCAGGTGGGGGGCAGGGAGGGGTCGCTAGGCTTCTTACATGACTAACGATGCACGCATGCGCACGCCCACACAAACATGAACCCAGCACCAGCAAGTTCCAGTCGAAGGAAATCAGATTCATACACTGAGGTGGGAGAGGGGTAAGCCCCTCAAGCCTGAGAGGTTCCTCAACAGTCACCTTCCTCTGACGCCTGGAGAAACCAGGGCTCAGAAAAAAGGAAATGAGCCTCTGGTGACACTAAGGTAGAACCGGAACTCAGCTCTCCTCCCAGGCTGGTTTATGCTCATCTCCACCAAACCTTGCCGCTTTCTCTCTGACAAGAAGTGTTAACACAGCAGAAGCTTGTATAGCCCCGATGTCAGCAGCAGGAAAAATGCCCATATTCTGTATGGCTAAGTGAATGCCAACTGGCTTTTACTGCATGCGGCTCTAATTTGGGCACAGGGTTTAACCCACACAAGAGCTAACTATACTATAACACGGCTGGATGACTGTCAGAGAAATGTTAGCAGTGTAAAAGGATAGTCACCAAAAATTCTTGCAAGATTTCGTGTATGTTTAGGGACAAGAAAGGAAGCAAAGGTGAGACGTGGAGCGGGGAAGGCGCTAACCGGTGTTAGCAAGCAAACCTCAAGGATGAATACTTCACTCAGTTCACTCATCTCGGAAATAAATGGTTTGACAAGAGAGCCCACGTTTTTTTTCTTGCCCATCTGGGCAGCACCAGAGAGGAAGCCAAAACAGAAGCTCTGAGACAGTGGAGCTCTTTCCAGACAAATCTCAAGTCGGCCTGGGCCAACTGCCTCTCCCCCTCCCTCCACCTTGCGCTCTGCCTCCGAATTGTGCTCTTTCACCTGAGTGGTTCCTAAGAGTGGGAGCTGGCCACGTGAGCTCTGCAGGGTGAAGTGGGAGGAAGCAGAATCTGGGTATGGGGACGTGTGGAGAAGCCTTCAGCATAAACCTAACTTGTGGGGACAAATGATAAAGAGGTGACCCAAACGTGAGCAGCGCAGCCTTCCCGGTGGAGGCAGCGATGATGTGGCATCAGAAATGAACTGCTGCAGACATCATTCGCCATCCTCCTCAGGCTGGCAATGAGAAGCATTTCCAGCATCTTCACTGGGGGGTGGGGTGGGGAAGCTAATATACTCTGAGAGGAAAAGGCAGAAGGGGGACTAGAAAGACTATTCCTGCCCCAACCTCACCAGAGATGTTGGTTGAACTCTCACCCCCCAGTGGAGATGTCAGCATTTCTCCAGAAAGCTTACGAGCCAAAAGGTCTGGCCCTCTGTGGAAAGCCTCATGGGGGCACGCCTCGGAACTAGAGAAAGGCTGAGTCTCTCCCTCAGGAGGGAACGGCAAGCTTGGAGAGCCCAGTTCAAGACAGGATTTTGCGGTGAAGCTCTCAGAAGCAAGGGTAAGGAAACTAGACCAGCCTCAAGAGAAATCAGTCTTCAACAACTCAACTCCCCACCGAGAAAACGACCCTATGGGACTTAGCATAATTCTTGGAGTCGGCAGTGTTTCCCGCGAAAGGACGCGAATGTATCCCGGTAAACATTAAAAATAATAACTGATCATCCTATTAGTGGAAAGGAGTGCTGGTTGTGTCCCTCCTGCATGAGGTTAACCACCTCAAGGCATGGCTCCCCTCCAGCTGCCCGCAAAGACCTGGTGGTAGTCAGAAACTTCAGGAGGCTGGTGTCTTGTCTCTTCCTAGTGGGGTGGGGAGTTATCACAACAACTCTCCTCGGACGCGGACACCCATCCCGACTTCTGCCCTGCCTTCCGGCAGGCACAGATGCCCTTTTGGTAGGTCCTTCTTCCCAGCCCAGGGATGGCGTCCAGGAGCTGCACCAGCACCTTCCAAGATGGTGCAGCAAGCAAGGTCTCAGACATGCCAGGAGACCCAGGGTGGCGGGCAGGGCCTTCCGCCGCGGAGGGCCGCCAAAGCGGGGGCAGGCAGGGCAACGGAGGAGAAAGAGGTGCCTGGGAAGGGCGGCAGCAGCTGAGGGTGGGGGAGGGCTGGCAGCAGCTGGGGGGAGGAGGGGAGCCCTCATGAACGGGCAATTGAGAAGGCCTGAGCAGCTGAGCGGCCGCGCTGGCGTCGCCGGGCCTGCGCCCCACGCGGGCGGCCCCTTCCCCCAGCCCCTCACCTCGCCCAGGGAAAGCTGAGCGCGCGGCCTCCCACCCCAGCCGCTGGGTGGGCCGCGTCGGCAGGGCTCCGGGAGGGGGGGCAGGGCTCCGGGAGGGGGCAGGCGATGCCCCCCGGGTCCCCGCCCCCCTTCTCTGCCGCAGCCTCGGCAGTCTAGAATGTTCTGCCGCCAGAACCCCCTCGGTACTCCGACTCATTCGGGGCCGGTCCCGCCCGGCCCAGGGGGCCCTGGGCTCCCCGGCGGGGCCCAGGAGGGGGAGGGGACAAGCGCCCCCGGGCTGCCGGGTGGGGGTGGGGACAGGACTTTGCCCTTTGTCTCTCTCTCTCTCCAGAGCCACCGGCCGAAACCCGACCCCATGAGCGAGCCAGGCAGCCAGCGAGGGGCAGGCTCCCCCTCCGGGGTCCTTTAGTAAATCCAGACCCGACCTCCCTGTGGTCAGGGCTGTGACTGAGGTGGTCCTGTGGGGGAGGGGGCTTCCCGCCTGCAAACAGGCCTGCAAGCATTTAAGTGGGAACCGGCTGGGGGTAGGGGGCCGAGAGAGGGCTGGAAGTGGGGCCGCAGAAGCTGGAGGGGAGAAAATGGCCCGGGAGGCGGCATTCCTTAGAGACCTCGGCCGGGCTGCGGGGAGGAGGCAGGACCAGGCCAGGGAGGCCTCCCACTGCGAAGGCAGGAACTGAGGCCCGGCAGTGGGCTGGGCTGGGGGCACGGGCCGCAAGGGCCTTCCGGGCCTGAAGAAAAAAGACCCTGTTCCCGAGACGTCCCGGGAGCCTCCTCAGAAAAGCTACAATCCAAGAGCCATCTTCCGCACCCCTATGCAGAGTAGGGCATTTGTCTGGGGGTGAGAAGGCCCTTCTTTGTTCTCTTGGGGTGTCATCAGTTAATGATAATCATTAATAACTCACATTTGCACGGACTTTAGAGTTTACAAAGTCCTTCTTTACACCCGCACCTCCTATGAACCTAGGACAGTGTCAAGAGGTTGATTTGAGCCTCTGAACCACCAAAGAATGATAGTATTTTTTATTTACATTCTGCGGTTCAAAAAAAAAACCGGCTCAGAGAGGTTAAGTGACTAACCCAAGGTGACACTAGCCAGCAGGCGTGGCTACACCATGAAGCCGGCCTGCTCCTCCTGCTTCTCAGCAAAAAGAAGATACCTGGGTTCTTGCTCCTCAAAAGCATACATAAGGGCGCCTGGGTGGCTCAGTTAGTTGGTTGGGCGACTGCCTTCGGCTCAGGTCATGATCCTGGAGTCCCGGGATCGAGTCCCGCGTCGGGCTCCCTGCTCGGCGGGGAGTCTGCTTCTCCCTCTGACCTTCCCCCCCCCATGTACTCTCTCTCTCTCATTTTCTCTCTCTCAAATAAATAAATAAAATTTAAAAAAAAAAGCATACATAAGCTATGAATTATGGTTCTGTAGGCTTTGCAACAAAGGTGAATTCTTTGTCCCTTCCTGCTAAGAGGGGGAGGGGGTGGGTGGGAGAAGCATCTCAATCCCTGCCCCTCCCCCCAGCCTCCCATGTTCCCTGGGGGTTGAACCCACACAAAGTGGGGGGGGGAGATACCAGCCAAAGGCTCCAGCCCTGGTGCCTATCAGAATGCCAAAGGATGGATGGAGGCCCTTAAAACTCAAAATACCTAGCTCATTTTTCCTGGGGTTTCTGGAGATGGGGATGTTGAAGATGAGGAAATGAGGCCCAGGAAAAGATAGGGACCCCGGATCCCACAGTTTACCCATCCGGAGAAATAGCAAGCTGAGGCTGATACCTGAACTTGAACCCCACTCAAGTCCTTCTCCACTTCACTCAGCTCCCTCTCTGTGGGTCTTTTTCTATCTAAAAACAGAATCGCCATTTCGCATCTTAGCTGTCCAGACAAGAGGAGAATTTTCTCGGTTTTTTTTAACCACTGAAGATTGCCTGAAAATCCCAACAGTGAGAGGAAAATAAAATGCAAAGCAGGTATAAAACACCTGGGGAAGAAGGAGGCTCAGAACAGGGTGAAATTCATGTTGGGCATGTTTTTTATTTGCTAAGCTTACTTATGCACTCCCCCCAGAAAAGCTCAAGATTCAATTTCCTCGAACTTTAGAGGATCACCTGTTCCCACCTTCTAAGAGAGCTCAGCCTTAGAGGTGGAAAGGCTTGGGTTTGAATCCCAGCACTACCACACCTATTCAAGGTGCTGACCCCGGCTAAGTTACTTTACCCGCTCAGAGCTTCAGCTTCTTCTGCAGAAGGAAATCACTTGCACAGGGCTCTTTATGAGGATTCAGGAATGTGACGAGATACCCAATAAATGCTCATCTTTTGACCTGAGTCACCTCGAACAGAGCGCTGGAGCCAAGATGATGCTCTATAAGGGAAATAAACGGGGATATCTGCCCTAGCTGCCTGAGGGCCTCACGACAATGCCACCCCTCTCTTCTAGATGAACTGTCTTCCCGTCAACATCTCCCTGTCAATCCATCATGCTCTCCTTAATCCACTCCTATTTTGTCTGCCTATCCTCCAAAACACAGCTTAGCTCCCTCAAAGCCTCCCTCCTCTATTTTAGTCCCTGAGGTTGTGTGCCTCCTATTTTAATACATAGTCTAGTCTAGTCTCTTGGCCTCTGCTGTCCCACAGCTCTTCCTAGCTCTAAAGTGAAAATGCTGGAGGGCAGGGATTTTTATCTTGTACCTCTCTTGTGCAGCTCCCTCTCTCAACCCTTGTCTCTCTCCCCCACTCTGAAAAAGACCCAATAGTGCTAAATAAAAACCCAACAAATAGTGTTAATGCAAGAGAGGGGTCAGGCAAAGACTCCCGTATCTATGGAAGGATGAAGAGGTGACCACCATGTAGGAAGGAAAAAGAAAAACTGGCAATGGTTCTAATACCACTAGAGGGAGGAGGGGGATGGGGGAGTTCGTTTACTGGGTACAGTTTCGGTCCTGCAAGATGAAAAGAGTTCTAGAGATGAATGCAGGTGTTGGCTGCATGACAGCGTGAATGTTCTCCATAACCCAGCTGTGCAACTTAATGCTTACAGTAGTAAATGTCATGTTATGTATGCCTCACCACGTAAAATTATTTAGATATTTAAGAGGTATTTAATTAACTGAAATTATTTTAAAATACTTAAAACTGTTTTTTTTTAAGATTTTATTTATTTGACAGAGAAGGAGAGAGTTCGTTCACAAGCAGGGGGAGAGACAGAGGAAGAGGGAGAAGCAGACTTCCCGCTGAGCAGGGAGCCCGATGAAGGGCTCAATCCCAGGACCCTGGGATCATGACCTGAGCTGAAGGCAGCCGCTTAACTGACTGAGCCACCCAGGTGCCCCTAAAATACTTAAAATTATTTTTAACTTAGGGGCGCCTGCCTGGCTCAGTGGGTAGAGCACGCAGTTCGACCTTGGGGGTTGTTACGTCAGAGCCAGAGGTTGGGCAAAGAAATTACTTAAAAATAAAATCTTATAAATTAATAAGTAAGTAGATAAGATAAACAAATAATTTTTAACTTAAAAATTTTAAAAACATTTTATTTAAAATTCTCTTAAAATACCAAGGAGCAAGTTAAAAATCTAAAAGCTCTTGGAGGAAAATGAACTGAGAAGTTGTATTTCCTTCCATCTCTAATACTAGTCTTTCACTTGTCATTCACTGTATTTCTAATACCTAGCAGAGGCGTGGCACGCAGTAGAAGACTCTGAATACCTAAAAACGAGCGGATGAACGTACCCGGGAGTGAGTGAACCCACTGTGAGAGGCACCAAACTTCACAGCAAAATGCTAGTGATCACACCAGGCTGTACCAACTTTTTAAATATTTTCTTATGTGGAATTTGGTTGTAAATGTGTTATTTTTAAAATCTCTCCTCCCCCCTGCAAAAATGGCTAATGTCTGAGTGGCAAAGTCGTCGTCCCCCACCCCACCACACAAACCCAAGCTAAAGTTGCTGACCAGGGGATGTTTTGAAGAGAGCAAAGGAACCTGAGCCTAGACAGACTCCATTCTTCCTCTAGTTAGAAGTTTAAATTTAGCAAACTACTCATTCAAGATAGTCAGTGAGGGACAAGCGTAGGAAAGTGAAAGAAAGATTATCTCATAGAGACATAGGATGTTTGTGAAGATCGTCATATTCCCCCTGCCTGCCTCCAACTTATTCTGGGTAGGTATCACTCTACCCTTTTCTAAAAAGCCAGCAGCAGCAGCTCTGAATCAAATGTGATAACCATAGCAGGAAAACCCTCTAGACCAAGTAACTACAGTGAGCTAGATTTTCCCTTCCTTTCAACAAAAAGTTGCTGGTGTGGACACTCGACATAAGGAGTCAAGAGAGTATCTTCAGAATCCCGCTGTTTCCCCCCCAAAGCCAACATCCTCTGTCTAGTCCCTGCCCAGAGCACACTGGCTGCAGGCACCAACAGCCTGGTCTGCGAAGGATCATCTCTACTCTTTAATTTCGGGGTCTGTCTCCAAATCCTGCCAAAACCAACTGCTCTATTACAGTCGGACTTCTCCTCCCAAGAAACTCAGAGACCTGGAGGAGGAAGTAGAATAAATATTTCTAGCCCTGAACAGACATCCTCACCAAGTTTACTTCACCCAGACAGCCCCCACTTTAGTTCCTGCCTCCCCTCATTTTGTCCTCTTCAGCTTCAGAATACCTCATGGGAAGTTGAGGAGCCCCAAGCAATCCCAGATGCCACTCCAGAAAAGAGGCAACACACATCATTCCACATAAACTAATTGTAAAACCCTTTATAGTAACTGATTAAAGTCACAAGCCTGTTAAATGGCCAAAAGCCACATCCGGATTGGAAGCCCTTCCTCTCCCCACCCCACTGAGAAGGTTCAATCCTCAGTCCCTAGCCTGAGATTTCGAAAGGGGCAATAGGTCTGTGCGTGTGCGAGTGGGTGTTGTGTGCACCCTTTCAACAGGGAGGCCCAGAGAGAGGGACTGGGTGGCAAGACGGGCTCTCCTTCCAGTCCGTGGGGCCAGGGCAAGCGAGGCCGCTGGGGCTGTGCCCTGTATAAGGGGAACAATGTATGTGGTCACTTCCTGGGCATCCAGGGATCCCCAACTCCTGAAAGGCTACTTTGTTAGCTTACCAAGAGCTGAACATCAACGCAAACATGCCCATCTCCCACCAGGTGGGAGAAGCTGCTCTCATTTCTTCCTTCCTCTGACCCCCAAGGACTCAAAGTCCCCTTCATCCTGAATCCTTATAACACTTACCTCATTTCCAGAATTAAGGCGGTTCTTCTCTCACCAATGTCCCTGCCCTACATGCACCTCTGACAGTAGCCCCCAAGTATGAAATTTCATCTGGCCTGGGTTCATGGCATCAACAACAGAATATACGGCCCACTCCCCTAAAGAACAATCAGCAGGAGCATTCTCCACCATCTCTTCAAGTCTCTTGTCTGACAGGATGGGGTCCATAATGCAGGGGGTCTGGGAGGACTGCCCTGGTGACCTTCATCTCCCTCTACCAAAAGGTGGCTTTTCCTTTCAGCATGCAGGTTATCAAAGCACCCTACACATAAGTCCCCTTCAATATGCCTATCCATCACTATTCCATATAAAATAACATGCCAAAGTCACAGAAGGATAAACACCCTACCTACTGCCTTAGATTATGCCCCAAGCTGCCACAGTCCAAAGACAGGAGGCAGAGAGGTCCGTATCTAAAACAAATAATAGCAATAATAATAGTTAATGTGTAATAACACCAGTTCACAGTTACAGAAATCGAGGCTTAAGAAGATTAACTTCTGCAGTTTCAGTCACCGCCTGGCTCCAAAGCTCTTGTTTTTAAACACTGAGCTCTCCTGAAAGACCTTTCCTCCATAGTCCTAAAGAGGGTAGAAGGAGGCACCTAGAGTAGGTCAGGAGACTCTGACCCCATAGAGCGTCCTCTCTCCTTGAGCCTCAGGAGTTCAGAATGATTCCTGTCCACCCAACTCCTGCTGCCAAAGAACTCAGACCCCACAAACAACCTTTACACGGAACAACTTCTTCCTGAATCCTGATTTCTCCTCTTGGAGATTCTAACTACATCCAATCAACTCAACTATTCAATCAAATTTCACTCAGACTTAACATTTTCCATTTCAAGTGGTCAAAACATCTGGATGAAGGACTAATTTTTCAACTGAAACTAACTCAACATGAATGAAAATTGAAGTTTTCCTCACCCTCTTTTCCTACAGAAATATGCAGAGGGCTGACTAGAATCCACCGAACAGACACGGTGTGGGAAAGAGGTCCTCCATTTCTGCCGTCTCCTCTCAAAGAGAGATGTCTGCACACCCTTCCCCTCAACTATAAGCAGAATTCACACCCATCCATCCTGACTGGTCCCTTATGTGCCTCTAGCCACCAAAATGCCACTTGTCTAATAATCAGACTTGTCTGTAGAGGTCTTGCAAACACCTTGACACAGCAGTCAAAAATTCTTATCATCCAGCTATTTGCTCTGTATTTCATTCAAAAGCAGTTTTACTAATGGTTCACCATGCTCTGTGCTCTCTGCCATACAACCAGAACATCAAATCCTGGGAAGACTGGACTTCGGCGATAGGACTGCATTTCTGGCGGGGGTGGGGATGGCGGGGGGGTTCTGTACACAGCCACATTTCAGTGTTTTGCAATCAGGTTTTCTCCAACTGCATTAAAATGATGAGGCCCAGACCCACTTTTCTCCTGTGACTTGCCCATAATCCACATACATTGTATTTCAGTGGTCTGTGTTTAGGGTAAAAGCTTGTTGGAGCCTGTTGTGCCTTCGTTTTCCAACTATTTACTGCAAACCTACTAGCTGCAAACAGGCCTTACAAAGCTGGCTCAGCCTGTTCCATACTAGGATGACCCCTCCCACTCACTAAAAAAGGACAGAGCCCCCTCTGAACACAATCTGAGGGGACACCCAAGCTCTTCTACTGGAATGGAGTTAGCAAACTGGGGGCTGAGCATCTTCCTGTTGGCAGTGTCCCCCTCCGGATGGTATGTTATCACAGATGCTCCCCCGGTTGGATCTTTTGCTAGCCAAATCAAACTTTTATCAGTAACCAAAAGAGCATGTACTGTCTTGAGTGCATGTTTTTTGAGACCTTTTCTTGCTTTTGTTTTGACAGGCATTTTAAAAGGTGTGGGCGAGGAGAGGAAATGTGCTCAGCACAGGTGGAAATGGTGTGCAAATCTGACCGTTCACATGGGAGTCAAACACTGGCTGGGACCCTAAGAAAAGTCTTGCAAGCCCAGTCAGTGGCCCACGGGAGGACCTGTTGTTCTCTCTTTCACCACTCGAATAAAACCCACCCTAGAACCTCTGGTGACTCTTCCCCCCCTTTGTTATGGTTTCAATCTGCCTTTGGGACATGGAGACTGGCCATTTTCTAAAGATTACTGGACCCTGTTAACTCTTCCAGCTCTATACCCCGTTGCCAAGGGGCCTCAGCTCCGGGGAGAGGGCGACCACTATGTGCACCTCCATTTTCTCTCCACCTCTCGTCCTCTTCCCTCCTTACCCCTTCCTTTCTCCCCACCCTCCTCACCCAGCCCTCCTCACTCCGCCTTGGCCTTTAGCTTTTGCCTTCGAATGGAAAGGTCTGCAGGCAGCCGGGGCGGGAATGGAAAGGTCTGCAGGCAGCCCGGGCGCTGCAAAGGGGCTGCGTCCGCAGCGGGGGACCGCTGCACGTGGGCGAGGTCGGGCATCTGGGGCTCTCGGGAGCGGGGTGAGGCGGTCTGCCGGCGCGCCGCGGCCGGGGGTCTCGGGGACCCCGGGAAAGGCAGCCCTGCGGGGAGCCCCGGGCCCGCGGGGGCGCGGGCAAGGATTGCGGGGCCGCCGGGGGCCGCAGCGGGCCGGGAAGGGTCAGGGCAGCGGGGCGGGCGCGGGCTCTCCAGGAAGCGCCTCCAGCGCCGCCGCGACTTTCTCTGCTTTTTTGAAAAGAGGAAGGGAAGGCAGGCAACTCTGCCAGCCGAAGGAGCCTTGCCCTACGCCCAGTCTCCCACCCGTCTTCCAAAGCTGCTGTCTGCGACCCCCTCTCCCGTGGGTCGCTGTGCGCCTCCAGCCGCTTCTCTTTAAAAGGGAAGCGGGAACTCCACCCAACCCCCATCTCTCTCTCTCTCTCTCTCTCTCTCTCTCTGTCTTCCCCGTCTGGAATTTCCAACCCAGGACTAACTCGTCTGATTTCTCCAGTCTCCCCTGCTGCTTTTTTTCTTCCTCTTTTCTCTCCCTAACACTCCCATCCCAAATTCTAAGCTGCACTTTCTGGAAGGCATTAGCCACATTTTAAGAACCTTTAAAGAGGATGGGGAGCGAACAAGACGGAATTCAAATCCTAACAGCCGACAAAATGTCTGTTCTTCCAACGTCTCTGGTTCATACATTTATTCTAATGACACCACCACCACCACCACCACCAAAAACCAACAGAGATATATAACCAATGTCTATCCTCAACAAAAAGATCCCCAAATTTCACACACCACTTGGTCTCCCCCCTTTTCACTCAACTAAACCAGATCTGAAATTTTTAAAAATAATTTAAAATTGTATACCACTAGCCTATCTCAGTAGTATCTTTGTCAACTGGCTGTTACACATTAAAGTTTAGAATAAACCCTTAAAAAATAAGCCTTAAAAGTACCCAAACACATAAACAAGACGCAAATGACCTGTATTAAGGTAATTTAAAAAGATCAGAAGCTCAGAACCCTTGAATCAAGATTCTTCCAACGGCTAATGGTCATGTATTTCATCTCTAAAACATGATTATAATAATGTTTTGCTCCTTTTCCACCAAAAGCTGTGCCATTAAAACTTTACATTTGGGGGGCGCCTGGGTGGCTCAGTTGGTTAAGCGACTGCCTTCGGCTCAGGTCATGATCCTGGAGTCCCGGGATCGAGTCCCGGGATCGAGTCCCGCATCGGGCTCCCTGCTCAGCGGGGAGTCTGCTTCTCCCTCTGACCCTCCCTCCTCTCATGTGCTCTCTCTCTTTCTCTCTCTCAAATAAATAAAATCTTTAAAAAAAAAACTTTACATTTGGAGCAGTTAACTATACTTTGAATAAATCGGTGATGGGAATTACAATTCTTCCCCTTCTTTCCCCCAAGGTTCTCCATCTGAGAAAGCATCAGAGTAAAATTTCATCTTTCTACTGTCGGTCAGAAAATAAAGGGTTCTAGGAACCTACCATGCTCCCAATGGACAAATACCACTGTCCTTTAGGAAAGCATCTTGAAATACTGTGCACTAAATGATAACAGATTCTCTAGCAGTGAAGAAAACAATGAATTTGTAAGATCTACTTTCTAGGTGGAAACTAAAATGTTGAGTGAACTGATTTCCACTTTCCCTCCAAACAGTGCAGAAAAATGTAAGAATCAACCATTTTTAAATTTATTTAAAAGCAAAAAAACTAACCTATTATTACTAAGAAAACCTTTTACTGAAAGTGTCATAAACTGTTTCTACTTTAATCTTACTAGGTGAATACAGGTCAGATGTATCTTTCAACTATAACCACTGAAGTAAAAGTGCCTGAAAATCCTCCCACTCTAGTACTTTTTACTCCTTTGTTGTTTTTTTAAGACATTCCCTTGCTTCTTAACCCCCTTGTTATAATTCATTTTCAGCCCCTCAGAACAATTTTCATTAAAGACAAGTCCATTTCTGAAGGCAAAATCTTTTTGCTTGTTTTGAAAACGTTTAGTGATCCAATTACTTCAGAGCGAATCATTTAAAATTAAAAATACTATTTTTGCCACTTACAAGACATCCCTTCACACAGATTTTCAAAACTGCTAACTTTAGGAAATCAAACTGTAAAGTCTGAATAAAGTTTAAGCACTTTCTGAGAGTTCTCACACTTCAATGGCTCTGATACCAATTTCTTTTTTTTTTAATACTTGGAAAATCAAGGTAAAGTGTTTAGCCCACCTCATTTTAAGTCAGCTTAGAGAAAAGAACAACCATTAACTTGCCTAAGAAAATCAGTCTTTTAAGTTGAACACATTTCATGCAGAGAAATGCAGTACATCTCTTGCATTTTTTTCTTAACAGCAACACCTTTTATTTTGATGACAGCAGTTGACAGTAGGTATGCTATCTTTAGGTCACATTCCTCTAGAAAAAGGCACACACAGTGGCAAATGAAACACAAGCTTAATTCCTTTAAAAAGCAAGTCAATTCTCAAAATAAACAAGTCTAAAATGGGACCCCCCCTTACCTTAACTACTCTTATGTCTCTCAAAATAAAACACACGTACAAACCCCTTCCACAACTGTTTTAAAAATGCTTTAGGCTTTTCTCCTTTGTCCTAATATTTGACAGTGAATATATACAAATTCTCAACAAAAAGCCAAAACTGTTAGCCAAAATTCCAACACTGTCTAAGAAAGGGTTTGGGAAGGTGGAAGAAATTTAATATCATCCATTTTAAAATTTCAAATTAATGTTTTCAGTTTAAATGCATAGTGCTCAGTCTCTTGGGTTCTTAAAAAGGTACAAATAGTATATCTATCAAATAGATACAAAGTTAGAACAAAATTAATACTTCAAAAATCAGAGGATGCTAAGGTAACTGCTGTAATATTACTTTTTTGATTCCCCCCTCTAAGAAACAAAAAACAACCAAACAAAAACCAGGAACACTTAGGTTGTTAGATTTTTATGAATCTCTTAGAAATGTTTAAAGTTATAACTCATTTGGAACTGAGTGCATCAGGAAGTTACTTCTTTTCTATTTTTTTAAACAGTGGAAACAAGAGTATATACATACAAAATACACATGCACAGTCATTCATTTTGCTTAAAATACATTAGTTATATTTAATTAACTAGTTCCTGTTCTATACATCCATGAGATTGAAAAAGCCAGTAACAGACCAACTGAATAGTTTTCAGACAGACTAAAAACACATACCACAAAATGCTTCCTTCAAAGAACACAAAATGATAGAGCAAACTTACTTCATGCAAACAAACTCTTTTTTTTAAATCCTAAAACTTCAAAAATTGATTCATTCTAGAAAAATGAAGTGCCTTCTCAACCACCCCACAAACACACACACACACACACACACACACACACACACACACACACACACACCTGTTTGTGCTCAAAAAATTATTTCAGGGAAGGGGAGAACACACACACAAAAGATGGAATTTAATATGGATGTGGAAAGGAAGATTTTGTACCCACTCTTCTCACAAACCCCACCCCTTCCCAACTCAAAAGCGCCCTAAGTAATGCATTTTGGAGGGAACAAGAAGGAGCCTAAAAATGGCTTGAAAGCAAGCAGATGGCTTAGGGGGAAAGATCCATAAATACAGAGCACCATGGAAATTAAAATATAAATGTTTTGGGTCCCTTCTCATCACATTTTGCTATTTCTCTTGCTTTCACTTCATTCCCTTTAAAATTTAAACCATCCATAAGAGCAAAAGGAAAAAAAATCCCACGTATGTCAGAATTCCAATTATTCTGGACATTTCTCATCAACATGTTTCAAACACTCAGCTTTCAGGTCAAATATCCACAATCTTCTCAATAAATCTACTGGTGTCAGTATCTTTCTCTCAGGCCCATCTCCAGGAAATGTTTCAAAATAATAAATAAGACTTTTTTTTCTTCCTTCTGATTTTATTGCCTCTTTACTCCTAACTCTAATTGCCTTTCCAATAAGAGTATCTGAAGCACTTGAGGTTAAATCACAGGCTCTATAAACATAGTTACAAGCCATATTGATCATCTATAGATACAATAGTTTAAGTTACTTAAAATATCTTAAGCTAAACCCACTGAACAGATTTTTATCTCACTTAAACTTTACAGTTAAACTTCACAAGCTCAAAAACAAAACAAAACAAAACAAAAAAACTATACAGAGCCACCCACCTCCACCTTCCCACCCACAAAAGGCCAGGATTATTCTAAATGCAGCAAGTTTCCAGTTGAAATAAAGGGGAGAACACACCTAGGGAGGGGAGGGGGTAACAAGAGGATCAAAGATTTCCTGGGGGCTGCAACATGAGGGAAAATTCTGCACTGTCAACATGTTTAAGTGAGAAAGCAGAGAGACTCTGCCCCTATACTTTGCAGCCCAGGGTTCAATGAAAGATCTGAAATCCACCATGAATCAGATTTGGGGATAACATGATAGAGGTACCCCACTTTGCTTAAATGAGAATAGAAAGGTATTGGGACACACACACACACACACACACACACACTCTCTCTCTCTCTCTCTCTCTCTCACTCACACTCTCTCTCTCTCACTATTCATCCAGGGAGTTCTAGACCCTCCAAAGAGCCCCAGCTCACAGCCTGAACACAAAGCTCTCACCCCAGATGGTCCCCTCGTAACAATGGACTGAAGGAGTGGGGGTGGGGGGGCTCGGAAAGGGATAGCACAGCCAAAGCATATTCTTTGCAAAATCCAGTTGGGAGGGGAGGACGTGTGATGTGAGGGACTAGGGGTAGGTGTCTAGAAAAAAAATGCCCTTGCCTGTTGCAGAAATATATATAAAGCACAAGCAAAAGGGAATTCTTTTGGGGACAGGAACTCATTCCACTTCCCCTTGGATGTCGAAGGGGAGCCCCCCCAATCCACTTAAGAATTATGGGATGGGTGGGGGGAATAAAAGAGAAAAGGGAGGCCTGCTAGAAGTTGCAGAGATGTCCAGGAGTTGGAACTCTTCAAAGATTTTTAGCTTCCTCACAAAAATGGCCCCACACACACCTTGAATAAATCCACAAGGTTTCTCTCCTATTGATTTTTTCCCTTTTACTTCTCCAAATACCATCTCTCAGCCCACCCCAGCCCCGGCTTATTTTTTACAAGCTGTAAACCACCCATTACAAGATCTTAGCCAATCTTCCCTCCCTGCCCCCAACATCCGGAGTGGGGGGTGGGAAGGCCCGTAATGGGTTTCTTCCACTGGAGACACTATGGACCCCTTAACACAGCCTCTAAGCGCCCCCAGGTTGCCTCCCTGCTCAAAGAGCCCTTTCCTACCTTTGTTTTTTGGGGACTGAGTGTTCAATCTCTAGGCGTTTTCCTTGCAATTCGACTTTCCCTAAAGATTAAAAAAAAAAAAAAAAGGCAATATAAGAGCTGCAACAGGGGTGTGGGGTGGGAAAAGGACGGAGAGGATAATTCAGGAGTTACTGGGATCGGAGATCTGCCTAGAAATCCAGGCAGTGGGTTCCGTGGCCAGACGCGAAACGGTCGCTCTGGGAATGGTGGAAATCTATAAATTCGTTATTGTGTTTTGTTAATTTTCGTTTTGTTCTGTTCTCTGAGGCTGGTTGGGTAGTGGATCGCTCTGGGAGCCCGATCTGGGAATGGGGCGACCAGGGCGTTTGTGTGGGCGGGCTTGCCTACTCGGCTCCCAGAGCTGGGGAGCTAGGGCCGGGAGAGAAAGGGCTCCCCGTTGCTCCCAAAGTGTGTTGCGGGGGAGGGGTGCAGAATGAAACTTTAGTTTTCGGTCGAGGCGCGGAGCAGGGCTCCGGGCGGCGGGGCGCTCACCTGTCGGGGCCGGGGGCGAGCAGAGGCCCTGGGGGAGCGGAGCGGGGCCCCGCGGGCAGGGTTCCCCGCGGCCGCGGCGCGCGCCTCTCGGCCCAGCCTGGGCGTCTCGGGAAGCAGCATGGCGACCCGGCGCCGCCGCCGCCGCCGCGCCACCCCGCTCACGCCCCACTTTCAAATCAAAATGGCTCAAGCCCAGGCCCTGGGCGGGAGGCGGGACCCCCTTCCTCTCCGGCCCTGCCCGAAGGCTGCCGTGCCCACTGGGCACCCGGGAGATCGGGGACGGAGCGGGGACCTCTTCCCCGCCTGGAAAGGCCTAGGGTGGAGAAAAGGGAGCTGGGGGTGTTCGCGCTGCAGGGCTGGGGGGGGAGGAGGGGGTCCAGCCTCGAATAGGGAGGGGCGGGCATGGAAATAAGGCCCAGACGGGAGCTGCCTGAGTGGGGACCCCCCCCCACACACTGCCAAACAGGGCCCCCGCCCCGTCGGCGGGGGGTAGGGGCGGCCTTACTAAAGCCTCCAGCTTCTGCTCTGGGGCTGGGAGGAAGGGGTGAGGGGGTCCAGGATATTTCCGCGCGAGGGGCGAGTGGGGGGATGGAGGGGGCGTCGAAGTAGGTGGGCGGAGGGTCGATGCCGAGGCCAAGCCCCGCAGGCCGGAGCAAGAGGGCAGTTGGCGGGCAAGGAGAGAAGAGGAGCAGGTCTCCGTTGTTGGGGGTATTTCGTTGTGGCTTTTCCGGGGAGGTGGGCGCACTCTTACCGGAGAAAGTTTCGATGGCTTTCATCGCCCAGTGCTCGTCGGGGCAGTCCACGAAGGCATAGCCGGACTTGACCAAGAACTGGCCGCTGTAGGAGATCTTGTGCTCCGCAAACACTTTCTCCAAGTCCGCGGGGGTCACGCTCTCGTTGAGGTTGCCGATGTACAGCTTGTTCATGGTGGCGGTCTCCGGGCGGGACGCGGTCCCTGGCAAGGCCGAGCGGGCGGGCGCGGGCGGCGAGCCTCCTAGGCCGAGAGGCGGGAGGCCGGCGGCAGCAGCCGCAAACTTTCTTTGCACCCCACCCCTGAAGTTGTCCGGAGCCCGCGGCGGGGAGGGTGGCCTGAGGGCGCGCAGAGGTCGCGGGAGAGTTCGGGGAGGCCGGGGAGAAGTGCCCGCGGCGCGCTGGGAGGCGGACGACGCGGCGCTGCTCCTTTCCCTTCTGTCCGAAACCCCTCCGAGCGGGCTGGTGTGTCACGTTTCTCCGCGGCCGCCCTGGCGCCGCCTCTAAATAAAATCGACTTGAAAAAAAATGGAGCGGAAAAAAAAAAAAAAGGCGAAGCCACGTGGTGAAAGCCCCCACCCACCCTTCTCGGGAAGACCCCCGAAGCCTCTGGGCCCATCGGCCCTCCAGCCCAGCCCAGCCCACCAATCTCCAGGCCTGGGGGGGGGGGCATTCAGCTCACCCCCCGGGGGAAACAGGGCGGTGGGGGCTGCGTTCCCGAAGCTCTACTTGCCCCCTCCCCCTTGGCAAGAATCTGGCCCCAAGGGAGGCGCCCCGCCCCCACCCATCCCCCTACCCCGGCCCCGGCTGGGGGAGGGTGGTCGGGCCCAGAATCTCCCACCTCTTTATGGGTAAAACGTACGGTTATTTTTTATTCGTGCGGTGGCTGGGGGGAGAGTTTGCCCACCCTACCCCGGTTAACTGCTAGCGACTGACAGGCGGGGGACGGCCGAGATAGACAAAGAGAAGCTGAGGACTCTGGGGTCTTCAGGAGGGGGTCGCGCGAGCCGGTGATTTTAAAAGAAAGGCGCTTTTCCCCTAGATTTTTAAGTGAGGGGTCTCGGCCTTCCCGGCCGTAGCCCTAGGAGACTCCTCCGCCTCCGGGCAATCCAGGACCCAGGGACCCTGCGAGCGCGGGACCGGGAAGCTAGGAACACGGGGGACCGCGGCTGGGAACGAGGGGTCCGCAGGAAATCATGTTTCGGGATTCCCACGGGAGAAGGGTGGCTCGCACCCGGCTTCGGCCGCCGAACGAGACCGTCTCGGGGTCCAGGGGGGAACGCGCGGCTCCGGCCCAAGCTGACCCCAGGAGAGAGGGAGGGGTGGAGAGGAGGAAGAGGAGTGGTAGCGTGAGCAGACCCGAGCGAACCGAAGGGGGAGGTCTCAGGGAGGGAGTGACCGGGTGGAGATCCGAACGCTCCCCTCCTCCCTCCCTGACGCGGGGGCAGACAGGTGGAGTCCCCTCCGCCCGCCCCACCCAGGCCGGCGACCGCAGCTTTCCCAGCGCCGGGTTCGAGTCTCGGAACTTTGTTTGGGGTGCAGCGTTCGGATCCTGGCGGGAAGGCGGGAGAGGGGCCGGGGGCGGGGGGCCGAGGGCTGAAGCCCCGCCCACGTCCCCAGGTCAGACCCGCGGGGGGAGGGGGTAATTTCCGCTCGGCGCTCGGGGAAGCGAGGGGCGGGAGCTGCGAGGAGGGGGCGGCGGCCCCTCCCCCCTCCCGTTCCTGGGGAGGGGGAAGCGGATCCGCCCTGGTCCCTTTCCTCGCCTTTGACCAACTCGCTCCGGATCCTCCGGCCCCGGGAGCCCGAGGGACGGACCCGACTGGGCAAGGGGCGACACGTGGGCGGTCGCACCCCGTCTCGGCGGTGGGGGAGGGGGCAGTTCGCCGCGCGTTTCGGAGTACAGGATAGGCGGCGGAGAGCGGGACGCGCGGTCCACGCGCAACCGGGATCCCGGGCCGAGTGGCGGGCGAGGGCAACGAGTTTCCAGCGGAGGGGGCTGGGACGGCGCCGGGGCTTGGAGGGTGGCGGAGAGCGCAGCCCGGGGACCCCGGAGCCCCCCTGGCCCGGGGACCGGGAAAAGAGGGGGTGGACCCCCAGTAATGCCAGACTCTCCCTGAACTGGGCGGAAGCTCGGGTTTTGCTCGGGGTTCTGCGGATGGGAGAAACAATTTTGTCGGGGGCACGCGTGCTGCGAGGGCAGGTGAGGAAGGGGGTCACTCTCCCTTTCCCCGTCCCCGACCCCATTGTCTCAGTCGCCTGCGGCCCGGGCCGACTCCGCAACACGTGTTGGCTGCACTGATAGGAATGCCTTGGATTTTTTTTTTCTTGTTATTATTTTTTATTTGCAGAGTCAGTGAACTGACTCCCGACTTGGGCGCACCTCTCTTCTGCCAGACGATTTTAGACCGTTCAAAAAGTCGGGAGTTAAAAGACCACACGCCGCACCTTTGTCCCCCTCCCGGTTTTCCCCGCGCGCTGCAAAGAAATGGGGCTTTGGGCGTGGGGGGAGGGCTTCCAACTCGGTTTCTCCATCTCCACCACCTTCAAAACCCACTCTCCAAATCCGCGTTTTGTTCTAGCCAGCCACGTGTTTGTCGGATTTGGGGGTTTGTGATTTTTTTCTTTGCATGGGGCGACAGAAAATACTATGAGCTGTTAGTTGCTGAGTAGAAAAAGAATGTTTTCTAGGCAAGAAGGTGGGCGACGTCTGTATCCTATCCCCCCACACCTCCGGCCCTCCCCCCTCCCCCACCGTTTCTGACTCTTAATATTTAGTCAGCTCTTTGACCATAATTTTCACACACACCAACGAGCTGGAAACGGTGTCTGCCACATAGTAGGCATTCAATAAACATTTTTAAAATAAAAAAAAAAACAGCTAATACAAACTGCAGGGCAAAGAGAATTCAGAGAAAAATTGAGAGTCCAGGGGGGGAAAAAAAAAATCTTGCCAGAATGTGTGTCTGTTGCCCGGGGACTTTCTTGGTGATGTGTGTGGACTTTTGAAAGGGCTCAAAGATGGGTCTCAGAAAGGCTGTTGTATTCCTTGGCCTCTTCCTAAAAAGGAGCCCCAATCTCCTGAAATCCTTTCTGTTACATTGGGGAACAAGAAAGAGGGTCCTAGGCAGGGCACTGCAGTTCCCAGAAACTTTAAGTGCTGTTTCCTTCATTTAATTTAAATCTCTAAGAATTAATAGAAGCACCTCTCAGGGTTTCTCCCTGGGGAACATGCCTACTACTCTATCTCTTTATTCCTAAAACAAAAGCAAGTTACACCCCACAAAAATTTCCATCCAGACCTCTAAATTCCTGTAAAATGCAGCCCACCTTTTGCTATCCTAGATTCAAAGGGAAACAAAAATTGTAAAAGTAATAATTGAATTCAGTTCACTTTTAGATTTTTTTTTTCCATGTAAAAAATACAATAGAAGTCTAAATGTTAGTTGAATTTAGTTTCTTTTACATGTTTTAAAATGACAGGAGGGGAGAAAATAACACATTTGGGAAAATAAAAATTTACCAACTATTACTAAATTGAAACTGATTAGTTCTTTTTAAAAATCAGATGTTTCAGTGAATTCTAATCCTCCCCCCTGCCCCCACCAAGGGCTTCTGTGTATAGTCAGAGGCTGCAAGAACACAAGAGAGCGGAGACAGCTGGGGTGAGATGCAGACCTTTTTAGCCCCCAAATCAGTTTTGCCTCAGTGATCTGGCTATTTTAGGCTGGGGTTGGGGGCACTGAATGATGTTGACTGGTGCTTCATCTCCCCTCTGAGTGAGCCCAGCACTAAAATTAACCTGAGGGTAGGGTTATTTCTTGTCAAGACTCACATTCCTAGGAGAGGGATAGGAATGGGCCAACGTGGAATGCCATGCCACAATTTATCATTCCCCTTTTCTGTCCTTTTCTTTTGTTATTAAAGACAACCAATAAACATTGTATTTGTTTTCCTTTTTTTTTCTACACAGCTTCTTTGAGAAAGATTAATCATCAGTGCAGTATCAAACTTTGTAAGAATTAAAAATATAGCTGCAGGATAAATTATTTTCTTTAATAACATTATTTTTATTTTTATTATTTTATTCCACTTATTTACTATCATTGGGATTTTTTTGTTTTGTTTTGTTTTGTTTGTTCTCCTCTTCCTCTCTCTCCCTCTTCATTTTTCCTGGAGAAGTGTTTGGTCTAGTTAACAGGATTCAATTCTCTGATTCCAGAAACACTGAAACTTGACTCCATTTTAAAGATGGGATTCTGATCTATTTTCCTTCAATGTGGACATACAAATTCAGAGAGGAAAAAAAAAAAACCCAAAGGCAGAAAACAACTTTTTTAACAAAGTGGGAATATGATATGAGAAAATCAGCAATTCCCTTGTCCTACAGTATTAATTTTATTTTTAAATGTTTCTTCCCAATATTTGTCCATCGCTAATAGTTTGAGATTTTGTCATCTTATTTGTATATCTTCATTTTTCACTTGCTGTTCTACCAGAAGTAGTGCCCATTGCTGCCTCAAAATTTTCATAACTGTCATTTTTCACCAACATGTAACATTCAATCCAGTAGATGTGAGTTAATCATTAATCGTTATTTTTAGATATATAAGTTACATCGATTTTTTTTAAACTTTTGTAAGTACTGAATAGTTATTTGGGGACATACAACTTTTTCTTCTCTTAAATTAGCTTAGTTGAATAAATCCCCAGAATATAAATTTCTTTTTTAATCTTATATTTGTCTATGACTTCCTATTTTAAAAGTTCAGCACATTTTATAAAAGGGAGGACACAAAAAATTGGAAAGCACTTAGGAGGGAAATATATTAAAATAGAACTTTTCTGTGTTTTATTTTCTAATGAATACTAATCAATTTTGAAATAGAATTAATGGTTTCTATGAAATATAGAAAAAGAAAGAATTCACATTTATTGAGACAGGGCTACTTAGACTTCACAGTTCTTGGAGGAATTTGTTTCTTGTTTGCTCGGGTTTTATTTATTTTTCTGTTGTTTGCTTGTTTTTTCCTTGTTACTGCCTTGGGATATTTTGTTTCTGCCAGCAACTTGAAGTCTTGGTGTGGTTCTTTTAAATGCCCATAAACTTTGAAAAAGTGTAAATGAGTCCCAATTTAAAAGCACATGAAGCATTTTCTCCTATCAAATAAATAAGGATAATTATGTGTTTAAGATAACTCATAAAATGTAAGGGAATTGTAAGCAGCAAAGGAAAATTTCCTCCTTCAAATTATTATTGAAAAGTGTTCCATGTTGAAGACCTTAAAAAGAAATGTGTTTAAAAAGACTCAAAGACAAAAAAGAACTTTAAGAACAATCATCTGTTTTTCTATGGGTCACACAGCCTGTGTGACAAAACTGCTCAGTGTTTTGTTTTGACTCAGGTTGGCGATGTAGAAACCTCCAGATAAGGAAGGGAATCGTTTATTTTGTTAACTTTTGGAAAACAGATGGTTCCAAATTCAGTTTGTGAGTAAATTAAACTACACCACACTAGCCCTATTGACAAACGTACAAGAAAATGGTCAATAACATTCCTCACACTACATGACTGCTGCCTTTTGCATTTTTTTTGACTCTAAAATCACTTGGTTAAAAGATAACGAACAATTTTGTGTAGTCCCTATATGGCACAAAATGCAAAATAAGTCACAGGTTAATTTGGGGGAAGATTGTAGAATTCAAGAAAAGACAAGGAAATGTTATTTTTCAAAATAAAACAAATTGTAAAAAGCAACAAAAGAGAGAAAATCCATACCTCAATATTATTGAAAGTGGAAAAAGTAATAAGACAGTTAGGTACTTGACATCCACATAGCTTCTAAGTATGCAAATGATTTTAATTCAAAATGCATCAGTACAACATCAAACTGCATGGAGTTAATTCAGTTTTAGCTACATAACATCTATGCTTTTTAAGACTAAAAGAGTGTTTCTATCTAGAAAGCAAATTATTTTTGTTTGCTTTAAAATTTTATTCCTGATGATAAGATTAATTGCTTTTACTCCTGTTGCTAGTTAGGATTTTTTTTTTTTCAGGAGCTATCTCAAATATTTCAGAATGCTTAAGAGGGAATGCTACTGTGATTTTTTATATTTAGGTTTAAAAATTATATGCACATACTATTTCACTAATATCTCATCACCAAAATACTCATTAAAAACACTTCATCTGTCTCTGTAAAACGAATCAGTTTTACTAAAGAAAAGGGACCCAGCCTACTAGAATGTTATTTTGGTTGTTTAACTAAGCTGAGATATAATTCTAAAAAATGATTTCTGATTTTCATGGGTCAACTATCTAGAAAGAGTTTTGGTCCACATACCTCTCCCAAAAACACTCTCAATTTTTTAAAAATTATTAACACAACTTAATTTCCATTTTTAAACATAACCTGAAAGTATTTGGTAAGCATTTATATGCTAAATTGTTCAATACATTTTTCTGATTTTCTTTTCACTTCTAAAATGTGTTTATAAAGTGTGTAGAAAACAAATATTAGAGTTATTTCTAAATTGCTTTGAAATGAGGTTCATGATGTCCTTCCCTATCTTCCTCTTCCTCCCTGCCCCTCCCCCCGCCCCTCCCCTTTCTCCCCCCTTTTGTTCCTCCATTTTTCTTCCTACTCCCGACACTGTCAATTCCTTTCCTCCTCCCCCTTTCTCTTTACCCTCTTTTTAATTTTTCTTTTTTCTTTGTTACTTCTCTTCCCCTTTTTATTATTCTTTGGCTCCTCTGCCCCCAACTCATTTCTTTCCTCTTTTTAATCAATAAACCTATCCCAACTTTCTATACTTTACTTCATTCCTTCCCTTTTCCTTTTTCCTGTCCCTCTATCACTAACTTGCTATCATTCAAGCTGTTACTTCTGGTGAAGTGGAAGGCTACAGAGATGCTTATTTTATACACCAAAACAAAAAGCTCGTTACATTTTTGAGGTGAACATCAATTGATTCAGACCACAGAGCTCCCTGTTCTCCCAGCATTTATTGTGTGAACATTCACTAGACACTTTTACTTCTTTGTATCATTTTTCCTGTGTCTTATGTTGCTTTTAACTGATTTTTTATTAGCATTTTATGTATCAAATCCTTGAGAGCACAACCTATATATCTCCCAAGGAATTCCAACACAATGCTGACAGGTGTCCAAAAATACATAGTAGGTATCTTTTGATACTATCTGGAAAGACATGGTCAGTGTGATCAAACAAAATGCTCTGTTCAGCCTGTAATGCTTTTTCTTTTTCCTTTTTTCTTTCTTTCTTCCTTCCTTTCTTTCTCTTTCTTTCTTTCTTTCTTTCTTTCTTTCTTTCTTTCTTTCTTTCTTTTTTTCCTTGTTTTAATTTTTGTAAATACAATACTCCACAGTTCTCAGATTAAATACAGGTAAATTCAGTCATTCAAAAGGCTGGCTGGTCTACATCAAGAACAGCAACCAAGAGGTATCTTTCAGCTTCTCACTCCCTAGTTTTGTACCCATGACTGTCCTATGCCTGATGTCCACTGATGAGCATCCTCTTCACCTTGTGTCTGGTTAAGTAGCCTTGGAGTTCTTCTCAACTCAAGGCTTCAGGCAGTCAATGTCAACCATCAGAGTTAGTTGGCACAACCCTTTGCCATCCTTATCTCCTTGATGCCATCCAACCAGGATGACAATCAAGGGACAGTCCACATGCACTTCCTGCCAACAGGTCTCTTAGGGTCTTCTTTTTTTTTTAAGATTTTATTTATTTATTTGAGAGAGAGAGAATGAGAGATAGCACAAGAGGGATAGAGGGTCCGAGGGAGAAGCAGACTCCCCGCTGAGCAGGGAGCCCAACGCGGGACTCGATCCCGGGACTCCAGGATCATGACCTGAGCCGAAGGCAGTCGCTTAACCAACTGAGCCACCCAGACGCCCTAGGATCTTCTTTCTGGGAATGTAGCCAGCACCCCATTAACCATGTAAAGATTTATTATTTTGTATGTCATCCAAAGCAAAAATGTCACCCCCAGACAGCTGCCCATCTCAGTGATTCCCAGGATGTCTGGTACAGTCACTTCCCATAATAGATGTTTATTGAATACCTACCTATCAATACAGCTATGAACACGAAGGAGAGGCAAACCAATTTTTATAACAGTCTAAATTAAAGCCAAATTTAAGCAGGTCATGAAAATAGCAAAGTGCTTTGTTTTGTTTCTAATTTATAATACTCATTACTAGCAAGAATATAGTGAAATAAAACATTCCATATGGCTGTGTGGGAGAACGATTTTAAGGCAACAAAAACCTTTAAAAATTCATAGTGTTTGACTTAGAAGTTGCACTTTTGAGAATTTTTCTAACAAAAATCTGGTATATAGAACATTTTATTCAGCCTTAAAAAAGAAGGAAATTCTGATACCTGCTACAACATAGAGGAACCTTAAAAACATTATGCTAAGTAAAATAAGCCAAGTACAAAGGATAAATATGTATGAGATACCTAGAATAGTCAGATTCATAGAGGCAGAGAGTGGAATAATGCTTACCAGGGCCTGGGAGGAGTGGGTGAAGTGGGGAGTTAGTGTATGGAGTTTCAACTTGAGAGAAGAAAGTTCTGGAGATGGATACTGGGATGGTTGCACAACAATGTAAATATACTTAATGCCCCTGAATCTTAAAACACTTAAAAATAGCTAAAATTTAAAGAAAAATTTTAAAGATTTTATTTATTTGACAGAGAGACACAGCGAGAGAGGGAACACAAGCAGGGGGAGTGGGAGAGGGAGAAGCAGGCTTCCCGCTGAGCAGGGACCTGGATTTGGGGCTCGATCCCAGAACCCTGGGATCATGACCCCAGCCGAAGGCAGAAGCTTAACGACTGAACCACCCAGGTGCCCCTAAAATTAAAAATTGTAAGTATTTATTTTTAAAGATTTATTTATTTGCGAGAGAGAGAGCAAGCAGGAGGGGCAGAGGGAGAGGGAGAAAGAAGAATCCCAAGCAGACTCCCCGCTGTGCACAGAACCGGACCTCGGGGCTCCATCCCAGGACCCCGAGATCACAACCTGAGCTGAAATCAAGAGTCAGCAGGTCAAACAACTGAGCCACCCACGCGCCCCTGTGTTATGTATACTTTACCGTTTTTTAAAGATTTTATTTATTTATTAGAGAGAGAAAACAAGCACGCTTGCAACTGGGGGGGCAGAGGGAGAAGCGGGACTCCCCACTGAGCAGGGAGCCCGACCTTTGCCATGATTTTTTTTAATACCATGATTTTTAAAAACAAAAATTTTAGCCTTTTCTAAATGTCACAACAAAAAAACTGAACAAAGATGTTATTTATCACTGTTAAGGAAAAAAAAACTGTTAGCAATATGAATGCTTACAAATAGGGAAATCTTCAAATAACTTCAGACATAGGGGCACCTGGGTGGCTCAGTCATTAAGCATCTGCCTTCGGCTCAGGTCATGGTCCCAGGGTCCTGGGATCGAGCCCCGCATCAGGCTCCCTGCTCCGCAGGAAGCCTGCTTCTCCCTCTCCCACTCCACCTGCTTATGTTCCCTCTCTCAGTGTCTCTCTCTGTCAAATAAATAAATAAAATCTTAAAAAAAAAAAAATTATGTCCAGGGACACCGGGGTGGCTCAGTTGGTTAAGTGTCTGCCTTCGGCTCAGGTCGTGATCCTGGGGTCCTGGGATCAAGCCCCTCATCGAGCTCCCTGCTCAGTGGGGAACCTGCTTCTCCCTCTCTCTCTGCCCCTCCCCCCACTTGTGCACAAGCACGCTCTCTCTCGCTCTCTCTCGCAAAAGTAAATAAATAGATAAAAATCCTTAAAAAAAATTATGTCCGAAAGGGGTTTAGAAAAACTTAGGGGAAGTTTATAAAAAAAAAAAATGCACGTCACAAAATTTAGTATTTGTGCTCATATAGTCTGTATGATTGGAACAATCTTAACAACAATGACAAAAGCTACATGTACATTAAAGGCTAGAAATTACCTTACAGAAACTCTTGCATATGGATACCCAGAATGTGTACAAGAATATTCATAGCAGCATTGCTTACAATAACAAAACCTAGAAACCCTACAAATGTCCATCTCCAAGGAGAATGGATAAGCAAAGCTGGGTATCGTCCTACAGTGGAATTTGGGGGCAATCACAATAAAGGAACTTCTGCAATGTGTATCAACGTGAGTGAATTTCACAATTCTGACCAATAAACAAAAAGAAAAACCCAGAGACTGAAGAATATGCACATAATGGTTCTGCTTATAGAAGTTCAAGAATATGCAAAAGTAGGCGCCTGGGTGGCTCAGATGGTTAAGCGTCTGCCTTCGGCTCAGGTCATGATCCCAGGGTCCTGGGATCGAGTCCCGCATCGGGCTCCCTGCTCCTTGGGAGCCTGCTTCTCCTTCTGCTTCTCTCCCTCTCTCTCTCCCTCTGTCTCTCATGAATAAATAAATAAAATCTTAAAAAAAAAAAGAATATGCAAAAGTAACATTGTGTTGTTTAGGGACGCATCCAGAAGTTGAACTTTAAAGAAAAGAGCCCTGCAACTGCTAGGCAGCTTTTTAACCACCTTGGAGCCCTATCCCAAACCATGGACCAAATGGAAACAATAAAGCTTTCCGCAGAAAAAAGGAAAGGAAAAGAAAGGACAAGTATGATAAACAAAATTCCAGAATGTGGTTAATTCTGGGAAGTAGCATAGGGATGATTGTGGAGGGGCTCACAGGGCACTTCAAAGACACTGGGGTTGGATGTTCTAGTTCTCAATCTGAGCAGTAGCTACACAAGTGTTTTATTATTTATTCTTTTAAACTGTACATGTATGGTTTACATTATCTTTCTTAAATATACATATTTCATAACAAAAATTAATTGAAATAATAAAAAGTCTGGAAAACACTGTTAATAATAACTCTCTGATTTTGAGAAGATTAGTGGATTTCCCTCTATTCCTGTCTGTTTCTCTCTCCCTTTCTCTCTCCCCATTTCTCTCTCTCTTGACTCTACTATATTTTTCAAGATTTCTAGACTATTATGTTTTTATAACACTTAAAAAAAAGTCAAATGGATATTCAAATGAGTCATCCTGGAATACCTTTACAAACCACATAGGGAATAGTTTTGGATCATCCATTCTTCCAAGATTTGAGGCAGCCAGAAATCTCCTTCCATTAGTGACCAGGGTTGAGGGTTAACTGCAACTCACCCTGATCAATCACGGATGTGGCTTGACTTTAGCTAAAGGTCTGATTAATTATACATGTATTCATAATAAACTGAGATGGTGTGTACTGAAACTCAGGACCAGCATGGTAAACAGGAACCAAGCACTCAGATTCACACCTGCCCAGTCTGTCCGGGATCTTGCAGATATTCTGCTCCTTTCAACTCCCATGCATGAGCATTTTTGTTTTCATGCACATTCACTGGAAACCTCTAAGGTTGCAGCCCATTTCTGCCTCATCAGTCTGGGAGTTTCTTGTGAGATCACGCCTTTCAGCACACTGGAAACCTCAGGGCAGAATCCATGTTGTTTCCTTTCTCGAAGTGAGCCGTTTCCATTATGTTCATCAACTCAGATCTCCTTTATTATTTTTCCATGAGCCCAGTGTTTTGAAAAATGTTGCCTATCAAAAAATTCCAATGACCAAGTAATAAATTGTTCTCAGAGTGAGTGGCTAAGCAGAGCTTCTACATAAGTGGCAAGAAGTTATACTATTCCCACCAAAAGTAAAGGGACTTGGAATTGGAATTTGTCCATACAGCCTTGCCTGGAGCAGGTGTCTGATTTGCATGAGATATCCTAACTGACTGAAAATAGTTTATGGATACTACTGTGCCCATTACACCTTCTTTCCTTCCTTCTTAGATCCCGGATCTGGGGAGCCTAGGGTTAGAGAAACATTCCTTAGGACCAGCTTTCCCGGTTCCAGCGCTATGCCCAGGAGAAGAGCAGAAAAGAAAAGAAAAGAAAAGAGAGAGGATGTTGTAAAATGTGGTAAACACCTAAGGTGGGTAGCTTCATGGTTTCTACTTTGTAGTCAACTATGCCACGGATAAGCAGCAAAACCAGGATTCCAGCCTGATTGTCCTGGATCCCAAGTCCTTGTTCCTGCCCTTATATAAGTGCAGCATTTAAAAATCCTAGTGCATGGAGCGCCTGGCTGGCTTGGTCCATGGAGCATGCAACTCTTGATCTTCTTAAAACATAAATAAATAAAAATTCTAGTACAACCCACACATATATCACAATCTATTTATTTATTTAGACTTTTTATTTTATTTTTTTATTTATTTGACAGAGAGAGAGAGCAAGCACAAGCAGGGGGAGCAACAGAGGGAGAGGGAGAAGCAGGCTTCCAGCTGAGCAGGGAGCCCGACATGGGGCTCAATCCCAGGACCTTGGGATCATGACCTGAGCGGAAGGCAGATGCTTAACCTACTGAGCCACCCAGGAGCCCCACAATTTAATTTTTTTTAAGATTTATTTATTTATTTGAGAGAGAGATAGCAGGGGGAGGTGCAGAGGGAGAGAGAGAATCTCAAGCAGACTCCTCGCTGAGTGCAGAGCCCAACATAGGGCTCAATCCCAGGACCCTGAGATCATGACCTGAGCAAATCAAGAGTCAGACACTTAACCGCCTGAGCCACCCAGGCGCCCCTATCACAATTTATTTTATGCAGAGGTGTAAAGATAACTCAACAGAGAAAGGATACTCTTTTCAACAAATACTGTTGAAACAATTGGATATTTAAATGCAAAAAATAAATTTCCTTCCACATCCCATCCTATATACAAAAATTAACTCAATCATGTACTTTAATCATTTGAGTCATATAACTAACTGTAAAGCCAAAAGCTATAAGGCTTCTAGGAGAAAACCTTTGTGACCTTGAGTTAGGCAAAGATATCTTAGATATGCCACCAAAAGCAAAATTCAAAAAGCCAAATTGATTAATAGGACTTTATCAAAATTTCAAAAAGAACAAAAAAAAAAACCCCTCTTGCCTCTAGAAGGTAACCATTAAGAGAATGAAAAGATGAGCCACAGACTGGGAGAAAAGTATTTTGTAAATCATGCATCTCATAAAGGACTTTTATCCAAAATATGTAAAGAACTCTCAAAATTCAATATCAAGGGCGCCTGGGTGGCTCAGTTGGTTAAGCGACTGCCTTCGGCTCAGGTCATGATCCCAGAGTCCTGGGATCGAGTCCCACATCAGGCTCCCAGCTCAGTGGGGAGCCTGCTTCTCCCTCTGACTCTCTCCCCTCTCATGCTGTTTCTCTCTTGCTCTCTCTCTAATAAATAAATTTTAAAAATCTTAAAAAAAAATTCAATATCAAGAACACAAACAAGCCTCTACCCCCGAAATGGGTGAAAAATGTGAACAAACATTTCACACGTCAAATGTTATAACCACTTCAGAAAACAGTTTGGCAGTGTTCACTGCAGCTGTGCATACATTAAAATTGGAATGATACTGGGGCGCCTGGGGGGCTCAGTCGTTCAGCGTCTGCCTTCGGCTCAGGCCATGGTCCCACGGTCCTGGGATCGAGCCCCGCATCGGGCTCCCTGCTCGGCGGGAAGCCTGCTTCTCCCTCTCCCACTCCCCCTGCTTGTGTTCCCTCTCTCACTGTGTCTCTCTCTGTCAAATAAATAAATAAAATATTTTTAAAAAATTGGAATGATGCAGAAGAGATTAGCACGGCTCCTGCATGAAGGTGACACACAAATTCGTGAAGCGTTCCCTATTTTTGATGCAGTTGATGTGTGATAACGTGGACTTGTGAACATTAACAGTGGACGTCAACTGTCACATTGTACAAAATCTCTGAAGTATAATTAAAAGTTTTTATTGAGCCCCTGGGAAAAAAAGAAAAGAAAACAGTTTGGCAGTTTCTTAAGAAGTTAAACATATCCCAATCCTCAGTATTTACTCAAGAAAAAGGAAAGCATATGTCCATAAAACAACTTGTCCACAAATGTTCACAGCAGCTTTATTTGTAATAGCAAAAACTTGAACAACCTAAATGTCCATCAACAGGTAAATTGATAAGCAAACTGTAATATATTCATATGATAGAAGAATCTTTCTCAGCAATAAAAAAAGAACAGACTATTGCTCATGCTACAACTGAATCTCAAAATCAGTATGCTGAATGAAAGAAACCAGACAAAAAAGAATACATACTGTATGATTCCATTTGTATAAAAGTTTAGAAAATACAAACTAATCTATAGTAACAGAAAGCAGGTCAGCGGTTGGAAGAGGTGAGCAGGAGAGAAAGGGCTCAAGGAAATTTCGGGGGATGGTAGATATGTTCACTACTTTATTTTTTAATTTTTTTTTTTAAGTAGGCACAGAGCTTGAAATCACAGCCCTAAGATCAAGACCTGAGCAGAGAGCAAGACTCGGTCACTCAATGACTGCATAACCCAGGTGCCCCAATTTTTTTAAGTAAGCTCTCTGCCCAACATGGGGCTTGAACTCACTACCCCAAGATCAGGAGGTGCATGCTCTACCTGCTGAGCTAGTCAGGTGTCTCAATATTCGCTACTTTGATTGTAATGATGGTTTCATGGGAGAAGACATATGTTAAAACATCAATTATACACTTTACATTAAATATGTGCAGTTAATTATGTGTCAGTTATACCTTGATAATGCTGTTTTTAAAAAACTCTAGGGGCACCTGGGTGGCTCAGTCGTTAAGCGTCTGCCTTCGGCTCAGGTCATGATCCCAGGGTCCTGGGATCGAGCCCCACATCGGGCTCCTTGCTCAGCAGGAAGTCTGCTTCTCCCTCTCCCTCTCCCACTCCTGCTTATGTTCCCTCTCTCGCTGTGTCTCTCTCTGTCAAATAAATAAATAAATCTTTAAAAAATAAAATAAAATAAAAACCTTTATACCGTGGAGGGAGTGGTGAATTGGAAAATAACCATTTTCCATCATCGTAGTGAAGACGGGTTCACTTCTTCAAGCAAGAATCAATGGTCATGAGGAGCCTGGGTGGCTCAGTCAGTTAAGTGTCTGCCTTCAGCCCAGGTCTTGATATCGGGGTCCTGGGATTCAGCCCGTTGGCCTCCCTGCTCTGCCGGGAGTCTGCTTCTCCCTCTCCCTCTGCCTCTCCCCCTACTCCCGTGCTCATGCTCTCTCTCTCTCTCTCTGAAATAAATAAACAAAATCTTTAAAAAAAAAGGATCAATGGTTATTAAATAAATCTGAGGATGGGGAAGTCTGATGAGGAAGGGGGTATTTACATTGTCTTAAAGTGTCTCCCTGTCAATTGCTTATTAATTAAAGGAGAAAAATAGTAACTATACAGTAGAAAAATCCAACAAAACTTTGGGTAGCCAAAATTATCATCAATCATGGGCAGGTAGACATCTTGTGCCTCCAGGTGCAATACCTTGAAAAGGACACACTAATTTTTATATGGTATTCTGGCCACCAGGCAAAACCTGAATGTAATAGGGAAGAAAGAGCAGACCAAGCCAAATTAAGAAACATTCGATAACATAACTGGCCTGTACCCTCAAAAATGTCAATGTAGGGGCCCCTGGGTGGCTCAGTCAGCTAAACATCTGCCTTTGACTCAGGTCATGATCTCAGGGTCTTGGGATCCTGCACTGGGCTCCCTGCTCAGTGGGGAGTCTGCTTCTTCTTCCTCTGCCCCTCCCTGCCCCTCTGCTCATGCTCTCTCTCTCCCTCTCTCTCAAACAAATAGTCTTTTATTTTTTTAAGTCAGTATCATGCAAGACAAAGAAAGGCTGAGAGAGAAACTGTTAAAGGAAAATAAGAGACATGACAAATGCAATACGTGGTCCTGGACTGAATCTGATAAAGAAGGGGAAATACCCCAAAAGAAATTATTGGGACAATTGAAAAACTTGTAATATGGACTATATGCTTTATATCAATGTTAAACTTCTTGAATTTCATCATTGTACTTATTGCGGTTATGTGTGTGAATCTCCCTGTTCTTAGGAAATATACATGGGGCAGCAGCTCTTTCTGCCCATTGGTCCCGTCCCTGTGCTTTAATAAAATCACCTTTCTGCACACACGCACACACAAAAGGAAATATACATGAAAATATGAAGTGGTAAAGGAACATAATGCATATAATTGACTTGCATGTGTTTATAAGATAATGGAATGATAGAACAAAGTGGCAAAATGCTAAAAATCGGTGTATCTGTGGGTAATTGGTGTATCTGTATTACTTTTGCAAGTTCCCTGTAAGTTTTAAATTATTTTATTTATTTATTTATTTATTTATTTATTTATTTATTTTTTTAAGATTTTATTTATTTATTTGACAGAGAGAGACACAGCGAGAGAGGGAACACAAGCAGGAGGTGTGGGAGGGGGAGAAGCAAGCTCCTGCAGAGCAGGGAGCCCGATGCGGGGCTCAATCCCAGGACCCTGGGAACATGACCTGAGCCGAAGGCAGCCGCTTAACCGACTGAGCCACCCAGTCGCCCTTATTTATTTTTTTTAAAGATTTTTTATTTATTTGAGAGAGAGAGAATGAGAGATAGAGAGCACGAGAGGGAAGAGGGTCAGAGGGAGAAGCAGACTCCCTGCTGAGCAGGGAGCCCGATGCGGGACTCGATCCCGGGACCCTGGGATCATGACCTGAGCCGAAGGCCGTCGCTTAACCAACTGAGCCACCCAGGTGCCCAGTTTTAAATTATTTTAAAATGAAAGCTTTAAAAAATCTCCAGGCTAATGACATCAGAGTCTCTGGGAATGGTGCTGAGGCACTGGGATTTTATTTTATTTTATTTTATTTTATTTTATTTTATTTTTAAGTAGGCACCACTCCCAATGTGGGGCTCAAACTCACAACCCTGAGATCAAGAGTCGCATGCTCTACTTACTGAGCCAGTCAGGTACCCCAAACCATTGGGGATTTTAAAAAGCTTTCCAGGCCAGGGTGCCAGATATGGCAAGTAACAGTACAAGATGTGCAGTTAAATTTGAATTTCAGATAAACAACAAGTTAAAAACATTTTTTAAAAGATTTTATTTATGAGAGAGAGAAAGAGAATGACCAGAGGAGGGGCAAGGGAGGGGGAAAAGCAGACTCCACTGAGTGTAGTCTGACAACAGGAGTGGGGGGGCTGGGTCCTAGTACCTCCAGATCATGACTTGAGTCAGATGCTTAACTGACTGAGCCACCCAGGTGCCCCTAAAAACATTTTTTTTTTTTTTTTTTTTTAGTATAAGTATGCCGCATGCAGTATTTTCTGCCTAACTAGCAAGGACTGTCTTAGAATACAACTCATTTTGATATCTGTACTCTGCTGGTCTTTGTAGAATATTAGAGAAATTTCTTGCTTTATCTGTCTTCTGTATACAAAATCGTCTCAATTCTCACTCGTGCAGAGAGAAGGGGACTGAAATAAATATAAGTAGATATTAAATGACCAGAGTTCATGGCGATGAACAGAAATGTCTCATGAATCTAGCACCTTCTGTAATAATAACAATAATGGTCACTATTTTTTAGGGCGGATTATGTATATGGTAGCCAACCTCTAAGGTGGCCCCCAATGATCCCTACCTCCTGGTATTCACAGCCTTGTACAGTCCCTCCCACATCATACCAGGGTTGGTCTATGTGACCAATAGCATAAAGCTGAAGGGATGGTATGTCATTCCTGAATTTCACTTACACTTTCATCTTAGGTGCATGACTTTGCTCTGAGGGAAGAAGTGTGGAGAGGTCCACATGGTGAGGAACTGAAGCCTTCAGCCTACAGTCGTGGAAACAAGGTTGGAAGGTGATCTATAGCCCCAGGCTTCTGAGATTGCAACTCGGCCAACAGCTGACTTCAGCTTCGTGAAGACCCTGAGCTAGAAGCATCCAACTAAGCCACTGGCCAGATTCCCAATCCTCAGAAACTGTGTGAGAGAGTGAATGCTCTGTTGCTTTACACTGCTAAAGTTTGGAGTGATTTGTTACCGAGGGAAAGATCACTAATGTATCAAGATACAATGTAACACAATGTATCTGCTCAGTATACTTGTTTCCCAAACCAATTCTATCTCTCTTTATCTGAGGGGGGGGGCATGAGCATGAATAGGGGGAGGGTAAGAAGGAGAGGGAGAAGTAGAGTCCCCACTGAGCAGGGAACCTGACTCAGGGCTCGATCCCAGGACCCTGAGATCATGACCTGAGCCAAAGGCAGCCACTTAACTGACTGAGCCACCCAGGTGCCCCCCAAATCAATTCTTTGTTGTAGGAACTTTGCACTCCCATTTTACAGAAATGGGAACCGCAGCACAGAAAGAGCAGGTTGCTCTAAATCACCCGCCCCGCTGGTAGCATCAGCGGGTCTGTCTGCACAGCCCTCAGCCCTAACAGGGAATTTCACGAGCCTTCCCCGTACCAGGTAAGGGGCAGAGTCAGCCTGGGTTTGTTTTTTTTTTTTTTTTTAAAGAGAGAGAGAGAGAGAGCACATGAGCATGAGTAGGGGGAGAGGGAAGGGCAAGGGAGAAGCAGACTCCCGGCTGAGCAGGTAGCTGGCTCGCGGGGCTTGGCCCCAGGACCCCAAAATCATGACCTGAGCCTAAGGCAGACGCTTAACCGACTGAGCCACCCAGGTGTCCTAGCCTGGCTTTGTTTTTTCATCTTACCGAATGCTCACCATAGAGTGAGGTGGAGGAGATCATTGTAGAGAATACCCCCCGCCAACACTGGTAGGATGCCTTCAAGTTAACATGACATTATGTCACACTTACCTATGAGGTAGGGAGGACTGATTCTGGTTTTTTTTGGGGGGAAGGGGGAGGCTGTTTGTTTGTTTTTTAAATAGGCTCCATACCCTACGTGGGGCTTGAACTCACCACCTTGAGATCAAGCATCGCATGAGCCAGCCAGATGCCCCCAGATTCTGTTTTCTTATCTCCAATTCAGAGATGGGCAAACTCAAAGCTCAGAGTGGATAAGGGCTTTGCCCAAATCCAAACCTCACCTGGCAGTGGCTGGCGGGAGGAGCTGGGGCTTGAACACCTCCTCCTCCTCCACCCCACAGGCTACTGCCTAGTCTCCTTAAAGAAGGGTGTGGTTGCTGAGGTTGCAGAAGGTCCTCCCCATACCCATTACAGGAAGGGGTGTGTGGTGGGGGGCCTCACTGGGGACCCTGGAAGCTGTCCCCATGCAGGGAAAAGGAAGGGGAAACCCTCTTTTCTCACCCCACCCCTCGTTCCCCTAGGAGGTGCTCCCACAGGACAAAGAAAGGGTCAGGAACGCTACTTTCTCTGGGACGCCCGGCCCTTTGGCCTTTCACCCTAAATGCACCACTAGCTCTTGCCCTCTCTGGAAGTGAGAGCCGTGTGGCCACCCCTCCCGGTTCTGACATTGCCCACAGTTCTCTTCCCATGGATTAGGTCGCATTTACTAACTGCTGAGCTCTTTTCTTGACGAACAAAAGTGGACAAAATATGGACTTTGAACACAGCAAGAGGGTTTGGGGTTAGAACTGAGAGGGGACTTCCAAACTGATTCCTTATAGCAGATGGCCAAGTGAGGTTGTAGGTAGTACCTTCCCGGTTTTTAGTGGAGCGTTTTATTTCTTTATTTTAATTGAAGTGTAGTTGACATATTATATTCGTTGGGGGTAAGTCACATCGTGATTTGACAATTATATACGTTGCAAAATGCTCGCCACCATAAATGTAGTTACCATCTGTCACCATACAAAGTTAGTATAATCTTACTGACTAAGTATATTCTTTCTTAAAGATCCCTCTGAACAGTATCTTGGTCTGAGGGGTATTGGGGCTGATGTGGGCAAAAATGTTTGGGACCACGACTGGGTTTGCGACATGACTGGGGAGGAAAGCTGGAGGTGACCCTTCTAGGAATCCAGGATAGACCCGATGACTCAGCAACGTTTGTCCCTCTGTCTCCCCTGCAGGAGAAGAGTATAAATCTGCCACCTGGTGTAGGAGAGCCCAGAGAGGGATGTCTGCCTTCTGAGTCAGCCGGGGAGCTTGAAGACCAAGTGAACCTCCGAAGCAGAGTCCTCCCCCCCCCCCCCTGCTGCAGCCGGCCCTCTGAGTCACCCTTGCCTGGCGGTGAAGCCGCTGGGCCTGGAATGTCTGCGGTGGCCCTCGGGCTGTGGCGGGGGTGGTGAGTCACCGCTGGGAGCTGGCAGTCAGCAAGCCCCACAGGCTCTTCTGCTGCGCCAGTTCTCATCCTGGAGCCCCGGTCAGAAGTCGGGAGGGTCTGGGAAGCAGGACCCCGGGGTTCTCGGGCAACAATACTGCCATCGTCCCTTCCTGGGCTGCCTTCCACGTGTCCTGGACGCCCCTTGTGCACCCCCACTCTCTCCACCTGTCTGGGCCACTGGCCTTTGTATCTAGGCTTCCTCTTGGTTTCCCACCCCCTGGGACCTCTCTGACCCTTCACATCCTGGAAATCCGCCCCAGTGGACTGAGGGTCTACCAGAGCCCCCTCCCTGTCCCCACCCCTGCACACTAGGGCACTTCTCATGGTGCAGACAGGCTGGTGGAGTTGCCAGTGGATTTACTGAACTATTTTGATCAAGTCCAGCAGGCCCTTCCGATCCCTAGAAACTTCAGAAGGCCGTCTTTTCCATTCCCCAGCCTCCTGAGACGCTCTGGGGGTGGGGGCTGTGGGCTCCCCTGAGCATCTGGCATCTTCTCTGATCTCCTCCCCTGACCCTCCCCACATTCCTTCCTCTCCCCGGGCCCAGGCTACATTTTCCCTGGTGTGTCCACCGCAGGGCCTGAGAGCCAAAGATCAGAGGGAAACAGGTTGGGGGGCTGCTGAAAGGTCCACTCCAAGAGGGGGTGGGCTGAGAATTTGAAGCAACAAAACTGGCCTTCAGAGCAGCCTGCCCCCAAAACAAATCCCCAGAGCACCAGACAGGCACTCAGGGACCCATTCCAGAACCTTCTTGACTCTGGTCTGGCATCAGACCTAGGGTTTCCAGGGAATGATGTACACCCTTCTTGGATAACCTTGTGCCTCCAGGCAGGGGTGCCCAGGTCTTGACACAAACACTTCTAAGCCCATTAACTGTTGCTCAACAGGAAGCAGGATCACAAACACCCCCGCATCCCGTTTGGAGGCCAAATCTGAAATGACGTCTAATCACTGCCCGTGGATAGCCAGGAGATGGAATTTGGAGAGCTTGCCCGGAGAGAAGTTTTTCTAGACGGTGAAAAATGGGTGGTGGGCGGGCGAGGTTTCTAGGAAGCAGAGGTGAATTGCCCCCCTGATCCAGCGACCTCTCATCCCACACAAGCACTTAATTTCATGCTGGAGCTGCTTCCTGGCCCCAGAGTTCACCTGGTAAGTGGACTTTATTAGACCCTGGAGCTAATAAGCAGAGCATGAGCTTGGTTGTTGCTGGTTCAGAGTACTCCGGTGAGTGGAGAACGAAGAGCCTGGGAAGGCGGCCTTGGGGGTCAGCCCAAAGTGCAGCTTCCGCCCTGCCCCTTCTAGACTGAGCCCTGAGGACAGAGGCGTGTACTAAGCGCTTGGACAAAGGCAGACGCAGTACTTTGAGGAGTCTCCAGTCTAAGGGACAGACATGGCTCTTAGCCTCCAGAAGCTTACGTAGGATGGGGAACGATAGCCCCCCTGGTTCACACTCCTGATCTCAGAGAGCCCCCAGTCTGATCCGGGAGACAAAGCCCCCATGCTGGAGAGCCCCCAGCCTGAGAGGCACAGCATGACCTCAGGGTCCCCCAGTCCATTGGCACAGACAAGTCCACATTGGGTGTCATAAACCTTTACAGATAGAATTGTAGCTGCCCACCTTCCTTCGAGTTCCCCAGGGGTAAGTACTTCTTCCCCCCGCTCTATCCTGCCCCTATGCAGAAAGGCAGCTTGACTGCAAGTTCTCGGTTCCCAGCTACCCCAGGAAACACCCGTCCTTCATGGTCCCTCAACCCTCTCACTCCCCAGCCCTTTCCCCAGCCGGCTGGGATACCCCCCCCCCCAGATTTCGCAGTGGGGACATCGCCTCAGTGCCAAAGCTGTGGGCCACTGTCCCGAGCTGGGTTTCCAATGACTGTGCCTCACTCTTCGGACCCAGGGGCAGCCCCTTGCCTGTGGGAGCAGTCCTACCCCAGCTAGGGCCACCCGATCTAAGGCACCCTTTCTAACTGAGGACACCTCTAAAGGAAGTAGGGCTAGAAGAATCCGGGGCCCCATGCTCAGAAGGGAGGAGGGGGGGAGAAGAAAGGGGACACTTAAAGTGGCCTACCCCCCGGGCAACTGGAGATACCCAAATGTTAATCATCGATTAGCACAGTTCAGGTGGAAAGGGCAACTTTATTACGCGTAAAATGGACTTAACGTGGCGGGAGCTGTGGACCTAATTTCTTGAGATAAGGTGCTTTTAGGCTAATCAGCAGGCCTGTGATGCCTGGATATAAAGGAGCTACAGCAGACTTTCTTGAGACAGGCTCCAAAGGACCAGAAGGTAGGAGGAAGAAACCCCTGCCCTGTCCTTCTGGAAGAGCCGGAAAGGAAGCCGGGTAAGGGAGAGGCTGGGACAGAGGACGGCTGGAGGGGATACTGGAGAGCCAATCTGCGTGAGAAATAAGAAGGCAGCTCTCAGCATTCCTGTAACACCCGGGTGACAAAGGCAGGAGGACAAACGAGGTCTGGGCCCATTTCATCACCCCAGGGGGTCTTCAGTAGGGGTGAAGAGCAGTAAGGAACCCTCCTCCCAAGCCCTGAACACCAAAGCTAGACCTAGACATGTTTGGGCTGCCGGACCTCGTCTTCCCGCAGGGGCACCCTGGAAAGAGCCTCCCTGAGTAGAGAGAGTGAGGCCCGAGAAGGAGAGGATGGAATGGTCTTACTTGTGGCTTTCACTTGGGGCAAGAGGACTGTGATGGTTTAGGTGACCTCCAGTCCGACAGCTGGAAGGCGGGCTGCTATGGACCCTGGAGGCTCTAAGGGGAGACTCGCCAAACCACATGCCGGTGAGGTCCAGCCACCGGAGCCGGGAAGGGGGCTGGCAGGCCCACGGGTCTTGGCTGCTTTCTTCTGCCTGGGCCCTTCCCCCCACTGCCCTCGTCCAGAGCTCAGGGCCCCCAGCTTGCAGAACCCACACATGCTCTGAGGCGTCAGCGGGACACGGCCGGCCATGCTGACTATCCATGAGAACGGGGCTTCCCTCAGCCCGGTCCCTTTTCTCTCTTTGCTCAGGAAATCACCCTTGGAAGATGGTGGCCGGGAAGATCTTCGGTCTCCTGCTGGCGTCCCTGCTCCTGGCAGTGGTGCTAGGAGAGAAGGCGGAGGGTCACTCCAGGTAGGGCTGCAGGAGAGGGGTCGGGCACAAGGGAGGATGACCTGGTTCTGGTTCTCCAGGGGAGAGGTGGGAAAGGGAGGGGTCCCAGGCCAAGGGGAAAGAAGGCGGAGGGGAAAACCGGCCAGCGCCTGTGTGCAGAGTGAGGGCCGAACCCGAGAGCATTTATTATGAGCTACTGTTGCCACAGGAGAGACTGTGGTTAGATCTCTGGAAGGACTTCTCAGTGGCTAAGTGTCTGAAGTAGATGACAGTATCTCCCTTCCTAAGGAAAGCCTTAACCATTCATTCCTGTGTGCATTCGATCAAATTGTGGAGAGGGCCCCCTGCGCGCCAGCCACAGGAGATACATTAGTGCTGAGTGGTCCACATGTTCCTCGTGGAACACATGGGCCCAGGGGAAAACAAAGAACCACCTAGGCGAGTTGCAAACTGTCCTGAGCACTTTGGATTTGGGGGGAGCGAGCAGAGTGTCATGAACACATGGAGCAGGGGGCTCTGTGCTCTGGAGGGCCGAGAGAGACTTGTCTGAGTAAAGATCTGCCCTGTTGGATGCAGGAACCAGCCATGTGGTCCATCCCTTGCATCCTGTAGATGGGAGGCACGGCCGTCAGACGGGTACGAAGAAGGGCAACATCTTGTAGAGGTTGCGAACTTAGACCTGGGCCCGGACCGCCTGAGGTTAAATCCTGGATCTGCCACCTAAGAGATGTGCTAGATGAATCTCTCTGCCCCTTAGTTTCCTTGATCACAAAAAGGGTGTAGAAATAGTGTCTACTTCCTAGGGGTGACTAGGGTCAAATGAGTCTGTCTGTCTAGTAAAGGGCTTACAGAGAACCTGCCACACAGTGAGGGCCATTATGGAGGAGTTCACTCTTTTTTTTTTAATAATTTTTTATTGTTATGTTAATCACCATACATTACATCATTAGTTTTTGATGTAGTGTTCCATGATTCATTGTTTGTGCATAACACCCAGTGCTCCATGCAGAACGTGCCCTCTTTAATACCCATCACCAGGATAACCCATCCCCCCACCCCCCTCCCCTCTAGAACCCTCAGTTTGTTTTTCAGAGTCCATCGTCTCTAATGGTTTGTCTCCAGAGGAGCTCACTCTTGTTCCTATCGACTGGGAACAAAGCCTTGAATCGGGGTGGGCCAGGCAAGAGAAGCAAAGGAGGGAACTGAGATCAGTCCTTCGGGATGAGGGGGACCCCTGATCCCTCTTTGCCCTGAAGCCAGAGTCACACTCACCAAGGATGCAGGAAGAGGGTTCTAGAGCTGAGGATAAAGTCCCAGGGCCTTGATGGATAGACAAGAGGGGTCTGCATAAAAACGGACTCCCAAGAAACAGGGGCGTTTTTCTCTGACACTGGCCTCCTGTCGGTGACAATCATTTGCCCCTGCACTGTGATTCCCCTCACCCTCTGCCCCTCCTGCATTGTCCTGGCTTCTCTCTCTCTCTCCTCTCCCTGCCCCTCAGAGGCCACGCTAAGGTCAGTGGCTCCCGACCTCGAGGCCCCAGGTATGCTGAGGGGACCTTCATCAGTGACTACAGTATCGCCATGGACAAGGTCCGCCAACAAGACTTTGTGAACTGGCTGCTGGCGCAGAAGGGGAAGAAGAACAAGTGAGTTGAAGCACACGCTCCCTCCTGAGCCCGGGGCTGGCTGTACCTCCGTGCACACTGGAGGCGACGCAGGCCACGCGGGCCGGCGCCTCCCAGCCCCACATGGTGCCTTTCACTGAGGCACTGATGGTGAGCTGGGCGACACGGTGGCCCTGATTGGGGCTCAGGCAACTGCTCGGTGGGGGGGGGGGGCAAGGCAATTTTCCACTCCTTTTCTTCTAAGGAGAGGGATCAGGGAAGAGGTAGGGGCTCCCAGAGGAGCCCCACGGGGCTGGAGACGAAGGCAGAGGGAACTGAGATGCTGCTGGCAGTGGTGGCCACTGCGGACTTGGTCCTTCTTCCTTCTCTCGGCCAAGTCTCTTACCTCGCGCTGGCTGCTCGGTCGGCATGGTGGTAGATGCTGAAAGGGCGGACAGTGGCAGCTGAGGACAAGCAGTGGGGCTGTTGAATGGAGAAAGAGGTTCGCTCTGCAGCTTGGGTTAAGGTCCCGAAAGATCAGAGCCTTTGGACTGGAGAACATCTGGAACCTCCCCAGTCCCACCTACTCCCGCGTCTTTACCTTACCAGCTGGAAACACAACATCACCCAGAGGGAGGCCGCTGGGGCCCTGGAGCTGGCCCATCAATCTAACAGGAAGGAGGAGGCGAGGGAGCAGCAGGGGTGAGTCAGCCCACAAGGGAAGGGGTGGGGGCAGGGCCTCATTGTTCCCTCTCCCAGACCCCAGAGCAGGGCAAGGCCCCAGATAAGCATCCCCCTCCACTCCCAGTTCAGAGAGGGGTCTTTGAGAAACTCCTGGAGGCCAGCCCAGGCTGAAGGGAGAAGCCGAGGAGGAACAGGGGCTGGGGTCCTAGGAGGGGTTTGGGACCAGAGTCCCTAAGATTGATGACTTTAGCGTGAAGAATCACAGAGTCAAGGAGAGGGGCAGCGAAAGAGACGTCAGGGAGACCTCAGGAACTGGCTTCCCCACTTCTCCCCGACAGACCTCAGGAAGGATGTTTGAGGAACAGGGACCCTTTGAAGGCCAGTCCCTTGGCATCAGTTACCCCCTATCTGAGGAAGCTGAGGAATCTGTGGACCATTCTAAAGAGTGAATGTCCGCAAAGTAATCTCCTGGGTTTGGGGGGATGCATTCGGGGATGCTCGCAGAGGTGGACGGGTGGGGGTTCTCCCACCTGAATTCTGTTCCGCGTTGCCTGTGCTGAAGAGCCCCTGTTCCCCTGGCCCATAGATCGGGGTGGAGCTCTGCAAGCTGAGATAAGGAGAGGCAGCTGTGTTGACTCCCTCCCCCCAACCCAGCTGCCCTGTGGAGTCCCAGGCCCTGTATTTACTCACTCCGGGTGGGGCCCAGGCTCAAACAGCCGGCCTGAGGCTTTCTCCTTGGCAGCTCTCTACCCAGGAAGGCCAGTGATGAAGATTTGCTCAAGGATTTACTGATTCGAGAGCTGCTGGCCTGGATGGTGGATCAGATGGAAGTCAGCAGGCTCAGGTGGGGCTGTCTGGTGGCTTTGGGTGTCTTGCGTAGTGCTTACAAGCTTGAGCTTTGGGGCTGGACATGGGTTCGGATCGGCACCCCAGCACGTGCTAGCAAACTAATAAGCCTCTCTGAACCTCAGTGTTGTCATGAAAACAAGGCTTATTCAGACCACTTCGTGGGATTGTTGTCAGGTTTAAATAAGATAATCCGAGGAAAGAGCTGAGAGCAACCCGGGAGGAGTGAGTTCAGTAATGTCGGCCGTTGTCATTACTGCTTGCACTTGGGTCTCCTCAGCCGGGTGGGAGGCTGCACTCACCTCCCTTGCCCACCTGAGCTAAGCTGCCCATCTTGGTCTCAGCTCTCCCTCTGTACCCTTGTCCCATGGCCCCTGGAGCTGGAGGTATGTTGCCCGTCTATAGCCATCATTGGTCTCATTGGTCCTGGAATCCATCTCACCAGCCAGGAAGCCCTTTAATCTATTATGTCCCAGAAACAAGGGATGGCTAAATACCACGAAGGGGTCCATCTACCTAAAGGGGGAAACAGAACACTCATTCAAGATGCAGACACCAAGGCTTGGAAACCAAAACACATTTTCAGACTTTGCTGCAGGCGAGCTAGGGAGGGATGGAGGGAGCAGATCTGGGACGGCTTCCTGCAGAGAGTGGGAAGGGAAAGAGGAACGTGGCCAGAACCATGGAGGAGAGTATGAGAAATTCTCCATAGACAGGTGGGTGCTTTTCAGAATTATTTTGCTTACTTATAATTAAAAAGGTAATTGGGAGGTAGGAGCAGCTGAACCATGGCTGGGCGCCAGGATGAGTTTACTTTGCTGATTCCAAGTAGATAATGACTCTCCTCTCCAACCACTTCCCCTCCTCTTTCCACTCTCCCCAGATTTCAGTGACTCAGACCAAACCCAGCTGGGGCCTGGACTCTGCCCTTCGCTCACTCAGGACTCAGCTCCATTCCAGGGTACCTAAGAGAAGCCAAACCAATCAAGTTTAAGCTGAAATAAATCCTTGTGCCCATTGTCAAAACTTGCTCAAATGTCTATTTGAGCACTGTTAATGTACGTGTGTCTGTGTGTTTGCATGCCACCCAACGAAAACGAGATATGGCTCCTACCTGCATCTGTAATTCATCTATTTACAAACACTTATTGGAAAGTTAACATGGGCAGGGGCTGTGCTAACTACTGGGAATACGGCGGTCAAGGAAATGGGCACAGTCCCTCTCCCCGAGGAATTCATAGTCCCATGATAGAGACAGACCTTAACTTAAACACACACACACACACACACACACACACACACACACACACACACATACACATTAATAATCATGTAACATGCTGGGGCGCCTGGATGGCTCAGTCCGTTAAGCCTCCAAATCTTGATTTCCGCTCAGGTCAAGGTCTCAGGGTCATGAGATCAAGCCCTGCCTCTGGCTCTGCATTGGGCATGGAGCCTGCTTAAGATTCTCTCCCTCTCCCTCTGCTTCCCCCCCCCCACAAAAGAAGAATCACATCACATGCTAAGCCATGTGAAGAAAGCCTAGAGAGCTAGGAGAACAGAGCAGCCTCATCGAGATGGAGTGGGGGGGTCTCAGGGCCTCTTGGAGAAAGTGCCATCCAAGCTGAGTGAGATGGCGAGGACAAGACAGCCAAGGGACCGGGGGGCCTCCATGAGTATTACCTCGGTGCTATTCTTACAAAGGAAGCAGGCAATGGGGAGATCAGAACAAACAGAGGCTGGACAGGTGGGCAGAGAAAGGATCTTAAAGGCCGTGTTAAAACTTTTCGGATTTTATCCTCAGAACAGGGGCAGGTTTGAAGAGCTATTTCGTTCCCAAACCATCATGAGTGAGGGTTATATCCCGAGATGAACAGGGATGACAATGGAAAAGGAAGACCAGTTAAGAGAATCCTCCTGCAGGATTCCAGGCTTACCCTAGGGTGGTGGGAGTGGGAGTGAAGGGAAAGGGGCCAACTCAGTTTGTCCAAAAGTCAACACCTTTATCTTCCAGTGTTCAAAGCTCTCCCTCTCCCCTCAGTCCACTGCCTTCTCCCAATGCCTGGTATCCATAGAAGGCAATGTCTCCTCCCCCTTCATGTGGGCTACCTTGCCTAGAATGTCCTCTCTCCCCTTGATCTGGTCATACTTTAGTTGACACGAGTCAAACACACCTCGATTCAAAGACTCAAATCACTTACTAGGTCTGTGACTTGGCAAGTTAGTTCCTCTCTCTGAGTGGGTTTCCTGTCTGTGAAAAGATTTGGAAGTACCTGACTCATAGGGTTGAAGGAAGTATTAATTAAGATAGTGCCTGGCACAAAGTAAATGGTCAATAAAAGTTAACTTTGCTTATCATTTACCCACCTAAACCTCAATTTAAAAATACAAGGGTATTCGTGTTCAATCGGGGAGTGGCAAGCTGGATTGGCTGAAGGGCTGGGCCAGTGGCATAACTGAGCAGAGTGGGGAGGGTATAAGACAATGGGAAGGATCGGGGACTGTGAAAATGGAAGAGACATGCTTTCTGCTGACCGAACAAAACACTTTTGAGAACTGAATTTGCCCGAAGGCTGCCCGTGTGCAATCTCTTCCAGCTCTGACATTTTAGGTTTCCTCTCCTCTAAACTCCTTGCGTTTGGAGAGTGTGTACCACACAATTTAGACCATGCCTTTGCTCAGAAGATAGAGTTTGGCGATTCTCTATGGTGGGACCAGTTGTCTCAGGGATAGTTGGCTCTCTATTTCTGGAGTCTTGGGTGTCTCTGGGGGTGAGCGAATCAGAAAGGGTTATTTAGAATAAATTTGTACAATGTTCTTATTACGGGCCAGGCATTATGCTCAGCTCTTTATAAAGCTCATCTAAAACCTCATCACAGCATTTTAACATACTAGCTGTTAACCACGCACTACACTGCCTCCATGAGGTAGAGAATTAAAGTCCTATGCTCTTAGCCACCCTGTGCCTAAGGCCAGTGAGTCACTTAAAGCAAGTGACAGCATGTGTGATGGTCTGCATTCAGGGTATCCTGGAGCTGAGCGCTTCTGAGAGCCATTGTGAAATTGTCAGGAATTTTGTGAGAAGGTCATAAAATCATTGTTAGCTTGAAATTGGCCATGGCCAGAGTACACCATGGAAACTGACAAATGCTATAAATCAGAGCTCCTCCTTCCCAGCCCAGAGAGGGGGTTGTTAAACATTTACCAGCTCATTACTGGTCAACATACTTTCTCTAAAATTATGAAAGAGAACAAATGTGTCTGAATAAGGGAATGAGCGTGTCTGCTTGAGTGTGGTAACCAGGTGTGTCTCCGGCCAATGTTTGCACCTATAAGAGTGAGTGTGTGTGCATTTGAGGGTATGAATAAATTTGAAGCCATGAGTGTGAGGGATCAGTGCATGTGAGTCAAAGAGTGAGAAATGAGGCAGGTGTGTCTATGTGTGTCAGTCAGGAAAAGACCAGATTTTTGTGTTAGGGAGTGGTGTAGTAAGAATATGAGAATAGGAAGTAAATGTGTATATAAGGGGCCACTTGTTGTTTTGCAGAAAGGCGTGGGTAGGTATATTGAAGGTCAGTGTTTTAGGAGAGGGTGTCTGAAAAGGCTAGTATGAGTTGGAGGAGCAAATTTGTGTCTGGGGAAGTTTGTTTCTAAGGGGACTTAGACTATCTGAACTCAGTGTCTAAGGGTGTATCTGAGGGTGAATCTGAAATAAGACTACAAAAAGAGGAATGATTATTTTAGCCTTGGTCCTTGCATCCGCTAACATTAGATTCTGCTTCAAATAACAGAAAAACACCTGTGTTTTGGTAAGCCAACAGTGGCTTTGGTAAGACAACATTATTTCTTTCTTATAAGCATCCAGAGGCAGGTAGCTCAAGGCTGGTGTACAGCTCTGCTCCATGAAATCCTCAGGTCAGGGACCTGGATCATGGCTCGATAATCCCTCAAGGTCCAAAATGGTGGCTAAATATCCCTGTCACCAATCTCTGATCATATCTTCTTCTAATCCTTTTACTTGAAACCTCTGGTAACATTATTCACATTCGTGCTTTCACCTTGCTGACGATTCTGGATCTGTAGCTCTGCCCAGCTCTTTATGTAGATCGTTATACTAATACATCCAAATGACCGGTGGTCATCTCTCTTGTGATGTCACAGAGACCTCAATTTCAACATGTTCAAAATCACTGTTAATTATTTCCCCAGCTTCATCTTGTGGTCTCAGTCCCTGTTCCCCCACCCCCTTCTCCAAATGGCACAGCCCTGTTTCCCAAGACAGAAAACCAAGCACTTTTTCCTACCCACTCTGTCTCCATCTTACCAGTTTTACCATTCTGCACTCCAAGTATCTTCTGCAACTGTTAATTTCTCTCTACCTCATGGCCACTATCTTAGTTCTAGCTTGCATCATTTCTAGGTTGCTTTGCTATGACTGACTTAAGTCTAGGTTGTCACTTTTTTTTTTTTAAGATTTTATTTATTTGACAAAGAGAGAGGGGGAGAGAGAGAGCGAGAGAGCACAAGTAGGGGGAGCAGCGGAGGGAGAGGGAGAGGGAGAGGGAGAAGCACCCGCCCTGCTGAGCAGGGAGCCCTAATCCTGGCTCCATCCCAGGACGCTGAGATCATGATCTGAGCTGAGAGCAGACGCTTAACGGAATGTGCCATCCAGGCTCCCCATTTGTCACTAACTTTTCTAAAACAAGAATTTGATCTAACAAGTAACAACTTCCTGACTTAAGAATCCTTCATCAGCTCCTTTGTTAGGCTCAATGCTATAGAAAGCACCTATGGAGCTTTCTAAACACACAGATGGCTGATCCCACTCCAAATCTGATGAGTAACAATCATAGCTGACGTTTACTTCTATGTCAGGCACTGCACTAGATGCTACGTTATAGATTTTCTCACTTCATCCCCACAACAACTTCATGAGTAGGTATTACTCTATACCAACTGTGGACACTAGAACACAAGAGATTCAGGATTTTGCCTGAAGTTACTGGACCAGATGCAGTGGAAGTGAGCTATGGAGCCAGGCTATCTAATTCCAAAGTCCAGGTTCTTAAAGTAAGGTCTGGCCTAGTCAGAATCTCAGCGTGTGACTCCAACAGGTAGGCTCCATTAGAGCTGATGGGTTGTGTTTCATGCTCAATTTGGAAGCTTTGCGGCCGACTCAGCGCCTGGCCCAGAGCACGCGGCCGTGAGCACTGGCTGGGAGCCGGAGTTTGGGTGCCGGCGGGCGGCAGCCGCGCTAACACGCGAGGGTCCGAGGCGCCCACGTGGGTGGGGAGCGCGCCGCCGACAACGAGGCCGCGGCTCCGCGTCCGCGCTCGCCCGTCCTCCCGGCCGCAGGGCTTCGCCGAGCTTCTCCACACCCGGCCACCAGAGGAAGGCGGGGCTGCTCTGCCCCGCGGCAGGAAGTCGGCGCGTAGCTTCCGGCGCGCGGAGATGACGCGCGACTGGCGCTTCCGCGTTGGGACCCGGCGGCGGATCCCGGGACGCGGAGACCCGGGGTCCCGGCAGCGGGGCGGCCCCTGGGCCCAGGGCGGGGATGCATCGCCGCGGGGTGGGAGCCGGCGCCATCGCCAAGAAGAAGCTTGCCGAGGTGAGGGGAAGAAGGCCGACCCACAGTCATCCCCGACCCGAGAGAGACCGAAAGTCTCGGAGCAGAGCTCTGTACCCGCAAATCGCGCCCCATCAGAATCTGACACGGGCTCCTCGGGTCCCGGGGAACGGAGTTTCTTCAGCTTCCGGTGGATTGGGATGTCAGCATCCCCAGATCCACCCGCCCTTTCCCCCGCGTCCCCAAATATGACTGCAGACGAGCCGTCTGTTTTACTTCCTCATCCCTCTCCCTAAGAAAAACCATTTAAGAGAGATCCTCCTCTTTTCATACTTCGTCCGAGGCAGTACAAGTGGGAGCCCCCAGCGCCCACCCTCAACTCACGCTGGTCTCTTTGTCTGACAGGCCAAGTATAAGGAGCGAGGCACTGTCTTGGCTGAGGACCAGCTGGCCCAGGTGAGTCGGTTGGAGGGCTCCAGGCAGGAAGGGAGACACGACGAGGCTGGACAGGACACCTTTGATGTAAAGTAGATTGTTTGGATTGAACTAAAAATAGGGTATTTGGCACATCTCGATTTCTGGGCTGCCCAGATCTTTTATGGGGACTTGCTAATAACAGTGATAGCTAACATCTTTTGAGTCATTCCATGCTTATATCGTACTAGGCACGTGTCCATTTTCTTTACATGCACTATCTTGTTCATCTTGACGATCCTACCAGGAGGGAACTCTATTCTTCCCAGTTTAGAAGTGAGGACATTCAGGTGGTTTATCCAAGATTACGTGGGTAGTAGGTGGTAGAGCGGTTTGATTTACGTCTTTGGGGGCTTTCACTTGAAGTGCCTAAGAATAAGATGAAAATACTGCTTAACCTGTGTGGCCCATCACCACCACCGGTACATCCAGGTGTGTACCAGAAGTGTGTGTCAGTGATGGGATGCCGGGCCTGCGGTTTCCTTTTCTGTACGTGCCCTGAGTTTACGCAGTTACTGGGACTGGTAAAGAAGAGGAGGAAACAAGCAAGGAAATGGAGCCTTGTACTGAGGAAAGATAGTAGACACAGGCAGTGCTCTTCAAAAGCTCCCACTCAGGGGTGTCTGAGTCTTGGTTTCGGCTCAGGTCGTGATCTCATGGTGGTGGGATTGAGCCCGGTGTTGGGCTTCTCGATCAGCGGGGAGTGTGCTTGAGATTCTCTCTGTGCCCTTCCTGCTTGTGCTCTCTCTCTCTCTCCCCACTCCTCTCTAAAATAAATAAATATTGGGGCGCCTGGGTGGCTCAGTCGTTAAGCATCTGCCTTCGGGTCAGGTCATGGTCCCGGGGTCCTGGGATCGAGCCCCACATCGGGCTCCCTGCTCCTCGGGAAGCCTGCTTCTCCCTCTCCCACTCCCCCTGCTTGTGTTCCCTCTCTCGCTGTGTCTCTCTCTGTCAAAGAAATAAAATCTTAAAAAAATATATATTTATTTATTTAAAAAAAATCTCCCACTCGTAGGGGAGGTGACATACAGGAATCATCTGGAAATGGTGATTATAATGTTTAAGTTTATAATATGTAGCAGAAGAGGAGATGTTGGGCCAGGAGTGGTTACTCTTGGTGGGTGGAACATAGGCTTTGTTAATTAGGGAAGGAGAAGGAATACTACAAGTAAGTCAGAAAATCCCCAAACTATTTGTATTTAGCTTTGGAATATAATCTGGTAGATCCACCCCTACCTTTGGGATTCTTTATTTGGAGTTAATTCCCAAGAAGGTCCATGACTGAAAGATTCAACAGTCACTGCGCACCTAATTCATACCAGGCTTCCTTTTTCTCCTATGTAACCTTTCTGTCAGTGGCTGAAGATTTCTTTTTTTCTGAATGCTGCATTTTCTCATTTTTTTTAAGACCAAATGGATTCTGGGGTGCACCTTCAATCTAGTAACAGTTTCTCTGGGGGAAAAAAAAAGTATCACATTAGATATGCATGCTGATTGTTAGATGCATCCTGACTTTAGAACAGGAACATGTGAGGGAAAAAAAAATGTGTGCTTTATTTTTTATTATCTTTAAAAGATTTTATTTATGTTTTAAAGATTTATTTATTTTAGAGAGAGAGAGGGTGCAGGTGGGAAAGGGTAGAGAGAGAGGGAGAGAGAGTCTTAAGTGGACTCCAAGGTGAGTGCAGAGCCTGAGGTGGGGCTCAATCTCACAAGCCCGAGAGCATGACCTGAGCTGAAACCAAGAGGACGCTTAACCTACTGAGCCACTCAAGTGCCCCCAAAGATTTTTATTTATTTATTTATTTGTTTGTTTATTTTAAAGATTCTATTTATTTTTTGACAGAGAGAGACACAGTGAGAGAGGGAACACAAGCAGGGGGAGTGGGAGAGGGAGAAGCAGGCTTCCCGCCGAGCAGGGAGCCCGACGTAGGGCTCAATCCCAGGACCCTGGGACCGTGACCTGAGCCGAAGGCAGATGCTTAACGACTGAGCCACCCACGCGCCCCCAGAGATTTTATTTTTAAGTAATCTCTATACCCAACATGGGGCTCAAACTCAAAACCCTGAGATCAAGAGTTGCATGCTCTACCACCGACTGAACAAGCCAAGTGCCCCCAAAAATGTGTGTGGTTTTTTTTTTTTTTAAGATTTTATTTATTTATTTGAGAGAGAGAGAGCACAAGAGGGAAGAGGGTCAGAGGGAGAAGCAGACCCCCCGCTGAGCAGGGAGCCCGACGCGGGACTCGATCCCGGGACTCCAGGATCATGACCTGAGCCGAAGGCAGTCACTTAACCAACTGAGCCACCCAGGCGCCCCCCAAAATGTGTGTTTTAGAATTGAGGAAACATTATGGCATCCCAACCCAGCTGACAACAGAACCATGAAGAACAGTTAGGGATAAAAAGAGAGGGAACAATAGGGTGCCCGGGTGGTTCAGTTGTTTGGGTGTCCGACTCTTGGTTTTGGCTCAGGTTGTGATCTCATCACGCCCCCAGTCGGGTTTGGTGCTCAGCGGAGGGTCTTCTTGAAGATCTCTCCCTCTGCCCCTCCCCCCACTCGTGCATGTGCGTTCTCTCTTTCTCTCTAATAGATAAATAAATCTTAAAAAACAAAAAAAAAAACCCAAAAAAAACCTAAACTAAAGGGAACAAGAAAGAGCATCATGGTAGGCCTGGAGGAGATAGGTTATTTCAGCCCTTGCCCTGCCACTGGGCCAGGAACTTAATTTTTGGCATCGGATTATCACTTGGCCGGGCTGCCCCTAATCTCCCCCTGGTCCACCTTACAGATGTCGAAGCAGTTGGACATGTTCAAGAGCAACCTGGAGGAATTTGCCAGCAAGCACAAGCAGGAGATCCGGAAGAATCCCGAGTTCCGGGTGCAGTTCCAGGACATGTGTGCCACCATTGGGGTGGACCCTCTGGCCTGTAAGGAGCTGTCCGCAGGGCTGTGGTGTTCTCGTAGGGCTCCAGAGGGGCGGAAGCTCATCTGGCCGTCATCACTGTGGCTAGGGCCCCTTCCAGAAGGCCCTTCTAGAAGGGCCTGCAGGGAGAGCCAGTGGCTGTTGTTGCCAGGGAGTGCCCAGCAGGATGGCTGAGTGCGCCCGGGGATGGGGAAGCTGGAGACACAGGCCTTGGGCTAGTAGCCAGGGTGGGTACGGGCCTTCCCGTGAGGGACCTCCAGTGGAGTTTCTGAACGGATATTTCTCCCTTTATTAAAAAGATAATTTAGTTTTAATGAAAGTAGCATGTAATCATGGAGTCAGTCAATAAAGGAGGAAAAAGAGAAAGTACAAATCTCCTGACCCTGTCCCATAGTGGCAGACATAAATATTAACAGTCTAAGATAGCTTTCTGGACACCTTCATCCTATTTATAAACTTTTTTTTTTTTTAACATATCGGATTATGCTATAATTACTACTCTGTAACCTGCATTTTTTTTACCCAGGCAGCTGTTGTCTTCAGTTGATTTTTGAATGCCCGGTCTGCATATTGTTTCTCTCAGCCTTGTCTAGATCCTGTGTCCCATTATATTTCACTGTATAATTTGGGAAAGGAAGGCTCATTTTTATAGTGTCCTGAGCCAGAATTCGCCAAATAGAAATGCCTTTTAGATTGCCCACCTGTCCGAGCCTGGTTTTTAGGAGGAATTTCCAAGACTTCAACTGTCTTGAGGATCCTGAGTAGTAAATGGAGCCCCAGGACTTAGGCTAGGCAGGGAAGGCTTCCCACAGGATAGATGTTTTATTTAGCTTTGAAAGAAAAGAAAGGATAGAAAATAACCTATAACCTGCTTTTGTTTTTCTGTCTTTCAGCTGGAAAAGGCTTTTGGTCTGAGATGCTAGGTGTGGGGGATTTCTATTATGAGCTGGGTGTCCAGATTATCGAAGTGTGCCTGGCCCTGAAGCACCGGAATGGAGGTGAGGCTGGCTAAGTCCTGCACACTGGGCTTTGGACTTCTCAGAGGGAGAAAACCTTGAAAGGTGATCTTTTCCGTCCTGCAGTCTGCGGGCCAATAAGATCTTGAGAACCTGTTAGGTCTTCAGAAACATCTTAGTGGCTTCATGTGGTTGAAAAATGGAATTACCTGAATGATTGTCTCTGTTCCCTAGAGATCTTCGCCCAGGAAGGTCTTAGCCCCTGGTTATTACAGAAAATAATAGGGAGGTAGGAAATAGGCCTTTTCCCCTGATATACAACACGTCCAGGTTATGATTTTATCATTAGTAACTATGTATCCTGGCGCTCCAAGGTGGGGTGGTGCCACGTTTCTAGGCTCCCCAAAACGTGACCTAAAAATGGTCATCCAGTGGTGTCATCTTAATAAAGCACTTCGAATGGTCTGTGTTGAAGTTAGAAAGAAAACTTAAAACCAGTTATAAATCACTGGTCGTAGATAGATATGGCCTTGATGTTAAGAGCACCTTTATAGTTTTTCAGAGATGATGCTGCCCGTTTTTTATATTTTTGTTTTGGGTTGGTTTGGCTTAGCCATGAAGGTAATCCTCCGTCTGCTTTCCTCCCCGCCCCCCCAGGTCTGATAACTCTGGAGGAACTGCATCAACAGGTGTTAAGAGGAAGGGGCAAGTTCGCGCAGGACGTCAGCCAGTAGGTCTTGCCTTCCAACCCCTTGGAAGGAGTACAGAAAGGTCTTTAAACATCAGATGGAAATCTTTTCTCTTTACTGCTCGCATGTCTAGGCTACTTTCGGGATCATTTTCGTTTCTCTTTATGATCAGAAAACATGTTTTTTAGAAAACTGAAAATACAGAGATATAAAGAACCAGAAGCCACCCGTTAATTTCTCAGCTGAGAGATTACAACTGTTGACATTTTGGCGTATTTTCTTCTAAGCATTTTTTTTTTCATGTGTACGCATGTATTGTTACTATTTTTTTTTTTTAAACATACTTGGGGCTTAATCTTCAGATTATTTGAGGTCAAGGAGATTAGCGCAGGCACTGAGAAAGGCTGGGGAACAGGGTAGGGGGCCAGAAGATGGGGTACAAATTGATCTGGTTCACCAGCCTCTTTGTGTGACTTCAATTTGAGAAAAGGTTAAAAACAAAGGCTGTCAGTATGTGGGCTGGGTATAGGGTCTACACACTGTCTTGTGGGTTTTCTTTTTCCCTAATTCGAGATAGTTGTTAACCGGAAACCAGATAATCCGGCAGGACTGGGCCTGAATTTCCAAATGGCAATAATCAGCTGGGTTGCCCTCTGTAACATGGATAAGCATTTTCTGTTTTGCCATAGTTCACACTGCTCCCTGTCTCTTGCATTTAAGCTCATTCATTCACATTCCCTGACAGGCTCCCGTGAGCAGACTTTTGACCTCTGTCCGGGGTCAGAAAGGTTTGCTGAGCGGAGAGCCCCGTACCTGTACCCTCTGCCGTGAGCGTCCCAGCACCATCTGGTGCCCCTTGGCCCTACCTTTTTACTGATGTCACCGACTGGTGTGCAGCCTTTTGAGTCCTCTGTCAGGGTGTCCTGGCCCGGGGCAGAGCTGAGATACTGCGTCGTGGCTGGGTCTGGTGTGCCAGAGGTCTGTAAGCAGCTCTCCCTCACCGCAGAGACGACCTGATCAGGGCCATCAAGAAACTGAAGGCGCTGGGCACGGGCTTCGGCATCATCCCTGTGGGCGGCACCTACCTCATTCAGTCTGTTCCGGCTGAGCTCAACATGGATCACACGGTGGTGCTGCAGCTGGCCGAGGTACTGGTCTGCCTGCTGGGGGCAGGGGGGACAGTCGGAGTGACTCCAGTCTTTCGCTGAGACTGTCCAGCGGATGCACGACTCAGACCTGTGCTTGTTTAGAAGCCGTTTATTGAGCAGCTACAGCACGAAGCAGCGCCCGGGCTGTGGGGGTGGAATGACGGGCACTGTACAGCCCCTGCTCTCGGGGAGCTTACAGTCTAGAGGGGCAGACGGACATGCACACAGCGAACCGCATTTTCTTGGGTAGACAGATTCTTTGAGGTCTTCGGAATACTACTTTCTGTATGGGCTCTTCAATACAAAGGTTCCCTCCTGTTTGCCATTCCCATTACTCAGCATGCCTTAAGCATATCCCCTCTTCCCCCAAGTCCATATCCTGGGTGTAGGGAAGACATGTTCAGTTTTCTTAATTCGATAACGTAGAACAAAACTAAATAAGGAGGGGCTTTTCTCATTGGGGGCTGAGTAAGGTGAGGCAGGGAACTGCCACCATTTCTTCCTGTCAGTTAATTATTCTGAATCTTGTCATATTCTGAAGTTCTCTGAGAAGGTCTAACTTAATATTTTAGTACCAGGGACCCCACTTTTTAAGACTGAACCCGCCCTCCCCCCCCACTTCTGTCACCCTAAAGTCGCTTCTCTGTCTTTGCTGGGACTTCTAAACATTCTTTTTCTATGCTTTTACGCTTGAAGCGTAAAAGCATAGAAAAGTTCTTCCTCCTGTCTGGGGTCAGTCCGTTGTTGCCGGGCAGGTGCTGGGTTCTCAGGGAAAGTCCACTGTTAACTGACCCCCCCCGCTTCCTCCTTCCTTCAGAAAAATGGCTACGTGACCGTCAGTGATATCAAAGCCAGCCTTAAATGGGAGACCGAGCGAGCGCGGCAAGTGCTGGTATGTGAATTTTGGAATGGCCCAGAAGAGATGGCCCCAAGATGGTTGGAGGTGGGTGGGTAGATAGCACTCCGGCAGAAACTTCAGCCTTGCTCTGCTGGCCACTTGCCTTGAAGGCTGCTGTCACCACAGAGAAGCAAGCCCCGCATTCCCCTGAAGGTGCCACTGAGGTCCCAACTCAGAGGCAGGCTTCTAACTCTGCTGTAGGCAAGTCACCAAAACCCCTTCTCTCCCCCGACCTGTGGAGCCTGGTCAGACAGTTCCTACAGTTTGTATCGGAAGTAACACTGTTAACCCAGAGTGAAGGGAACTGTTACCTGCTTAATTACATATCCATAATTATAAGCTATTATACTGTATATGAGATAGCGTTTTATATATACAGATGTCATGGTACGAAGGAAAGGTTGATGTGAAGAAGGAGTAGCAGGAGAATGTAACCCTGGCTTTCAATACCTTCTTCCTTATCCGGGCAATTAAACTATACACTTAGGTGTATAGCAGGGTCACGTAAACGTCTCTTTAATGCTACTGGGCACAAGCAGCCCATCGTGAGCATGTTTCCAGCTGCAGGAATTGCGAGTCCCTTCTAGACTAATAGAGTCCTTCCGGTAATTTCTCCATAAAGGTTCACCCACAAGTTAACGGGAAACCTAATGACAACAGTGGTCTCCGTTTTGCTTCAGGGAAATGGGACCGGGGCCTTGCTTCGGGCCATGGGGTGGACATCTCTGCAGCCCCACGTCCCTCCTGCGACGCCCCCCATGCCTTGTCTTTACCCTCTTTCCTAGCGGCATAGGTTAAGTGATTCGGTGGCATTTTTTACACCTCAGGCCAAGCTCAGGGCCAAGGAGAACCCGGAATTCCAGTTGGGTTGTGTAACTACGTGAAGGCACTCGTGTAGATTTAGTCTGAAAACCCCACTGAAGCCAAAATGGTTTGTCCGCCCCACAGGAACTCCGTCTTCATAAATGACTGCCTCCTTTTCCCTCCAGGAACACCTGCTGAAGGAAGGGCTGGCCTGGCTGGACCTGCAGGCCCCAGGGGAGGCCCACTACTGGCTGCCGGCTCTCTTCACTGACCTCTACTCCCAGGAGATTACAGCCGAGGAGGCCAGAGAAGCTCTCCCCTGACTCCACGAGTGCAGAAGGGGCCCCCACGGCAGGCAGGGACAGGGTGGAGCTGCTGGTGAATAAAACCTGAATCACTTTTTTCTTTTTTGAAAAGAAAGAAAAAGTTCCAAGTTTTTTCTCTCCTCAAGACTCTTCACCCATGATTTTATTTTAAAGTGCCTTCACATTGCATCTTTATTGGAGAAAACCTCATTTTATCCAGTAAGGATAACCTGAGTAACAGAGAACAGTGAGCGTGTACGAAATGACGAAATGACCTGCACAGGTCATCTACAAGTTCATGGTAGAGCTGGGTCTACAACGAAGGTGGTCTGTCTCCTGGCTAGACAGTCTAGTTTCTCTGTAGCCCTGGGATGTACATTATAGCCCGCTAATTCAAACCTTGTCCTTATAAAAATGTTTATCTCAAACGAGCAGACCCTGATGGACCAGTAATAGCCACTCGTTCAGTCTCCTCCAGCTTCCTCTAGAACTTCCAGGTTCTGACAGACTTGGCCGAGTGTGAAGGAAATAGAGGTCAAAATTAGGTGGTGGTTAGAGGAAAGAATCTATGGAACCTGGGGGAGTGGCCCAGCAGTAGACACAGTCGTCGAGTTCCGCACCAGCTCCCCTCCTGTGCTGATCGCTAGGTCCCCCTGGCCTTAGCGGCGGGAAGGGCATCATTTACTGAACACCTACCCTGGACCATCTTCTCGACCCTTAATCCTCACGGCCACTTTCACCGGTTCAGGGAGTAGGTTCTTACTGTCTTGGGTGAGGAACTGAAGTAGTTCACCGGGGGCCACCAGCTTCGGAAGCAAAGCGAAGAGCCAGAGCCTAAGTCCACTGCCGCGTGGGCCTTCACTTTCCTACATCCCGGCTGGCCCAGCACAGGCTGGCCGGGTATCTCGGACTGTCTTCCTAGCCGCGGGGTCAGCCAAGAGGAAAAGAAAAGCCTCGGCGCCTGAAAGCCAGAGCCCTTCTTTAGCAAGTAGGGAAGGAAGGTGGCTGTATGAAGCTGTCTTCGTGGTCTGAGTGCTGAATTCCTAAGAGCTGGTTTAGAAGCAGAAATCTGAAAACCCAGTAGGGTTTGGATTATCCAGGACTTAAAGACGCCCTTTCCTTACCCAGAGATACAGTCTAGATCTGCCTGTCCTTGGAGGACATGCTCCCTTCCCAGTTTGTGAAGAAGGCGCTCTTTGGAAGCAACTAAGACCAAGATGGCATTCCTCTCCTTGACTGCCAGAGGTGGTCTCAAAAAAGGCCCTTCTACTTCTGGTTGGCGGGACACTCGGCCCCAGCAGCCCTGCTTCCACCCGTGTCCTGTAACCGGAGTTTCCAGCCTCCAGACAATGCATCGAACACTTTCTCCCTGACAGTTTCAGACCTAGGTGAGAGGTGTGGTTGTTGAGAATCCCAGTCTCCCTTGACACAAACCCTCCCACACCCACAGGCGCTTCCTCCTTCTGCCAAAACAAACTTTATTGCACCAAAAAGAAAAAAAAAAAAACTTCATTTATGTACAGTCAGATATAAAGACATCTCTTTTGACTCCTGTGCATATATTTCCTCAACTCAAGATTAGGGCATAAAAGTCAGGCAGGTATGCCAGACATGCTCTGCCCATGGCAGGGCCAAGGAGAGGATTGTCACTTGAAAGTGGGAACACTTAAATGGATGACAGACAACCACTGGACCAACAGACCAAGGGCATTCTCCTAAGCCCTGTGCTTGCTCTGGGAATGGAAGAGGGAAATTGGAAGCAGGGTCCCTTTTTGAGTCTCCTTGTTAGGAGGCCCAGCCTTAGGTATCTGAGATAAACTTCCGTTCCCCAAGCCTACTTCCTGTCCAGTTTGTTTGCTTCCTGCCCTCCCAAGTCGGACATTCTCCTTTGTGCCCAACCCCTTCCGAACTCCCCCCGGGAAGCCCCACGACCCACAGGCAGAGGCCTCCATAGCAGCGGGCAGGGCAGGCCCAAGTCCTCCTCTCCCGGACACTGGCCCGATACTGACTGAGGCCCTGCGGCACATGGATCGCCAACACCCCACTGGGAGCCACAACAATAAGAATCTGGAAAGTATGGGGAGAACACACCAGAAAGGGGAAGGCTGGATTCCCTCAGTGCCCAGGACCACAGGGCTTTGCCTAAAGCACATTTTTTCTGAGCCAACCAGCTAAAGGATCACTGCAGCTAGATACAGAGAGAGAAGCAACACAGCCAGGCAAGCGCCCATCCGAGCCGGTGACAGAGCAGCTGGGAGGGCGGGGAGGGGGAGAGGCAAGAGAAGCGGAGGAGCCCAGAGTCCCAGCCCCGGCCCCTCTGCCACTGGCCAACCCTTGCTCCCCACAAGTTCCTGGGCACTGAAGTGAGGGGGAGGGGTGGGAGTGACTAGAGGCCGGGGTGAAAATACACAAGGACAGCCAAACAAAACACAACAGCACTAGCATCAGTCTCCCACTGCACCCCGCCCCCAGGAGAAATAGCCTCATCGTGGCTAGCATTCAGGAACATCTGTAAGAGACTATTCTATGTAGTGGCTCTTATCCCCCACACACAGTAGCTGGCTGCGGTGGGAACTTTTCAAATCAGTGATTGTGGGAACAAAATCGGCTTCTCATGGTGCCTGTGCGGCTTTACCAGGACCTTGGTTCAGTCCCAGTCACGTTTACCTTCTGTCTTAAATCTAGAAATGGGCGAGGGAATGAGGGGGCAGAGGAGAAAGGTGCTCAGGTGCTAGGTAAAGCTTACTGATCAGCAGCCCAGACTCCACCACTGTTCCTTCTCTTTGGTCTGTCTAGAACAGTGACTATAAATTAGGAAAAACAAAATTATGCTGGCCCATGGGAAGTAATGGGAGAAGAGGCAGGGAGGAAAAGGGCATTGGGAAGCCCTGCTTCAAGACTGAAGACAGACAGACAACCACCCAGACTGCTTAAGTGTCACAGACAGCCCCCCACCCAAAGCTCCCTTCCAGATATCCCCATCAGTCATTTGGGCACACTCCCTCTTGGAATTACAGTTTGTCTCCCACCTACCCCTAAGGGGCTGACCCTGTGGAGAGGTGTGTCGGTTGGTTGGTTTTTGCCAGAGGCCCCTTGCCCTAGGTGCTCCTGCATAGGTACCTTGGCCCCTGCTATGGGATGAACACAGCCCCAGATGCTCGAGAGCCAGGGAGGTCGGATCAGGAACAGCCTCCCCACTCCCACACCCTGGGATCCGAGCTTGCTTGGTTCTTGCCATCTTGCAGGATGACGTCACGTTTGGAGGGAGATACACAGTGCCTCTCCGTCCCTGGGGTGGGGGGGAAGGGACTTTGCTGGGACTCTTGAGTGGGGGGAGGGGAGAAGGGAGCAGGGTCTAAACCCTCAGGCTCCCGTGCAGGTCTGTCTCTGTCCCAGACGAACTGCTATCAGAGTCCATTTCGGCGTTCTCATTATGGAGCCTCTCCAGCACTTTCTGACGAATCAGTCCCAGGCGCATCAAGAGGGACTGGTAGTCAAAGTGGCCACGCTTCTCTCCAAAAGGGTCCTGTGGGGGAAAGGAGACAAGCGGGATGGAAGATTCGAGTCTGGGTGGCTCACCCTAGAGAGAGCAGCTTCGGGCCCATGTTGGACGCACGCTCCACTTCCGAGCCGCGGGAGTAGAGAGGAGAGCGCTGACAGATTCCTGCGGCAGACAGCACACCCTCCGCTCAGGAGTAGTGTGGCGCGTCAACCACCCAGGCGGGTCTGGCTTGGGCCAACATTAAAATGTGTTTTTGTTCCCTGCGAGCAAGGCCACTATGCAGGTGAGGGTCACGGTAAAGGCGAGGCAGGCAAGAAGCAGAAATCCAAGACCAGAACTGTGCCTGTATCTTCAATTAACTTCATAAAAACCACGTAAGGGAAGTATCACCCTTCTTCCCCTATATTCAAAAAGGAAAATTTGCTTTTCCCACCTGACAGGCGTGTAGGAACTCAGGAGTTCTGACTTCCCAATAAGCACCCGTACGCTCTTCCCAAGAGACCTGCCACCACCTTCCTGTCCGGTTTGTAGCTGTCACTCCGGGGCCACCAGCCTTGGTCCCAGTCCTTGTCACCCTACAGCAAACGTCTCCAAACGTTTTGTGCTAACTGTCCTCAAAATCTCAAGAATAACCAGGGCTGGAGTGGAGGGCATAAACACAAGGAACGTACAATGCTATACAGAGGACATGGCAGCAAAGGGGCACACGGCCAGGGTTTGGACAAGTGAAGACCTCTTGAGTCACAAAAAGGTACACGACTTTGCCCTCTCATATTCTGCTTCTCCCACATAAACTCTTTTTTTTTTTTTTTAAGATTTTATTTATTTTTCAACAGAGAGAGGGAACACGAGCAGGGGCAGTGGGAGAGGGAGAAGCAGGCTCCCCGCTGAGCAGGGAGCCCGATGCGGGGCTCGATCCCAGGACCCTGGGACCATGACCTGGGCCGAAGGCAGATGCTTAACGACTGAGCCACCCAGGCACCCTCCCACATAAACTCCTGCCACGCTTCTGCCCACACATCAGCCTCACGATCAGGGACCAGTGAACACAAGTCAGTCACTGTGACTACAGCCCACGCTTTTCGCTTCCGAGGGTTATGTTCCCCACCGGCTGAACTCCACACTTACTCTGGAGCTGTCAATTTTTCAAATCTTCCTTTTCTCATCCTTGGCTCCATTTCCACCCACTTCCCTCCTCCCCAGACGCTGCTCTTCCCTTTCCTTCTCTCATCACGAGTCATTTTTCCTCCACAGAGTGAATATTGGAAACGCTTTTGAATACCAGCAATGAGAATTCCTGGGGAATGAACCATGGCAGGCATCACGGACTCTGCAAAAGGGGTCAGGAACAAGTTAATGCTGAGCCGGCCTTGCCCTTTGAGGTTTTGTTTTTATTTTTTTTAAAGCAATCTCCAGACCCAATATGGGGCTCAAACTTCCAACCCTGGGATCAATAGTCACATGCTCTTCCAACGGAGCCAGCCAGGCGCCCCTGCCCTTTGAGTTTTACTGTGGCAGATGGGTGGGAAGTCCTTGAAGGGAGGACAGGGAAACTACCATTTCTAAGCAGCGGCTGAGGAAAGAAGACATTTATGCCTACTGCTGCTACTGGGGCCTGGGTGGGGGAAGCGGCTCAGGAAGAGCTGGAGAGAACCTTCCTCAGGCGTTCATCCAAGTCAGCACGATTCTAAGCAAGACCACCAGTAAATGATCCAAAAGACACAACAACTGGTCCTTCAGGACAGGGGGAGTCTCACCCTCTTACCAACCAGGTCTTTTATATTTAAGCCCATTTACAATTTGGTTTAGTAAAAATCTTTTTTTTTTTTTTTTTAAGTAGGCTCCATGCCCAAGGTGGGGCTTGAACTCACGACCCTGAGATCAAGAGTCACACGCTCTACTGACTGAGCCAGCCAGGTACCCCAAGAATCTCCTCTTTAAAACAAGCCTAGGGCGCCTGGGTAGCTCAGCTGGTTGGGCGACTGCCTTCGGCTCAGGTCATGATCCTGGAGTCCTGGGATCGAGTCCCACATCGGGCTCCCTGCTCGGCAGGGAGTCTGCTTCTCCCTCTGACCCTCCCCCTCCATGGGCTTTCTCTCTTTCTCATTCTCTCTCAAATAAATAAAATCTTTAAAAATAAAAAAGAAATAAAACAAGCCTAAATCCTGCATTCCTACTGAAAGTGGAAGCACATTTCTCCAGTGGAGGCAGAGAGTAAACAACTGCTTACTGTCTTTGTGACAGGAATCTTTCAACATATACCACCACACACCCAGTGTTTCCCTAGCCTCGTTCTCTGAGCACTTACCCCTCGGAGCTAGGGACCGAACTCAATAGAGGACTCACCCTTATCATCACTAAGATTCTGAGAGGGCTGAATGTTCTTGGTTGGAAAAGACTACTAAGAAGGGAAGGCATTCCAGGTTAGAAAGCAGGACGGTTCAGACTCTACTCATGAGCATCTAAGTTTATGGCAAGATTGAGAAGCAACTCCACATGAGTTAGGCAAGTCGGTCTCCTCTCTGGGCTGCAGTGACTTAAATGAACCAAGTTCCTTTTGGCTCTGAATTCTCTGAGAGATGCAGATGCTCTCCCTTGGGGGGATTTTACGTGATCTGCTGTGAGGCCTCTGAGTCAGTGGCAGGGGCTGCATTACCTGCATAGTCTGGCCTTGAAGGTGCAGGCGATCTTTGCAAGCCACCTCATAGAAGTCGTAATACTCCAGGAAGGACTTCTCCATCACCCCTCTGGAAAACAAGCAGCGAAGCTTAAGTTAGGAATGTGGTGGGGAAGGGATCAACCCTTCACCATCTAACCTTTCTGCCCAATTAGAGTTCCCAAGCCCAGATTTGGTATCTCACAAAGACTTTTTTTTTTTTAATGATTTCAGACAGAGTGAGAGAGCACGAGGGGCAAAGGGAGAGCAAATCTCAAGCAGACTCTATGCTGAGTGCGGAGCCCAACTCGGGGCTCGACCTCACGACCTGAGCTGAAACCAAGAGTCGGACGCTCTACTGACTGGGTCACCCATGTGCCCCCCTCACAAAGATCTTTCAATGGAAAATGTAAAAAAGAACAGCTGACAGCCCAAGGCTGATTTCTCTTACACCTTAGGGATTATTAAAGGAGGGTGACTGTTAATACAGATCATTCGAATCCCAACTTCAACTCATGACTCAATCTCATTTGTTTTCCATAAGCCATCCCTAATCCCAGACCTTACTCAAAATTCTTCCAGAAGTTTGGTTCAATAACTTTGACTTTGTTTATCTAGTTTGAACACTTACAAATAAACTCGAACACTGAGAAGTGGATTCATTATGAAGGGCTCTACACCTCATTTGGCTATAGAACAAATAAGGATCTTCAATAGGTCCAGGCTCTTACCAAACTAGGGCTCCCTAAGGGTATGGACTATGTCTTTCCCACTAGGCTTGGCACTCTCCTAGAACAGCAGCTCTCTGAACTTCCTCGAGAGACCCTCAGCCACCACTCTTGGAAAGCACGAACCACAGCTTTCATTTTTCTGTATCTCCCCTGGCGCCCAACAGTGGATTTTGCCCCAAAGGTTCTCAAAGGTATGAACCAGCTAAGTCTCCAACAGCAACACCAAGTGCCAAGTGGGTGCTCTTGGCACACACATACCGTAAGGGCTCAGGGCAGGGACACTTTCCTTCCATCATGTCACAGACCGCCACTCTGATGGTCTCATGCCGGATACATTCATTGTAATTTTTGCTGTCTCCTGGATGTCTCTCCTGTAATATAACAGACACCAGAGTGTCCAAGTACAAAATTTAGGCAAAGAGAAAAGTCAACAGGAGGAGACTTCAGGATTAATATGGGGCACATGACCCAAGTAAACAAACCGGGAAGATACCTATCCAACTACCGCAGATCCATGAAGTGCAACTGAGTTTTTCTTTTTGAGATCATTAACCTCCTCCCACGCAAGCCAATACCCATCCTCTGTTACAAGTCAGGTCACCCATATTGTAAGCAGCAAACTAGAAATTTTTTTCCTAAGGCTGAACTGAGAGGCCTCTGAGGTAAAGATTGGATGGCAAAGAGCCAAATGTTAAGAATGGTGGTGGGACAAAACGGTACACATCACATTAGGAGTCTCACTTAAAAACCCTGTAAATATCTGGATGCTTCCCAGCTAACTCCTTTTTATGTCTGCAGGGTTCCACCATCACTGAAAGAAATTACTATGAATCTATCAGAAGTAGAACTTGAAGTTTCCAAAAGAAAACTCCCATGCTGATTGAGAAAGCCATTATGAAAGTGGGGTACAGACGGAAGGGAGTACAGACTTCCATCCTTTAAGCCCTCCTTTTCTCTTCAATGCTCCTCCTACCACCAACCCGGCAACCAGAACCTTGGCCTCTGATTAAAACACATCATGAACAGAAAAGACATACATACCCTCAGTCTACTACCATGGTCTCCAAAATGCACCACCGTGAGATCACAGGGGTGCTGTGGGATACGTTAAACTTTTTGAAGAAAACCACAGTATTCACCACCTGTCAAACATCACGCAAACTAACAAGCTTGAGCTCAGTGGGTCAGTTCTGACGTTAAACTGCATTATAGTCCGTTCGATGACACATTATCTTTGTGAAGCCGGACTGTCAATCACTACTTTGATAAATAGCAAGCAGCATATGAAAACAGTGGGGCAGAGAGATGAGGGTGGTGGATCCAATCAGATCCCACGATCTTCAAAGTTGTGTGGTGCCCGACAAGTGTACTCTTTCTGTCATTAAGCCATTTTAGTTATTTAAGGAAGAAGTGAGTTGTCTGGACCTAACTGCTTAAGAAACGAACAGCTGGGCACTTCCTTCTGCCTGGGGAGCTGTGAAAAAGCCACCGACATACCAGGGACTTTGAACCAATAATGTTTGGGAGTATTAAGAATAAAAATCACATCTCTTGAATTGCCAAACAAAGGAAAGACCTTAAAATCAGCTCCTTGGTTAGCCAATGAGGCCCTTTTCCATTTCTACCTAATCCTAAAATCAAATATACTGTTTGTTTGGAAAGGTGGTTTTGGGAATAACTTCTGTTCACTCTCAAAGGGTATTTCCCATTGTTCCTGTCTATAAATGAACCATCAACGTTAGCATTATCTCAGAAAGTTTCAAAATGAGTTAAACTGTTTTAATCACCTAGACAGAATTGTTACCTTTGGGGATTATCAGTGGAACTCTTTCCCTGTACTTCTGAGTAATCCTGGAAGGCATTTTGGAACAATGGAAAAACTCTCCGCTCCAGGGCAAATATTGGATTCCACCATTATCTATGTATCTTTGTGAAAGTTAATTAACCTCTCCATGTCACCATTACCTCATCTGAAAATGGGGATAATATTTACCCCAAGATGGTAATCTCCGCACCCAACATGGGGCTCGAACTCACGACCCCAAGATCAAGAGCTGCCTGCTCTTCAGACTGAGCCAGCCAGGCGCCCCTACCCAAGTTAGCGTAAAGGTTAAATGAGATATTATATATATGAAAATTTGGCAGTGGCTGGCATACAGCATAACCCCTGGAAAATGCAACTTTCCTCTCCCTTCTCTTTGGCAGCGTTGACTAAAATATTCTTGCCCTACTAGCTAATGACCAGCTCCTCTGGCTGTTCAAGTTAACAGTACTTTGTAACTCTGGAAGAACCCCCGGCTGGGCAGCAGTCACTTTAGGAAGTACCTTAGGGGATTACTGGGAGAATGGACACAGACAGAAGAACCCACTGGTTGCGACAGCCCCCAAAATCAGGCTTTGAATTAATTTCCAGATGACTCCACTGATTCCCACCTTGTAGATTAACCCAAGTCAAATGGAAATAACCTGACAGTGTTATTGTAACTTACGAGGAAAAAGTCATTTTTAAGGAACACACATACCAGCTCCTTTTTTCTCCTATGGTGACATTAAACAACCAACCAAACAAACAGGACCCTTAAGCAGACCTATCAGAGCTTTTCAAACTCAGTATTCCACCCCCAGCTGGCCCCCTGGCCTTACCTGCTCAAAGCCAGGCTCATTGTGATAGGGGTTCTCAGTCATTAGGGACTGGATGGAGATGAGCACGGAAGAGATGCTCTGGGCTGGGCTCCAGGCGGGGCCAGTCCACGTACTGCAAAACACAGCAGAGGAAGGGCAGAGGGTGAGGCCCCGAGCGATGGTGAAGGCCGCCACAGTGCACCAGCACCCTGGGGCCTAGCAGCACCCCCGTCAGTGAGTCAACTTTCTCTTTCACTATTAATGCTCTGGAATTTCCCAGCCTGTCTCACCCTCATTCACCAGAAATCAGTCAACTGCCTAATCCTCTTATCAAGTGGGACAAAAGAAAGGAGGGTAAAGCAAGCAAGATAACTTTGAAGGGATTTTCATTGGCCTAGGAAAGAAACAGTAGCTAGGGAAGGTTCCATTCATCAAAATGGAAGAAATAAGGTAAGAAAACCACACCAAAGGCAGTCTAAGTGTTAACCTCAGCGGATCCCGGAGCTTGCTTATTTACGGGTGGTGAAGGAGTTAGTGGGGGGACAGAAGCTGAGCACAGAGGTGCAAGGGAGCCTGAAGCCATCTGGTTAGAGGCCATGTGGCGGGGCTGACGTTCAGGGATCCTGCTCTGTAGCCCGCCCCCAAAGAGTGTCAGATTCTCTGAAGACTACAGAACTCTGCCAAAGGACAGGAAGGGAGTATATGGAAATAATATATAGAAACCATCCTGAATAAAAGAGAAACACCAGAATTGCTCCTCTCTTCCATATAGCCGACCGAGTCCTGGGAGGAGGAGTGCAGCTTGGACATTAAAGACATTTTAGCTCAATTAATTGAAGAGATGGCACCTGATCTGGAAGCTGAACACAACCTAGGCCAAGACTGACTTGCTCAAGTTCACTGGCCAATTCCCTTTCCCTGCTACACTCGAGGAGAGTTCAGTTAAGCAAGCTCATCATCATCATCATCATCATCATCATCATCATCAAGGCTTGCTCTTCCGAGCCTCTCCGCCTGCTCCCCTCAGCTCTGCTCCTCCAGGAACGCCAGACTCTGCGCTAAGACTTCACCTATTCGGGGAGGCAAGCCAGCAAGACAAGGTACATTTTTACTACATTTCTTTTGTCAGTAAGGCAGCCCCAATCTTTTTTTCTAGGTAGGGAGGAAAGGACTGAGGCTGACAGAGCAAACAGTCAACTAAGAACACACGGGAATCTTCTACCCTGTGATTCCTCATGGTCAAAATTCAACTTGAGGGTAGCTTCTCCTTTTCCACCCAACACGCTTCTGCCACTTTTACCCCACCATCTTACTTCCCCTGGTTCTACTGTGAGCTGATGTTTGTTCGAAATAGTTTTATCCTGGCCTAATGGGAACCTAGAACAAAAACACCATCGCGCAGGGGTGTCCTACTACAGAAACAAGTGAGTATCCTCACCGCTGTGGGCTACATATACTGCTGTCCTACCAGCAGAGACCAAGACCCTAACAACATAAAGGACCTCTTTAAGAACAACCTCCTTCGAAGGACTTCCTCACTGCCACCATCGCAGAACATATCCCTGGATCAGAGAGATTAAGAAAATAAATAAATAAAATAAATCATGCCTCCAGTTGGGTCTGCTGCCTTCCCCCCCCCCCCCCCCCCACATACTCGGAAACATGCTGGACAAGAAAGAAAACAGCACCACCAGTTTGGGCGACTTTCCCAACTTCAACCTGCACTTGTTCTCTGCTCCGGGGCAATTCAGACCACACGAACAAGACAGATCCAGAAAACGTAAGAAGACATTTCCATTCTGAATTTTTAACCCCCAAAGGAAATTAAAAGGGAACGAATGAGAACCACATGAAGCACGATCTTCGGTAGCACCCAGACACAAAATGTACTTGAAACCCATGTTTCTTATCTGATGTGATTTCCAACCTTAGACATTTTTCATTCAGTTGTTAAAATATCATAATCATCTTCATCACCACCACCGCCTCCAAAGCTACTCATTGAGAGACACAGAAACAAGACACCCACAATCTTAAATGGCACAGATCTGCAGCCTTTCTCAACCTGTTCGGGAGAGAATTAAGCCCTGATGCCCTGAGGAAGGGGTTCTCAAGCTGGAGTGTGCGCCAGCAGCACCTGGAGGGTTTGTAAGACACAGATTGCTGGGGCCTACCCCTAGAGTTTCTGATACAGGAAGTCTAGGGTGGAACCCCAGAATCTGCAGGGCTACAAGCTCCCGGCTGCTGTTGCTGCTCAGGGAGAATCACTTCACTAAGGCATCCATTGTAGGTCATAAATGAACCTCTCTCTTCTGCACCTAGAATGGTACCAGTCGCGTACCACCCTGGGGAGAACTGAGGAAACAGTCACCCCAACCGTTTTCTGTGCTTCTGATGATGAACGCTGGTTGACAAAGGCTGGCCTGGAGCAGAGTTATTTGCTAACAACCAACGTGGCCCCTTAGAAGAGTCTCCTCTTACCCTAGAATACTCAAGCAGACTTTCCCATTGCGGTAGAAGTTGGGGTTAAACCTCACTGTGTTATTGCCCGTTGTCATCAGTTTGACCCGAGGTGGGTGGATGGGATAGTCGGGCGGACACCGAAACACGAACAGGAAGAAACCCCCTTCATAAGGAGTGTCAAATGGGCCTGTGATCAATGCATGAATCTGCAAAATAAAACCCCATCTCAAAATTGTGAGGTGATGTCCCATCCCAACCCCTCCTGGCTTCCACGGGTTACCCACACCAGAAGCAGGACCTTCAGCCGGCATTCATATTCCAGATCTTCACCATGCAGGATAAAAAGCCTGCACGCACTCATACTGGTACATATGCTTGGAATTTTAAGAAATCCCATTACGGTGGAGTGGCATCTTACTCGGGGGTTACATTCTAAAGTTAGAGCCCAAGGTGAAAATTGAATCTAATCAAAAATCACCCTTGAGTGTCCCTTAAAACTCCCCGACAGCATGGTTTTTTCTTTAGATTTCCCTCATCCATGGTTTTTTCTTTAGATTTCCCTCATCCATGTTTTATATATATATATATATATACACACACACACACATACACACACACATATAACAAATCTACATGGAACACCACTGCGCAAATTAAAATATGCACCTGTAAAATATTATCCTAGCATGTTTAATTTGAAGAAACGAATACATATTTTTACTGAGCACGTCTGTTTGGATGTGCCTAGGTCACACACGCCTATGATGTGTATGTGGCACAAAGGGGAACTAAGATGAACGGAAAAGAGCAAAGGGATTGGAGGCCACCCCAGCAGTGCCAGGAAAAGTGCAGAGCTGAGGGGCCTGATGGAGGCCCTGGGTGTCTGCTGCCTCCGCAGAGGATCAAACCTACTGCTGTATCAAAGATATAAAGAAAAACGGGAAAACTCAGGGTCCATTTGAGGCCCTTAAACCATCCTCAGAAATTTCCCCAACACTGTTGGTTAACTTAAAAAAAAAAAAAAAAAAAAAAACCGGCAGCATTGAAAACAGAACGCTAAACTCTTTTCCTCCAGCCACGATTACTGAGCAAGCTTTCCCTTCCTGAAAGGAGGAAAACCTCAACTGTTATATTTCTTCTCCTACAAAGGCTGCGAGGCACTCCAGTCTGCTCAGAATTTAAACAGCAAGACGAAAAAGGACCTGCAATCCAATGCCTCAGTCCCTACTTTGCCCTGGTGGCACCCCGGACTATCTTTTAGCCCTCAGTCTTCTGGAACGGCAAGCTCAAATGGCATCACAGGACATCAATTCTGGGACCCTCGGAACTAGCATATTAACACTGATGCTTGATTGAGGACAAAATGTCCCAGGAAAAACATTTCCAACCACATAAAAAAGAAAAAAAAATCAATTTACAGGGAAACTTATTTGAAGCAAAACAGATATACCAACAATACAATGTCTGAACTTTTACTGTAAGAAACTTTAAACTATGGAGAGTTTTCATTTAAACAATATTAGATTTATGAAATCTGATTTCTTCCCAACATCAGTTTAAGTGAAAATTCACTTCCATGGGTACAGCACTCAATGACAGAGAAGCCTAGGTATCTAAGCCAGGGGAATTTCAACTTCTCTGTGTTTGTGTGTGGAGGACAAGACAGGAATGGTTTTGGGGGTGGAAAGGATATTCAAAAGCAACCAGTAAAGACAGGAGCCTGAACAAGGCCCTTTGAGTATAAACTCTGTTCATTCCGGTCTGCCCCATCCCCAATCTTCGCTGCATTTGATTTACAGCACCATACTTAAAGAGTCCAGAGTGACAGGATGAGGGAAGAATTGGGTAGTAAAGTGAATAGGATGACTATCATTTATCGGCCTAACTGGAGCAGTTTTAAGAGTGAAAGAGTGGCCTGGTACTAGTTAAGCTGGGACAAGACGCATAAATGGGGATTTTCCAAGTCAACCAGATCTACTGGCACCAGAATAAAAGACACCTGTTCAACGCTCTGCTCCACCTCACTGTGTGACCTTGGGCAAGCCACTTATTCTCTTGGGATCTTGATTTATCCATTTATATTATCAGAGATGTGAGCTGGATAATCTTTTAGGATCTTCCAACTTTCTGGGCCCAATCTCCCAATAGCCCCCACCCCACTCCAAGTTACATACCTTAGTCATGTCAACAGTATCAGGTACAACGAACATTCCTGGAGGAGGCTCCTTATAAATGGACATGATATCCCTGTATAACACCAAGAGGAGGTGGGGAAGGGAGTGAGGGAGAGGAGAAAAAAGGGAAATCCCTTGAGCAGGACAGTTGTTATCACCTCAGTGAGGCCAGGGTTTGAGAAAGTGGTGCTTGGTACCACAAATGTCTTCACTATCTTGTTGGCTGAGAAATCTCAGCTGAGTACTTGTCAGGCAAGCAGAGAGCAAATTATTATCAAAAGGGCATTGTTTCCTCAGGGGGAGGGGGAAAAAATCAGAGATCCCAATGGCATCAGATGTCACCCTGGAAAAGCCACATCCCATTTACTCTCTCTTCCTCCCACAGGGCAATTCATTCACTCCCCACCTCCGAGATTCCCAGGTACTACGACTGAATGCTAAATGAAGACTGTTCAGTAACTGGGAAGACATAATCGCCTCCACTAAAAAAGCGAATCCCATAAACAGTGGACCGTTGTTGGCAAGGGGATTCTATGAAGCAAGTGAGCTAGCAAGGAGCAATCAGGGTCTTCCTGCCCATGGCACCAACAGGATAGAGATCTCTTCAGATTGGAGAGGGTACCCTCTGACATTGCTGAAGAGTCTCACATTTGAAAGATGACATGCAGCGGCTACTACAAATGAAAGGATTTGTAGGTTGTATCGCACAATCTAGAATGCATCCATTGTGAACGAGGGTCTAAAGAACATTCTACGTAGAAAAAGACCTGGTAGGGTACATAGAGATGTAAAGTGCAAACAAGTGATTGGCAGAACTCAAAGGTAAAAGCCAGGACTGACAGACTGAAGGGGATGGAGGACAGGAGCAGAGGGGAGCGCTGAGGTTCTGAAGTCAGAGGTGGCGACCCTGATGGACCCTAACGGAGCTGGTGTCTGTGTCAGGCACTGGGCCGCGTAATTTACATACAATGAGCTGTTTAATTCAACGAGCGGTTTAATTGCTACTACAATCTTGAAAGGTAGGTAGAGACATGTGAAGGGACTTGGAGTCTGGGTGGGCGGGAGGGTGAGATTACCTAGATGAGGGTGGCTGCAGCAGAGGGGCACAGGGAGAAGCAGAGACGGGTCATCAGGAAACCGTTTTCAGGATTAGTAGCAGCTAAAAAGCATTACTCTTTTCCTATGCAATAGGTACTGCGCTAAGCATTTTTGCAGAAACATTATCTATTAAATGATAGGATCTAAGATCAGTCGCCCAAGAAATAAGCACAGAAAGGACTTGGGCCTTTGTTCCTATATTTGAATTAGGTATATTTACTTCAGCAAACTAAACCAAATGACCGAGAGAAAAGAATACAAAAGTGTTGAGTGGGATAATACAAACCAGAGTGAGACTGGGGGGAGAAAGCCTGCATTCCTGGAACAGGTGTGAGAGTGGAGAGCTTTAGGGTTCTGAAGAAGTGGTTCAAGGGGAGACTGCGGGTATGTGAGGGAAGCGATCTAGACTTGGGGAGAAGGCTTGAGGATATGGGGAATAAAAAGAAAGGTTGGCCTCGACTCTGAAGCGACGAAAAGCAAGCTCTACGTGTGTTACAAACGGGGCCCTGGAGGAGACGACGCGGGGGGGGGGGGGGAATGGGGGGGGCCTCCGGGCAGCATCTCGCAAGGCTGGGGGGGGGAAGGGGGGAAGAGAGGCGGCGCGGAAGGCGGGAGGGGGTGTTGCTGAAGCGCGAAAGGGTCGGGTTTCGGGCGGGAGGTATGGGGGAGGGTGTCGGGCACCGAGACGGAGGGCTCAAGGGAGGTAGCCGAGGGGCGGGGTCGGACCTGGGCACGCGAGGAGGGCTTTGGTGCGTGTGGAGCTGCGGGCGGGGGGGGGGGGGGGGGAACGGGGGGCTGGGATCGCGACGCTTCGGGCTGGCAAGACGTGGGCCTTGGAGCTGGGCCTCCGCGAGGGAAGCGCGGAGGCAGCGGGCGGGAGGGGGTGTAGTGGGAAAGGGGGGGCGGGGAAGGTCGAGCCCCGGAGCTCGGGGCTGGGGGAGGAAAAACCCCGGCTCACCGCTTGATCCGAAGTAGACACTGCGGCGCGGTTCGTTCGCCGTCCCAGTCGGAGCTGAGTGTGGGGTCCCAGTGGCTAAGCAGCGCGGCCCCGTGGGCAGCGGCCGAGGGCGGGAGCCCGGGCAGCGGAGCCAGGCCGCTCCCCGGCCCCCCGGCCCCGCCCGCCGCCGCCGCCGCCGCCCACACATCCGGCAGGAAAGGCGGCCCGAACCCGCTGCCGCTAACGCCAACAACACCGGTGACACCGCTCGCCCCGGGGCCCGCCGCCCCGGCGCCCGCCGTCGCCGTCGCCGCCTCCTCAGTTGGACTCTCCGCCATCGCTGCTTCGCTTCCGGGACTGCTCGGCAGCACGTCCGCCGACCAGAGCGGCCGCTGCTCCCTCCAGCTCCCGCACCACCGAGAGCCGGGCCAGAGTGTCCCCACCCTCGGCTTCCACAGCCCGGGCGGCGCTGGCTCCGCCCACCCCCGCCCGACCAGCGAGAGGCGTTCTTGCAAGAGCGTCCACCCACGGTCCTCCAGGGCGAGAGGGGGCGGGAACTAGCCGGCGGAGCCAGGGCCCTGGGCCCGCGTTGGCCCCCGCTTTGCCGGAGGAGGCTCTGAAGCGTGCCGGGTAGCCGAGGTGCGGCTGAGAGCCCAGAGCCGTGCAATATTTTATTTTCAAGTGTGGCAAGGAGAGGAAGGAAGGATTATATCCCCACCCTTAACGAGAGAGACCCTCTTCAGTCATGTCCAAGGGATAGGATTGGGGATCGAGCTTCCCACTTGGGGGAGGTTCCGATAGATGAGTCGACTTGCTCAGGACTCTTTCCTGTCTGAAAACCTCTGTAATTTATTTTTGTTCCCCGCACCGTCACCCACGGAGGGCAGGCTGCCATTGCCCCCTGCCTGCAACAGGACCAAGAGGAAGGAATCAGAACCCGCGAGTGAAAAACGACCTCATTTTAGAGTTTATTCAATACACATTTATGAAGGGGCTACTAAATGCCAGGCACTGTTGCTAGGCGTTGCCATAGGGATAATGAAACAGACCTAGAGAAGCTTAGTAAAAGGAAGAAAATCAGGCCTCCTGACTCCAAGCTCAGTTTTTTCTTCCCACAAGTCCTTGAATATACAGGAATCAAGGGGCTGTGAGTTTTAAATCCTGGGAGGATTCCTCAGGGCTTTCCTGGGATTTGTAAGGTGATATAGCATACTATGGACTAAGAAAAACAGAAGCCTCCTCTAAAAAAGGCTTTCTCTTTTCTCTCTAGCAAGAACACAGGCTCATAATCTTGTCCGGAAACTCTTGACCAGATGCATTTCAGAATTGAGAGTAACACTCCCAATAAGGTCTGGGGCAGCTCCCAGTAACCCAACATTGATATTTCGACAGCAAAGTGTATGAATATTCATGTTAATTTGGGTACATTTATGAATATTCAAACCACATCAAACAAATAACCTCACTCTGTGTTATATTTTGCTGCCCAAACTGGTTTTTAGAAGAAAATTCCAGTTTACACTGCTTCCTGAATTTTTCAATAAGGGACCGTGGACTTGAATGGGTAATAGCCAACACTTATTGAGGCTAAAAATTTGTTTCTTTAGCTGTCATTTATTGAGTGCTTAATATGTGCCACTTTGTATACTTTGTCTTATTTATTCCTTTCAATGACACTATGAAGTAAGTACTATTATTAGTCCATTCTGACAGATGGAAAAACAGAAGCTTACAGAGGTTATGTCACTTAACCCGGGTCACACTGAGAGCAAGCAACAGATTTGGGGCTGTAAGCCAAATCTGTCTTGACTCCAGAGAAAAAGTTCTGACCACTGTGTGATACTGTCGCAGCCTGGAGCTCGCCCATACTTACTGAATTTTACTTCATGTAGTCCTTCGTTACCTGTTGCTCCCAACCCCTATCCCACAACACACAGACACACAGACACACACACACACTGTTGGGGCTCTTGAGCATGTACTGTCTGTGAATCCAGCAGAGGGCCTGGTACAGTTGAGGTGCTTAACATGAAGTAAAATGAATCAACACAATGTTTTATATAGATTTCATGTTTTGTTGGTATAGCGTTCTACTACTCTATAATAAGGACACCAGAATATCTATGAAAGGATACACAAAAAACTGGTAATAGTGGTTGCCTCTGGATGGTTTGATCGCTGACAAGGTGGGCCAAAGGGTGTGTATGTACGTGTACCTTTTTAATATTGTACTGTGCATCTATTGCCTATTCAGACTAGGTTTTATTCATTTTTAAAGGATTCTGGAATTTTGTTTGGGTATTATTTATTTAGTAAGGTGGTCAAAAGTCAATTCACTGATAACCTCACACAAAGAACACTGTTCCATTGCTCCTCCACGGCTCTAGTCTGCAGAGGCCCAAAGATGGCCCATGGGGGAGAGGAATTCTCCGTGTGGTCCTCCCCTTACTACTGGACTATTGTTTTCAGTGGACATAAAACACTTACCTTGGATCCAGAAGAGTTTCCAGCTTTTGATCTGTACCACTCTACAAATAGCCTCTTTGAGCCTATTTCTGCATCCACAGAATGGTGCTAATTCTTACCTCTTAGGGTTTTTCTGAGGATTAAGTGTGACAATTCCACAAGTGCTTTGTAGAGTGGCAAGCACTGTCCAAATAATTGGCATCCCACTTGCCCATGTACTGTCTCTCCTCCAGGCCTTTGCTCTTTCTCTACCTGGAATACTCTTTCCCTCTACTCTACCAGGGGAAATCCTAGTTACCGGAACTCTGAGCCTCTATTCCTCATCAGTAATATTGGTAAAACAAAAGTAGCTATAAAGAAGAGCTAACGTGGGGCGCCTGGGTGGCTGTCGGTTAAGCGGCCAGCTCTTGATTTCGGCTCAGGTCATGATCTTGGGGTCCTGGATCGAGCCCCACGTTGGGCTCCACACTCAGCAGGAAGTCTTCTTCGGCATTCTTCCTCCCTTTCCCTCTGCCCCTCCCCCCAACTCACGTGCTCTCTCTAAAGAGAGATCTAAATAAATGAATCTTTTTTAAAAAGAGAGAGAATGTGATAATGAATGTGTACAATACCTGGTCAGAGTAAATGTTCAATAATTATTAACTCTTATTATTCCTACTCATCTTCAAGGCAGGCTGAAATACTACCTTCTCTGCCAAGTCGTAGCACCTCCAGGTGTATTCTTATTATTACTATTAATTAGTCATTTAATTTACTCCATCCTCGAATAATTCATACCTTTATTGTAGCACATACTACTTTTTATTTTACTGGTTTGGTTACTCATCTGTCTAGCTACTACGTGCGATATACTCTAGGGCAGAAAACCTGGAGCACCAATCTTGTATCTCTAGGAACTGACATTCAGTGAGTGCCGCAGACATGGTGAACAGAGCGGAAATGAGGACGTGGTAGCCAGTTGTCCTTCCCCTGGCCATGGATCTCTAGAATTTCAGCTCCTCCTCCTCCTCAGACATGCCTGTTTTTCTTTCCAAAGGGCTGAGCCAGGCTTGCACAAGGAATCTGCAAGTCAAGGCCCGAAGGGCCGTAGAGCACGGCAGCTGCTGAAAGGACCAGCTCACCACCTTCCAAGGGAGCTCCAGGAAGCCTCTAAGCCGGGAAGAGGAAGGGCCAAGGAGAGGCTAGCAGCGGAGTGTTATAAGCTGGCATTACTTAGTCCAGTGTTTACTGACTTTTTCAAGGCAACACCTGGCTGCTTTTCTGGCCGCTTGGCTAGAGAGCAAGAGTGTGCCTTCTGGAGCCTCTCCCATGTCCTCTGGGGATGGATGACACAACTAGGCAGTCTTCCTACAGGAATTTGGATCCAAGCCTCTCTCTCCTCCACAGCACTGGACTGCCCTGCATTGAGCCATCTCTTAGTGCAACCAAGTTTGGTAGCACCTTGCTCACGGCAACTAGGCAAGTGTCCTCCCCCAAGGACAGAGGCCAGCAAGTGTCCTAGAGTTCAGGTCACTGCTGTGCCCCAACTCTCTCTAAAATGAGAAATCACGAAGATCTTTTTCCCCCTTCCCCAAAGTTCTGTGTCCCTCAGGAGCAGTCCTTCCCCTACAAGGCCCAGCCTTTTGTCCTGGGCTCAATGCCAGGGATAGATGAAGAGTTCCCATCCAGGTCATAACTCCTGGACTGAAAGGAAAAATCAGAACTTGGACTGGGGTTTTGCGGCTTCTGAGTGCAAGTAATAATAGCTATATTAAAGAAAATTTTTAAAAAGATTGAATTTCTTTCATCTCCACACCCAACGTGGGGCTCAAACTCACAACCCAAGATTCAAGTTGCACGCTCTTCCAACTGAGCCAGCCAGGTACTCCCTTAAAAATTTTAGTCACATACGTGTTATTACATCTCTCTGAATACATTCTAACGTTGCTTGTATCTCATTAATACCACAGTGCATATACTGCATGTATTATCATTATTTGCATATATTTACCTATCATGTCATTTTGTTGTCCCAACCACTTAAGTTGTTTTTATCCCCATTTTAGAGATGAGAAACTCGAGTCTCAGGGGAGAGAATTACCCAGGTAGTAAGTGGCAGGGATGGCGTTTACATTCCCCTCTGTGCTCCTTGCTACCATGCTGAACTCCTAAGGAGGGGTTACTAAATTCTTTTTGGTCACTACCTCTGAGAATATAATGAAAACAATGGATCCTCGCCTAAGAATAATACACTCTGTATCCAGTCATAAGTATTTTGCACTAGCAAGATGGTTCTACCCTCTACTGTAGACCCTAAAGAATCTCAATGGTAATGGACTAACTAGCCCTGTTGGGGGTGGGGCAGCATTCTCCCCTGACTCTCTAGGGTTCCCTAGGCCCAACCACATTCCCAACCTTGCTGATTTGGATTTTAAGTCCAGCAATTCCAAGGCTGTTTGGCGCTCGTGATCAAGGGAAATTCTTCCCAGCCCCTTGGCAAAAACTAGGCTCCTGGAGCTTCACAGGAAATAAAGGGAATCACCTTCCCTGGAGGCTGCTCCTTGATTTACCATTAGAGGGGAGTGACCCAGCAAGGATGCCAGCCTGACATCCCAAAGGGTACCACATTCCGTTTTCATAACTTTACTGTTAATCCATTGCTCCCTTGGAGATACCTCAGTTCCAAGTTCCATTCTTTTCTCTTTGGCCCTAAGATTCCTGGGCTCTGCTTCAGGTTCTACCACTGCCTTACTGTGGACAACTTTGAGAATTACTTAGGGTAAAGAGGACAAGCAGCAGATTATGGTAGACCAGTAGTTCTAAACTGGAAGTGATTTTTTTTTTCCCCCAGCCAGGAGACATCTGGTGTTTGGAAATTGGTTGTCACAACTTGGGGGTGGGGAGGTGGCTACCGGCATCTAGTATAGATGCTGCCCAGGGATGCTGCCTAACACCATACAATGCACAGCACAACCCACCACAATGGACTATCTAGCTCCAGATGTGCCAAGGTTGAAAAATCCTGTGGTACAAGACCATGATTGTTGAATGAATGTTAGATGGACTTGGGGACTGGAATTGTTGGCCTGCTGTGTGCTATCGGGCATGTCAGTGAACTTGTGCGAAGCTTACGTGAGTCAGCAGTGATAAGAACACAGGTTCTGGAGTTTGAATTCCAGCTTTACTCATCAGCTGTGTGACCTTCATAGGTTGCCTCACCTCTCTGAGTCTCTTTTTCCTTGACTATAAAATGACTTACTTCACAGGGATGTTGGAAGCTATTCACAGAAAATGCTTAGCACTGTGTCTGACCCACAAGTGCTCAAGTGTTAGCTGAGGTTATTACCACACTGACTTGCTTCTCCTCACCTACAGCACATAGTTTTTGTACCCACATATTCAATTTGTGACACTGTTCAAGGTTTCCGCTCCCTTAATGCCCCAAACTCCTTAAGGGCAGGATCCTAGATTTCTTTGCCTTCCCCAAGACTACTAGGAGGATTCTTAGCACCTAAGTACTTGCAGACTGCCCTTACGTTGCATGTAAATTCAATCCATTCTTATTAACTCACAGTTTTTGGTGTTTTAACCCTCTTTGCTAGCTTCCCTTCAGCTGGATAGGAATATTCTTAGTTTCACAAGGTATAAGGATTTCACAAAATGGGTCCCACTTTTACTCCTTTTGAAACCATCCAATTTGAGACAGAGCGTGTTAACCAGCACCTCTGTGTTCATTTTGTCATGGTTTACTGGTGCTAGGGCTTAGAGAAGCAGCGGCTGTGGATGTATCCGCCTAGCACTCTCTTCTCTGGGTTACCAGTCGCACGATAGCCAAGTTGGGGAAGCCTGCTGGGCACAGACCGAGACCACAAGGAAGATGTTGTGCAAGGCTCTCTACGCAGCTCACTAGTTGGTTCAACCAAAAAAAACTCACTCTTTTTATCCCTAGCAAGGCTAAGATTGTAAATTCTCCAAGAGCAGGAACTGTACCTCATCTGCTTTATTCAGGAACATTTAGACACTCTAAAAAAGTGTCTTTCATTCCTTCATCTAAGAATAAAAATGAAACTTACAAGTGGGGCTAAATGCAGGCAGATGGGAAGCCCACCTCCATTTCCAACCGGCTACATCACTTCTCTGAGACTGTTTCCCTACCTGTGCCACCCTATTTGTGGGGCCACCACAGCAGTTAACGGGTTAGGCTGGCCTGAGGTGGAATCCCCAATTCTTCCACTTCCCAGCTCTGTGATGGTGGGCAAGTTATTTTGCTGCCCTAAGCCTTGGTCTCCTCATTTGCAAAATGGGTATAAACCATTGTATTCCTAGTTCATAAGGTTGTTGAAATATGAGCCCCTTAAGAAGGGCACATTATTATTATATTAAATTCGAAGGGGAAAAAAGCACCAATTATCATTACTTAGACAAATCCATGCTCCCTCTGGGAAATAAAGGGAGCCCTCCATGTTCTCAGTGCTACTTCCCAGCCCCGAGGAGTTCCAAACCATGGCTGACCCATTCCCACTTGCCTTGTCCCACCTTTCCACCAAGGCCCTCCGCAGGGGCAAAGGACAGAGGCACAGGCATATGGGTTTAGAGAAACGTTGTGTTTAATGGTAAAGCTTAGCACACTCCAGCACCAGGCATGGCCTGAAGTCGAAGCAGCAGGGACGGGTAGGTGACCCTCATGGAACCTCACATGGCGAAGAGGATGAGGAAGGCGACCATCAAACAGAAGAGCCCCATGGCCTCAGACAGGGCAAAGCCCAGAATGGCATAGGAGAAGAGCTGCTGCTTGAGAGACGGGTTCCTGCCAGGGACAGAGATTGATGCCAGCCGGGGGAAAGGAAGGGGTGAGGAAATGGGTGGTGGAGGGGACACAGGTAGGTTGTCAGTGGGGGGTATGAGGGGGTGCTGAAACCGGGAGAGGGCCTAACCTACGTATATCCTGGGGATTTCGACAGGTAAGCAGAGTACCAACATGGTTAAGTTTAAGTGAGCCAGGTTGAAAACACACTTAAATAATGATTCAGGGATCACGGGAGAAATCAAGAGGTCGATGAAATCAACCCCAAGCTAGTGGGACCTCCTGCTGAGGCTTCTCCCAAATGGGGTGGAATTTATGGTAGGAGATACTCTAGGCCACCCCCAAACTTACCTGGCATAGCCAATGATCAAGCTGCCAAACACTGTTCCAATGCCAGCCCCTGAACCAGCCACACCAACCGTGGCAGCCCCAGCGCCAATAAACTTGGCTGCTGTGTCAATGTCCCGGGAGACGACACTGGTCTGGAACTCCCGCCGGGCCACCTGGAGCGGGGCGCTGCTGCAGGATGGCTGGAAAGGCAAGTAGGGAAGGAGAGGTAGTGAGGCATAAGGACAGGCGGCCGACTCCCATCCCCTCACCCAACCCACCTGGGCTCCCAAACCCCTGGCAAATCGCCTGGCAGGTAGAGAATGCTCAGATTGCAGAGAAGGCTGGGAATTAGTCCTCGGGCCCATTTTCTGACAGGGCCAGGGAAATTTTGTGGGTGAGGGAAACCTCACTTTTGCAAACTTCTCACCTACAATGTTCACCTTGGGGTACTTAGAGCTATTAAAGCATAATAGGTTCTCTAACTGTCCTCCCACTCTGGCCTACAGGTCACTATTTGAAGAACCCCTCCCTGGGGAAATGAATTAATTAATTTTTAAGATTTTTACTTTTAAGTAATAAATCTACACCGGATGCGGGGCTCAAGCTTACAACTCCGTGATCAAGAGTTGCATGCTCTACGGACTGAGCCAGCCAGGTGTCCCTGGGGAAATGTACAGGAGGGCCCACATTCCTTTACCTGTTTAGCTGGGATCTCTGGCCTACTCAAGAGAGAGGCAGACACAGGCCTGATCAGATCCCTGGTACAACAGCGAATCTGTCAAATCAGAAAGATACATTCCTCCAAATCAAGCAAGGGACAGGAAAACCTAGATGCTGAACTTCTGTCAAAAATGACAAGATTATAAACAAAAAAAGCCCATGTGTTTCAAGGTCAATTAATGCATTCCTGTTTCTACCAGATAGGCCTGCACAAGAGACAGCCGTCCAAGACCCAGACGTAGTTAGCAGTGGCAACTTTCCCATTTAAACCCACGTACCAAAGTTCATTTCTACGGGCACAGCCCTTATCAGTATCCCAGAATGGAAGAACCCACACTAACATCAAACCGGGTACAGGAGGGGTTTGTACCCAGATCACCCAAAGAATAAGAGGTAAATCTTTTGTTAGCATGTACTCACTGGTACACGCCCCGAATGGACTGGGCCAGTAAGCCTGGTGAGGCTCCTCGAACAACCATCTAAGCAGAGCCCCCTGTAACCTGGCTTTCTTGAAACATGTCAACATAATGCAGTGATTCTCAAACATGGCTGAACATTGGAATCACCTGAAGAGTTCCAGCCAAGCTTGAGAATGACTACTTCAGTGGGCTGTCTGGCTACGGCCAAGCCAGACTCGTGTAACAAGATCCTATCCCGACTCTGACCACATTCCAAAGCCAAGAAAGCTTGGTTTACAGGTCTAAATAAACAGGGGGTAACTGCATCACTACAGCCTCCCCAAAGAGCCAACAGCATCTGGATGCCAAGCTCCTCTGAGTTCATTCATTAAACACTGACAGCTCCCACATCTGGCACTACGGATCACCCCGGAGCCGCAGCTTACCAGAGCCGGAGAAATGAGTAGTGCCCCGGTGGTCTGCATTTTCTCAGTCTGCAGAGGAAAAAAAAGATCCACTCACAGCCTAGTCGTTTGCTTATAGTGGCGACCTTCGGTCGTCCCCTTCACCCCGCCCGCCCTCCCTGGACCACGTTCTTCCTTGCACCGTGCCCCAGCTGAGGAGGGCATTAGAGGTCAGAGGCACAGCGCGAAAGGGTCTGCAAAGGAAGGTCACGGAGATCTTCAGTAGAGGAAGGAGGCCAAAACCCCAGGAAGGAAATGTTGCTGAAGAGTATGGTCTCCAGGGAAGACTTTTGGAGGTAGATACTGGGTCAGTGCCGGCCAGAGTCCTAACCATTTTACACAGCTGTCCCCGGCCCGCCTCCGTGGGGACAGTTAATCGTTCATTACCGTTGGTAATTAACATTAATTGTTAAGGATATAGGCACCCATCGCTTCTCCCGGCCCGGAGGACAAATGCCCCTCCACACAGCCCAGCCTACACCCCTGCCCATTGCTGGCTTCCGGCCCCGAGTCACCTGCACTCCCACTGCCCCGCTGCCCCTACTCGGACCACAGCGCTTGCCCCGCTCAAGGTGACTGACTCACCTCCCGGCTTTAGCTCTAGGTCTCAGCGCTCCGCTCCCCCACCCACGTGTCCCGGGATCACCTCACTCTCATTGGCCGCAATCCCCTCGCACCCTCATTGGCTAACGTCCTCAAGTCCTCCTTTCTTATTGGCTTTCCGCAGCTTCTTCCTCTCTCTCCACAGGAGCTTCGTGGCAGTTCCCGCCTCCATGAGGGTGAAGGCGGGGTTTTCCTCCGAGATCTGGCTTCCGATTGGTCGATCCCTGAAATGCTCAACCATAGAGTCGGCGGGGCTCAGAGGTTCCAGAACCTCCCGCACAAAATGGCGGCCAAGGTGGAAGCCGCAGAAAAAGGCGTAGGAGAGACGACCGTACGCCTTACGCAGACAGACACATGACCCTGGACCTGCGCCTTCATTCGGGCGCTTGGGCCTTCAGGCGCGTTGTATGTCGGGATTTGTAGTCGGGTCGAAGGCCCCCCCCCCCCAAGGACGGCTGAGATCCCGCGAGACGTTCCACCCGAGGCCGGGAGAGCCAACGCCTTTGCAGCAATTCGCGCCCTCGTGATTCGTGAAAGCCTTCCTTCCGCCTTGGCGAATAAAGGCCGCTCGCTAGCCTTAAAAGTTAAGCAGTGGGCGAGCGCGGCTTTGTGGGCCTTAACCGGAGTTCAGCAGCCCTGGACTACCAGCCAGATTTCTGTTTTTTTTGTATTGTAGAAAACAAATTCTAAGGATAAAACACTTAATACTCCTGTAGAATAACGAGCAAAGGAATAGGAACAGGCAGTCCGCTAAAGAAGAAATAGAAATTAAAGGAAATAATATTTAACTTCGCTGATCAAAGAATAGAAATTTAATTGTATCATTTGGCATTTATCAAAAGAGCAGAGTTCTTTTTTTTTTTTCCTTTCCATTTCCCCCCCCTTTTGGGCAACCTCTGTTCCACTGAGGGGGTGCACTGTTCCTGGAAGTATTGCAATACCAGGTCTATGCGTGAAGTGGATGGAGCAAGGTCCTATTCTATCTCCTAGTTCCAAAAATCCATTTAATATATTGTCCTCGGATAGAGGACATATCAAATGTTAAACTAAACAGATACTACACTTGATCTTAGCTAAAAGGCCTAAAAGTGATCAGAATATTTTTTATTAGTATTAGCCAGACACTATCCTATACTATTGCTGGTGAAAGTATGCGTTAGGAAACCTTTCCAGAAAGCAATGTGGATTGGAAGAAAATAGAATATTAATAGTTAATTCTGGGTAGTGTAGTAAGGTTGATTTATATTTTTATGAGTCTAAAATAGAAAAGATTAAAAATTATACTAATCTGGAAGGTTAGACCTCTGGACTCTTAGAAAAAATATTTTAAGATGGAGATGTAAGATAGCTTGCCAGCCTGGTATAATGGAAGGAGTGTGGAGTTTTGAGATAACACAGACTTGAGTTCCTATCTTGGCTCTGCCATGTAACTGGATATGCATATCTCTGAGATTACCAAATCTCTCTTGGATTTAGTGTTATAAGCTACCATTGGTTGAGGCCTCATCATATGGCAAGCACTGTATTAAGTTCATTCAACTCTTAGATGATTTAATCTTAGAACAACCCTTTAAGTAGTTATTATTATCCCCATTTTACAGATTACCTCATTTCACAGAACGTCTTTCTCCAGTTTGACATTTGGTTAAGAGGTAAAGTCAGTATTTGAACCCAAGTGTGTGTGGGTCCAAAGCAGAAGCTCTTAACCTAAAGGCTATGGAGGTTCTTGGGCCTCCTAAAACTGAGGAACATGTAAAACAGGGTTAATACTACTTGCCTTATAAAAATATGAAATAAAATAAATGTGAGGCATAGGTCGGTGGTTGGTGAATGTTCTCTTTCTGTTCCTACTCTAAGAAAAGTTATATTTTCGGGACGCCTGGGTGGCTCAGTCGGTTAAGTGTCTGCCCTGGGCTCAGGTTATGATCCCAGGGTCCTGGGATCGAGCCCCACAACCGACTCCCAGCTTAGCGGGAAGTCTGCTTCTTCATTTGCCTGCTTCTGCCCCTGCTTGTGCTCTCTCTATCTCTCTGTCAAATAAATAAATAAAATCTTAAAAAAAAAGAAAAGTTATATTTTCATGTGGATTATCTCTTTGTCTACATGTATTAATTTTTTTCACATACAGATTTGTCATATGGCTCTCCTCCTAGCATACACTCGAAGTTGTCAAGTTTATCCTGTGACCTACTGGAATTCAGGCTGTTCAATGTGAATTTTGGAGTCAAACTAGCAGGTTTCAAATCCTGGCACTACCACTTACTAGTATGTGATTTGGGCAAGGTTCTTAATCTCTTCAAGACTCAGTCTTCATCTATAAAAGGGAGATATTCCTTTTACAACAGGATTGTTATAAGGAATAAATGAGATAGTGTATGTGGAGGTGGTCTTTAATTATTGAAATAAAAAGTACTAGTAAACCAGGAGTGGGTGTGAAGTCAAAGGTAGTTGGGAAACCTCAAATCTGGACCTGGCATCTTGGGTTAGACTAAACTATCTTGGAGGAGGCCAAAAAACTGTGGGAACTCAGATAATTGCTGTGTAGGCAGAAATGCTATTGACGAAGGTGGCAAAGAGGAAACTTGTGGATAATAAGCCAGGAGGGCCCTCTTTCCAAAGGCATTTCTTCTGAATCTTCAAAATCCTCCTTTCCCATCTAGAGTCTTATCGCAAGGTCTTCTCTTTCTTCCTTTAAGCCCAGTTCCTCACTAGAAATTCAACTCAACAAATATTTTTGAGCATAGATGAATAATACCAGTTTCCACCCCAGACAAACTCAAAACTGGCAGAAAAATAATTATGCAAACGAACCATTAAAACTAATAATCTTAATGGGCACCACAAGAAAACTGCCTACAAAATACAAAGAAGGGAGAGACTAACTTCATTTGGAGAGAACCAAGGAAGTTCTTTTTGAAAAAAAAAATTCTGGGCTGAGTTTTGAGGATAAATATAAGTTAGCTAGATATGTCAGGGGAGAGGGTGAGAATGGATGAGGCTATTCCAGGCGGAGTGAACAACATGTATAAAAACACAGGAGAGGTGGTATATCCAATCTTAGACCAGTCAGCCATGGCCAGGACACAGCACAAATGTGACTGTTGACTTCCATTTCTGGCAATATGGCTAAATTAAATATTCTGAAAGTCCTCCTGCCACAACACCTAAAGATGCTACCTAAAGATAAAATATAACAAATATATTTTTAAATGCATGGCCTTGTTTTTGACAACTAAAATAAAATGTGTTCTCTATTATATTAAATTACCAATTTTGCACAGTCCGAAAAAACACCTCCTCTACTAAATGACCCAGCTGGTGATGATATATTCTGGGACAACAATAGTAACAAATATAAAAGGAGGGATTTTTTTTTTTTTTGGTGGGGGGAGAAGGGGAGAGATGACTCATGGTGATAAATGCTAGCTTTTAAATGCATAGCTGGGCTCACAAGAAAGTAAGGAAAGTCCTTAGGGACCCAAAACAAAGAAAGAACATAAAACCAGAGCAGTAAACATGTAATATTAAACTGAAGCAGCCATGGCTGGGAATATGGTGGGATAGAGAAAGAAGTATCTGTTGCAGGAATTAAGTGGCTTGAGTTTTAATCCTCCATGAGGACAGAAGGGTTTGGGGCCTGTGTGAGAAAGGTAGTTGGAATTGAAATTTCCAAATAAAGCTAAGATCCTCAAAAGGCTACACCCTTTGAAGGGTGGACTTAAAAAAAAAAATCCATCCACAGGGAGGCAACAAAGAAGTTTATCTACCTATTCCTGGCTCTGGGTGAAAAAAATCACAAACACAAAACTTTCCTAAGAATTTGTAACTACAGGACAATATTTTATGTTGATTCTGAATCCAAATCTAGACCCTGTTGGGCACCTGGCTGGCTCAGTTGGTAGAGCATGCAACTCAACCTCAGGGTGGAGAATTCAAGCCACATATTGGGTGTAGGGATTACTTAAATAAATAAATAAATAAATAAATAAATAAATAAATAAAACCACATTATAGAAAAAAAATCTATACTCTGTTGTTCAGGAATGTCCAAGATAAGGAATTGGCACTAAAAGTGGTTCTGGATTAGGGATGCCCTTGAGCTGAAACAGCGTAAAACTCCTCCTCTGGACCCATTCAGGATTCCCACAATAACTGAAAAAGTGATCTTCATAAAGAAATAATCCACAATGAGCAAAGATGAGCAAACACAGAGAACAGCAAGATTTCAGATAACACAATTTTTCAGATGACAATTCAACTATAAAAGAGGCAGTAAGGTACAGTGGTTCAAATAAGTTCTAAAGTCACACTGCCTGGATTCCAGTTCAAATGCTCTACTTACTATTCAGGTGATCTTGGGTAAGTTGATTAGCTTCTCTGTGCTCCATTTCCTTATTACAGGGCTGTTATGAAAATTAAATGAATTAATATAGAACAGTGCTTGGCACGTAGTGTCACTGATGCATTTGTTATTATGTATTATTTTTAAAGATTTTATTTATTTGACAGTGAGAGTGAGAGAACACAAGCAGGTGGAGTGGCAGAGGGAGAAGAAGAAGCAGGCTCCCCACTGAGCAGAGAGCCTGATGTGGGGCTCCATCCCAGGATCCTGGGATCATGACCTGAGCTGAAGGCAGACACTTAATCGATTGAGCCACCCAGGCACCCCACATTTGCTATTATTTGAAATTGAATAAGTTTACAGGGTTTCTGGTAGCTCTGTTGGCTCAGTGGGGACCCTGCTTCTCCCTCTGCCTGCCGCTCCCCCTGCTTGTGCTCTCTCTCCCTCTGATAAATAAATATAAATAAATAAATAAATAAATAAATAAATAAATAAATAAATAAATATTTAAAAAAATAAAGGTAGAGTCAATGTGTAGTAACTGTTAATGGATGATGAGGATGAGAGAATGAGAGAAGTTAAAGATTCTGTGACTTCTAACCTGAATAGCTGGGATGATGGATTTGCCATCAAATGGGATGAGTCTTAGGGCGCCTGAGGGGCTCAGTCATTAAGCCTCTGCCTCTGGCTCAGGTCATGATCCCAGGGTCCTGGGATTGAGCCCCACATCAGGCTCCCTGCTCGGCGGGAAGCTTGCTTCTCCCTCTCCCACTCCCCCTGTTTGTGTTCCCTCTCTCATTGTGTCTCTCTCTGTCAAATAAATAGATAAAATCTTTAAAAAAAATGGGATGAGTCTTAACTGTGATGAGAGCAGATTGTTTTTTGTTTTGTTTTTGTCTTTTGAAAGTGGGATTAGGATTTCAATTTGCCATATTAACTTTGTGGTAACTGTTAGACATTCAAGTGAGAATGACAAGTAGGCTTTTGAATAAATGAGTCTGGGTCCTGGAGAAGTCTGGGTTTGAAATATATATCTGGGAGTCATCTGTAAATAGTTGGCATATAACATTCTGAGACTGGATGAGATCATCAAAGAAAGAGTATATCACACATAGACACATCATAGCCAAACTGTGAAAAGACCTAGACAGAGAGAGAATCTTGAAAGCAGCAAGAGAAAAGCAACTCATCATGGGCAAGCACTCCTCAATAAGATTTATAGCGAATTTCTCACCAGAAACTATGGAGGCCAGAAAACAGTGGGATGACAAATTCAAAGTGCTGAAAGAAAAGGACTGTTAGTCAAGAAATCTATGTCTAGCAAAACTATCCTTCAAAAACTATAGTAGAAATTAATCACTAGCCGAACTGAGCTAAAAGAAATATTAAAGGGAGTCCTTCAGGCTGAAATGACAGGACACTAGACAGTAACAAATCCACATGAAGAAGCCATCCAGGTGCCCCTTCTTCTATCTGATTTAAAAGACAATTACATAAAGAGATAATTATAAAGCTGTGTTAATGGGGTTTATAATATCTAAAGACATAATTTGTATGACAATAATAGTACAAAGGAGAGTGGGGGAATTAGGCTATATTGGAGTAAAGTTTTTGTATACTATTGAAATTAAGTTAGGGGTGCCTGGGTGGCTCAGATGGTTAAGCATCTGCCTTCAGCTCCGGTCATGATCCCAGGGTCCTGGGATCGAGCCCCACATCTGGCTCTTGGCTCAGTGGGGAGCCTGCTTCTCTCTCTGCCTCTCCCCCTGCTCATGCTCTCTCTCTCTCTGTATCTCTGTGTCTCGAATGAATAAATAAAATCTTAAAAAAAAGAAAGAAATTAAGTTAGCATTAATTTGAAGTAGAGTGTTTTAAGTTAAGCTGCTAATTGAAATCCCCACCGCAGCCATTAAGTAATAACTCAAAAAAATACAGAAAAAGAAAAAAGGGAATTAAAATGACATACTAGAAATATCTATTTGACACAAAAGAAAAAATTCACAAGTATGTGGAAATTAAATGATATGCTCCTAGATAGCCAATGGGTCAAAGGAGAATCATGAGGGAAATTAGAAAATATTTTAAGATAAATGAAAATGAAAACATATGTACAAAGCTTTATAAGATGCAGCTAAAGTTGTGCTTAGGGGTAAATTTATAGCTGTTAACACCTATATTAAAAAAGAGGGATGATCTCAAATGAATAACCCACTCTTCTACCTTAAGAAACTAGAAAAAAAGGGGCGCCCGGGTGGCTCAGTCGTTAAGCGTCTGCCTTTGGCTCAGGTCATGATCCCAGGGTCCTGGGATTGAGCCTCACATAGGGCTCCCTGCTCGGTGGGGAGCCTGCTTCTCCCTCTCCCACTCACCCTGCTTGTGTCCCCTCTCTCGCTGTGTCTCTATGTGTCAAATAAATAAATAAAATCTTTAAAAAATATACTAGAAAAAAGAGGAGAAAACTAAACCCAGAACAAGCAGAAGGAAGGAAATAATAAAGATAACATGAAAATAAATGAAATAGAAAATAGATGGTAGAGAAAATCAACAAAACTAAAAGTTGATTCTTTGACAAGATTAACTATGTTTTTTATTTATTTTGTTTTTTTTAAAGATTTTATTTATTTGTTGGGGGGGCACAAGCAGGGGGAGCAGCAGGCAGAGGGAGGAACAGGCTCCCTGCTGAGCAAGGAGCCCAAAGTGGGACTCGATCCCAGGACCCTGGGATCATGACCTGAGCCAAAAGCAAATGCTTAACCGACCAAGCCACCCAGGCCTCCCCAAGATTAACTATATTGACAAACCTTTAGGTAGAGTAACCAAGAAAACCAGAAGACTCAAATTACTAAAATTAAGAGTGAAAGAGGAAATATTACAACGGACCTTATAGAAATAAAATGGATTATAAGGGAATACTATGAACAATTACATTCCAACAAATTAGATAACTTAGATGACATGGACAAATTCCTAGAAAGACAAAAACTGTTGAAACTGACTTAAGAAGAAATAGAAAATCTTGGGGCATCTGGCTGGCTCAGTTGGAAGAGCATGGGACTCATGATCTTGGGGTTGTGAGTTCGAGTCCCACACTGGATGTAGAGATTACTTAAATAAATAAAAAGAAACTTTAAAAAAGAAGAAATAGAAAATCTCAACAGATGTATAAAAAACTAAAGAGACTGAATCAGTAATAGAAAAAACTCCCCAAAAGAAAAGCCCAGGTCCAGATGGCTTCACCCATGAATTCTACCAAACACTTAATGAAGAACTAAACATCAGTCCTTTACAAACTCTTAAAAAAATAGAAGAGCATAGGAGACAGCACTTCTCAACTCATTCTATTCAACCTGTAGTACACTGCTACCAAAGCCAGATAATAAGATCACAAGAAAACCACAGGCCAAATATCTTTTATGAATATGGATGCAAGGGCCCTAAGCAAAATACAAGCAAACCAAAATCCAGCAACATATAAAAAGGATTATATGCCATTACTGAATGGGATTTATCCCAGGAATGCAAGGTTGGTTTAACATACAAAAACAATTAATACAATATAGCATATTAATATAATAAAAAGCAAAAATCCCACGACCATCTCCATAAATACAGAAAAAGCATTGACAAAATGCCACATACTTTCATGATAAAAACACTCAAAAAACCAGGAATAGAAGGGAATTTTTGCAGTAAGGATTCAATACAATCCCTATCAAAATCCCAGCTGGCTTCTTTGCAGAAATTGAAGAGCTATGGGGCACCTGAGTGGCTCATTCAGTTAAGCAGCTGCCTTTGGCTCAGGTGGTGATCCCGGGGTCCTGGGATCAAGCCCTGTGTTGGGCTCCCTGCTCAGTGGGGAGTCTGCTTCTCCCTCTCCCTCTGCTCCTCCCCCCTGCTCATGCTCTCTCTCTCTCATTCTCGCTCTGCACTCTCTCTCAAATAAAAATCTTAAAAAAAGAAAAGAAATTGAAGAGCTGATGCTAAAATTCAAATGAAAATTCAAGGCACCCATAACAGCAAAAACCATCTTGAAAAAGAAAGACAAAGTTGGAGAACTCATACCTTCCAATTTCAAAACTTACTGCAAACTATAGTACTCGGGACAGTGTGGTACTAACATAAGGAGAGATGACAGATCAATGTAAAAGAAGGAAGAGTCCAGAAATGAATCCTTACGTTTATAGTCAACTCATTTGCAACAGGGGTCCTAAGACAGCTCAATGGAAGAAAGAATACTAATGTCAACAAATGGTGCTGGGGAAACTGGATATCCACACGCAGAAGGATAAAGCTGGATCCCTACCTCACATCAGGTACAAAAACTACTTTAAGATGCATGACAGACCTAAACGTAAGAGCTAAAACTATAATACTCTTAGAAGAAAAACAGGTATAAATCCTCCTGACCTTGGATTAGGCTATATTTCCTTAGGTATGACACCAAAAGCACAGGTGACAAAAGAAAAAAATAGATAAATTGGACCTAATTAAACCCTTTTGTGTTTCAAAGGATCCCATCAAGATAGTGAGAAGACAACCCACAAGAGAATTGTAAATCATATATATAGTAAGGGACTTAAGTCTAAAATATATGAAGAACTCTTATAACTCAGTAAAAAAACAAAACAAAACAAAACAAAACAAAAACAAACCCAATTTAAAAATAGGCAAAACGTCTGAAGAGACATTTCCCTTTCAAAAACATACAAATGGCCAGGGGCGCCTGGTGGCTCAGTCAGTTAAGCGTCTGCCTTCAGCTCAGGTCATGATCTCAGGGTCTTGGGATCAAGCCCCACATCAGGCTCCCTGCTCATCGGGGAGTCTGCTTCTCCCTCTCCCTTTGCCTCTGCCCCTCCCTCCACTTGTGCTCTCTCACTCTCTCTCAAGTAAATAAATAAATAAAATCTTTAAAAACAGGGGCGCCTGGGTGGCTCAGTTGGTTAAGCGACTGCCTTCAGCTCAGGTCATGATCCTGGAGTCCCCGGATCGAGTCCCGCATCGGGCTCCCTGCTCAGCTGGGAGTCTGCTTCTCCCTCTGACTCTCCCCCCCCCCATACTCTCTCTTTCTATCTCATTCTCTCTCTCAAATAAATAAATAAAATCTTTAAAAAAAATCTTTAAAAATGTAGATATACAAGTGGTCAATAAGCACATGAAAAGATGATCAGTTATTAGCAATTGGGGAAATTCAAATAAAAACTGCAATGAATAAGAAAACCTGCAATGAGATACCACTTCACACCCACTAGGATGGCTATACTCAAAAAAGACAAATAATGGGGCACCCGGGTAGCTCAGTCATTGGGCATCTGCCTTCGGCTCGGGTCATGATCCCAGGGTCCTGGGATCGAGCCCCACATTGGGCTCCCTGCTCTGCGGGAAGCCTGCTTCTCCCTCTCCCACTCCCCCTGCTTGTGTTCCCTGTCTTGCGTTCTCTCTCCCTGTCAAATCAATAAAATCTTAAAAAAAAAAAAGGACAAATAATAACCAGTGTTGGTGAAAACATGGAGAAATCAGAACACTCATGCACTGCTGGTAGGAATATAAAAGAGTGCAGCCACTTTGGAAAATAGTTTGGCAGTATCTGCAAATGTTAAACATAGAATCACTATATAACTTAGCAATTCCATTTTAGGTATATACCCAGAAATGAAAGTGTTTGTCTATGGAAAAATTTATACACAAATGTTCATAACAGCTGTATTTATAATAGCCATAAAATGGAAATAACACAAATTTCCATCAACCGATAAATGAATAAACAAAATGTGGCATATCCAAACCATGGAATAGTGTTTGGTCATAAAAAAGAATGAAGTACTAATAAACTTTACAACCCAGAGGAATCTTGAAAACATTATGCTTAGTGAGAGGAGCCTGATACAAAGTCGCATATTGTGTGATTCCATTTACATGGAATTTGTCCAGAATAGGCAAATCTATAGAAACAGAAAGAGATTAGCAGTTACCAGGGGCTGAGGGGGAAGGGGGAGTGACTGCTAAGGGGTTTGGTGTTTCTGTTTTTTTTTTTTTTAAGATTTTATTTATTTATTTGACAGAGAGAGAGACAGTGAGAGAGGGAACACAAGCAGGGGGAGTGGGAAAGGGAGAAGCAGGCTTCCTGCCGAGCAGGGAGCCCGATGCGGGGCTTGATCCCAGGACCCCGGGATCAAGACCAGAGCCGAAGGGAGACACTTAACTGACTGAGCCACCCAGGCATCCCTGGGGTTTCTGTTTAAAGTGATGAAATGTTCTAAACTTGACTGTGGTGCTGATTTCACAACTCCGTGAATATACTAAAAACCCTTGAACTGTAAATTTCAAATGGGTGAATTATATGTTATGTGAATTATGAAAACTTTTAGAGATTTAAAAATATATTTTTAAGTCGCACAACCATGTAAATGTACTTAATTCCACTAATTTGTACACTTAAAAATGGTTAAAATGGTAAATTTGTTATGTATATTTTACTACAATTAAAAATATATACATGTATATCCAACATACATACAAACACACACACACTACAATATGGAGGAAAATATATCCAAGTGATATGTAAATACTTTTTAATGGCATGTCACAACTCCTAGACAGAGAGAGAGAGAAACAAAAATCTGAAAGATACATCTATTAACAATGGTTTCCTGGGGCGCTTGGGTGTCTCAGTCGATTAAGCATCTGCCTTTGGCTCAGGTCGTGGTCTCAGGGTCCTGGGATCGAGTCCCACATCAGACTCCCTTCTCAGTGGGGAGTCTGCTTCTCCCTCTCCCTCTGCCCACCCCCTCCTCATGTTCTTTCTCTCTCTCAAATAAATAAATAAATAGATAAAAATCTTTTTAAAAAAACAATGATTTCCTGTGGGTTTTTAGGTTATAAAGTAACAGATGCTTTAATTAATCTATTTTTTACTTTTTTGCATTTCTAAGTTGTACAGAATAATATATATTACACATTTACTTTGAAAAATCAAATATATAAGTTAGTGATAGAAACGTAACTTTTGGGTGAACATAGCATAATGTATAGAGATGTTGAATCACTATGTTGTACACCTGAAATTAGTGTAACATTGTGTGTCAATTATACTCAAATAACAAAAATTAAATTTATAGGGGCGCCTGGGCGGCTCAGTTGGTTAAGTGGCTGCCTTTGGCTCAGGTCATGATCCCAGGGTCCTAGGGTTGAGGACCCCGTGTAGGGCTCCCTGCTCAGTGTGGAGCCTGCTTTTCCCTCTCCCACTCCCCCTGCTTGTGCTCACACTCTCTCTGTGTCAAATAAGTAAATAAAATCTTTAAGAAAAATAAATAAATAAATAAATAAATAAATAAATAAATGGCATACAGATTCAGAAAAAAACATACTTTTTGCTTCAAGGTTAAAAAAAAGAATGAGTGTAGATAGAGAAGTTCAAGGAGGGAGCTTTGGGCACCCCAATATTGAGAGGTCAGGGAAAAGAGAACTAGCAAAGGAGGCTGAGAAGGAACGGTTAGTGAATTAGGAGGATAATTGAGGCAGAGTGATGTCTTGAAAGTCAAATGAGAGAGTGTTTTAAGGAGGGAGTGATCAGGGCACCTGGGTGGCTCAGTTGGTTAAGCGTCTGCCTCTGGCTCTGGTCATGATCCGGAAGTCCTGGGATCAAGTCTCATACTGGGCTCCCTGCTCATCAGGGAGTCTGCTTCTCTCTCACCCTCTGCCGCTCCCCCTGCTTGTGCTCTCTCTCGCTCGCTCTTTCTCTCTCTCAAATAAATAGATAAAATCTTAAAAAATAAAAAGAAAAGAAAGGAGGGAGTGATTAACTAGATGAGGTCTAGACTTGACCTCTGAATGTAGAAGCCTAGAGGTCATTGGCGAACTTCATAAGAGAAATTTTGTGGATCCCCGGGTGTGAAAAGTGACTGGAGTGAGTTTAAGAACATAGTTATTTGGGGGCACCTGGATGGCTCAGTCAGTTAAGCATCTGCTTTCAGCTCAGGTCATGATCTCAGGGTCCTGGGATCGAGGAGCTGGCCTTAGATGACTATATTAACATCAGGCACAGTATCCTGTAAAGCAAAAAACACTACTATAGACCAGAGGATCATATACATATTAATAAAGGGTTCAATTCATAAAGAGACTATAATAGTTCTAAACTGTACACATCTAAAAATACGCATGTAATGTGAATGCTGACAGAATTATAAGGAGAAATTCAGAAATTCATCAGCAGGGTGGGAGATTTAACACATCTCTGTAATAGACAGATCTAGCAGACCAGTAATTAACTAGGGTATAGAAGATTTGAATGGCATAATGAGCTACCTTCATTTATTGAATTTACATAGAACTCTGCATTCAGTCATTAGAGAGTATGCATTCTTTTCAAGCACACATGGAACACTTATAAAAATTGACCACTTACTAAGCCACAAAATAAGCTTCAATAAATACCAAAGAATCAATGTCACACAAACCACATTCTCAGACCACAATGCAATTAAATAAGAAGTCAAGACATTAAAATCTATGCATTTAGACATTAAAAAAAACCCTTTCAAATATGATTTGGAGTCATACCAAGTATCGAGGGGCTGTATCTGGAAAAGGGTAAGTGAAGAGGCCTAATGAAGAAGACACCCCAAAAGGTCTTCACTATTTTCCAGGCCATGTTGTCTAGTTCATGTGTGCACATGTGTGCAAACACACACACATACACACACACACACCTTTCTTCCAATACAGCCCAAGATGAGCCCACTAAGCATGACGTAATCACCTCAAGGACAACTACAACTCATCTTCCCAAAGTTAAAATCATCCACATCCCGCTAATTTCCAGAGGCACCATGATGAGGTGGCTATTCCCCAAGTACATAACCTACGAATGTCTTGTAGTTCAGGCTCAATCTCACCTCAGTATGACTCCACATCACCTTGTCATCTACAGACTAAGCAATAAGTATAACATCCACTTGCCCCACCCTATGCTCATGTAGGGGCCAAGGGCAGGCCACCCCAAGATGGCCACTTTGGCATGAAGATTATTCTGAAGGCAATGGAGACCCTATGAGCTCAATAGAAACTTTTGCCCCTCCCTTAACTGCATAGAAGAATCTAAACTGGAGGGTCTTTCCAGAATAAGGGTTATTTGCAGAAATGAATATTATCCGTGTAACCCATCTACGGCAGGGCACACATTTGTTCACCAAACATTGACCCTTTTCCGCCCTCCTGTGAATTGCATTCCTTCCCTCTGAAGTCCCAGACCCCTATCCCTTCTCCTTAGTTTAGAATGACATGTAGACCTCATTTTGCCTAACTGTCTTTGGAAGTTCCAGGTCTGTGTGGATTCCCCACACCATACACTATTAAATTTGATTTTCTCCTGTTAATCTGTCTCAGGTCAATTTGATTGTTAGCCCAGCTAGAGGGACCCTTGCAGGGGACAGGAGTTCTTGCTCCCTGATGCTCACGTGGGCTTCCTGCCATGCAGCAAAGCTCTCTGCTGGTGCAAAGTGTCAGGACAGACTCATGGACACTTGTTCCTTTGTGCAGGTGTAGGGCCAAGTCCTTTTGGAGCACCTGGGTTTATTGTATTTCATTTTATCCACAACTTACACCTTCATCAGTCGTTATCTTTGCACGAACTTCTTCCAAGTTCCAGCCCAGTTCCTCCCTCTCTCATGATTTCAAATGTCAGATGAGGGGCGCCTGGGTGGCTCAGTCGGTTAAGCGTCTGCCTTTGGCTCGGGTCATGATCTCAGGGTCCTGGGATTGAGCCCCACATCGGGCTCCTTGCTCAGCGGGGAGCCTGTTTCTCCCTCTCCCTCTGCCTCCTGCTCCCCTGCTTGTGCTCTCTTTCTGTGTCAAATAAATAAATAAAATAAAGTAAAATAATAAAAAATGTCAGATGGTACAATCTATGGAGTTTTGCAACTCCAGCATGTTGCTGATCAAGATCCATTCATCTATTTTTTTGAAAAATTTTTATTGTGTTAAAATACACATAACAGGGGCGCCTGGGTGGTTCAGGTGGTTAAGCATCTGCCTTTGGCTCAGGTCATGATATCCAGGTCCTGGGATCAAGCCCCACGTTGGGCTCAGCGGAGAGTCCGCTTCTCCCTCTCCCTCTGCCTCTCCTCTTGCTCATGTTCTCTCTCTCTGTATCTGTCTGTCTCAATGAAGAAATAAAAATCTTAAAAAAATACACATAACGTAAAATTTACCATCTTAGCCATTTTTAATCCAGTCTCTTCATCTTAACCATTTTTTAAAAAGATTTATTTATTTTAGAGAAAGAAAGAGAGAGAGAGAGAGAGAGAGCACATGTGAGCGGGGGGAGGGGCAGAGGGAGAGGAAATTTTAAGCACTCTCCGCACTGATCGAGGAGACTGATGCAGGGCTTAATCCCACAATGCTGAGATCAGGACCTGAGCCAATACAAAGAGCTAGATGCTTAACCAACTGAGCCACCCAGGTGCACCTCCATCTTAACCATTTTTAAGTGTACAGTTCAAGGGTATTAAATACATTCACATTGTTGTGTGACCATCACTGGTGTTCATCTAATTTTCTTGAATTTTTCCTGACAACAAAATATTCCTCAACATCCACGCTCACATGAATGTCAGTTATAAGGTACATTTCCCTCTGTATTACCAACCATAACAAAATTCCAATTTTAGTTCTGATTAGAAGCACCTACCATTAATCATTACTCCTGTACAGGAGTGGGAAAGAAAAAAAGAAAAGAAAAGGACAATCATAATACCTACCCTTAAGCAAAGGGTCTAGTGGGAAGGCTCTATGAAAGCATGGTACTTGGCCATCGGTTTAGAAGCTGTGCTGTATCTTGCTGAACAAGTCCGTACAGGTAAATGACAGAACCAGCAAATCTCACGGGTGCCGTTCGTGTAACTAACTCTCTGGGCAGTGGAGTGAATTCCTCGGTGCCTATGATCTACCTGCTTGGAGGACTGCTCTTGTATAACTGGCATCCTTCGAGGCTGTCCCAAAGAAGACCAGTGGGTAGGGTCTGCTACAGGGAGTTGTGAGGATTGTGCCATTCATTTCCTACTATTGCTGGGCTGGTGCCCTTTTTATGTGCTTTGGGACAGAGTCTTCCAGCAACATCAGTTAAAGAAAATCTCAGGCCTCTGCTTGCCAGCATTGTATATATATTTTTCTGGTGCTACAATTCCCATAAAACCTTGCTTGCCTGAGCATTTTATTTGGGGCGGCGGTGGGGGGTTCTCTACTATAAAGCCCAAACCAGAAATCTTATCTTTCTTTGATAATCCCCAGGCCAGGTAGGGTCAGAACCTGGCTTGGCTAGGGTACTCTGCTCATCTATTGCCAATTCCTCTTCAGTTAAGGGTCTTAGCCCCAGGGTACGAATGGTGCCTAATGACGGGTGGAAGTGTCTAAAGGGAGCATTTCTCTGTTAATCAGCCTGGAAGGTTAATTAACCTGCACTTTTGCATTCCACAGCTGTCCTAGGTCTTTTAAAAGGGAGGCAATTTCACATTTGTCCAGCAGAGGGGGCTCAAGGGAAGATACTTGGGAGAGACTCTGAAGTTTGGTTTTGGGGGTTTTGTTTCTGTTTTTTAAACAAAGCTGGTTTCTCTGACACCCGACATTCCATCCCAGGAAACCATGCTGGTTCTGCCTCCAGACTATATCCAGGTTCTGGCCACTTCTCCACACCTCCAGGGCTACTGCTCTGGCCCCAGCCCTTTCCAGTTTCTCATCTGGATCACTACAGAGAATGCCTAACACTTGTTCTGCTTTTCCTTGCATCCTTATCATCTCTCCTCCACCCACCCAGCAGCCAGATCCTTTTAAGATATACATACATTATGTCAACTCCTCTGATCAAAACCCTGCAATGGCTTCCCATTTCTTTAAGAATGAAAGCTAAAGTCCTAAAGCCCATCCCACTTGGTCCCCCAATGCCTGCCTGACAGCTTCTACACCTCACCCCCAATGCTCCCCTCTTGTTGCTTGAACACCCAGCCATGTTCCTGCTCTTCCCCTTTATGTCCATGGAGCTCACGCCTTGTTTTTCGTTTTTGTTTTTTTATGTCTTTGCTCAAAGCTTGCCTTTTCCATGAATCTGCCCTGACCTCCCTATTTAAAATTGCAACCACCACCTCCCACTCTCCCCAAACTCCTTCTCTAGCTCTATTATTTCCTTTATAGTACTTAGCACCTTAAAAAAAATTATTTATTTATTTATTTATTTGAGGGAGAGGTGGGGGGAGGGGCAGAGGGAGAAAGAATTCCAAGCCGACTCCCCACTGAATGCAGAGCCTAAGCCCAGGACCCTGAGATCATGACCTGAGCCAAAATCCGGAGTCTGAGCCGCCCAGGCACCCCTTAGCACCTTCTAACATACTGCTGTATTCTGACCATAACAAATGTAATTGTTTGTTATGTTTACTGTTTATCATCTTTTGCCCTCCTACAGTTTGAGCTCCTCAAGGACAGGGATCTTTGCCTGTTTTGTTCACTGTGCTGTTCAAAGGAAAACCAATAGGCCCAGAATGGCATTACTTGGGCCAGGCAAGTCACCAAACAATCTAATTGCAGCTTCAACCTCCCCCAGAAAGGTCAGTCAGGAATTTTCGGGTAAGCACCAATGAGGTCATGTGTGCATAGGTCTTCTCCATCTCCCAAAGGAAGATGAGGCAATCTGCATAAGACCCTCTGCCCTTCCCACTAAGGGAAAGTACCTTGCCTGGGACCATCTTTTCTTTTCTTTTGCTTATACCTTTCTCCCCCAACCCTCCTTCCTATAAAAACCTTCCGTTTTGTACAACCCCTTGAAGTGGCTTTTCCTGGCTAGATGGGATGCTGCCACAATTATGAATCATTAAGTAAGCCAATTAGATCTTCCAATTTACTTGGCTGATTTTTTTTTAAAGATTTTATTTATTTGACAGAGCACAAACAGAGGGAGAAGCAGACTCCCTGCTGAGCAAGGAGCCCGATGTGGGACTCGAACCCAGGACCCTGGGATCATGACCCGGGCCGAAGGCAGCCGCTTAATCGACTGAGCCACCCAGGCGTCCCTGATTTTGTTTTTTTAAGTGCTTAGAATAGTACTTGGCTCAGACTAGGTGCTCAATGAATATGTGTGGAGTGGATCCATCAATACCCTCATTCCCACAGCTAAGATCTTACAGTTTTCTAATCAATGCTCTAACTTCATCTTGGGTGTGGAGGCGGCATAGAGAATCTGCAATTCAAGGTTCATTTTTTTTTTTAAGTTTATTTATTTGTTTTTAGTAATCTCTACACCCAACATGGGGCTTGAACTCATGACCCAAAGCTCAAGAGTTGCAGATGCTCCTCAAGGCTAATTCTTGATCGGGATCGCAACAATCACAGTTAGGCTACCCTGGGTTTTACCATCTTCTGTCAATGCGGTCATTGCTGGGTAACAGATTGTCTTTGGCTGCACCCTACAGAAGCCCATTGCAATGACCCACCCACCCTGTTTGCTGTGAAGTCACCTGAAGCCTCAGTCTCAGAGGCTTGAACTGAGCACATAAGACATCAGGGAAGCACTTAACCACCCACTTCACTACCCCATGTCAAGGACTGCCACCTCCCTTTCTGTGGTCATGTGTCTCCTTGCACCCATCCCCCCACTCAGCCGAGTCCTCAGTTTCTTCCAGGCGTTATTATGTGAACCCTCCTCTGGATGCTTATGTCTGAATCATTTAGGACTCCTTGGTCACAAGTAACAGACTCCAACGCAATTTATTAAAACATTGGAAGGATTTATTATAAAGATACAGGGGTGTTTTACAGGGAGCAAAAGTGAGGTCTTACCTTTCATAAAACCCCAAACTTTTCTCCTTATACAATGGGAGCCCAGATGTGACGGAATTACTTCTTTTCTTCCCTCAAGAGTGTTACTTTTTAGAGCACCTTTTTTGGTTTGATGGCCTTACCAATTATCATGCCTTCCTCTTCCTTCTTAATCGTCCACCCGTTTGGGCCAGGTGTTCCTTCTCCATGGTGTTATGTGTGTCAGACTCCATCCCAAGCCTGGGGGCAGAACTTGAAGTGCATCGGGGCAGCTCCACTACCCTGGTTGTTGACTGGTTTAGTAACGGGCAAGTATTGGGTTATTAGAGCAGAGCCTGAGGCAGGGATGCTTGCACAAGTGACTGATGGACAGATTGCCCTCAGGAAATGAGGGAAGCAGGAAAAAGGGAAGCGAGGATGTGGTCTCATTTGGAGATTAGCTTCAATCTGAGTACATGGGGGGCTTCAGAGTGTGAAATGCACCACATAGTTGCTCCCATCTGGGAACCAGGGGCCAATCTTTTGTATCTCCTTCCTCTCTTGGCTACAGGCTCCCCTGAGGAGGGGCAGTGGTGGTGGTGGTCGAAGCTCCATAGCAAGGTGGCTTTGGTCACAGCTGCAAGACTTTGGAGTTGCAGACAGCTGTGAGTCATTAGTGGTCAACCCTCAGCAAAATCCCCAGCCCAGCAAAAGGGATTTGAGTGAGACACCAATGGGATCTGCTACAGGATGGGGACTAGGGTGACCCACCATCTCAGTATTCCTGAGACTGTCTTTGTTTTAGCCTGAAAGTCCCACATCTCAGACAATCTCTCAGTCCCAGGCAAACCAGGATGGTTGGTCCCTCTACGTGGAACCCAAGTTTGGCCAATGATCTGTAGGGGATGTCTGCCAGGGGGTTTCTGAGAAAGAGATACAAAATGGATAAATGATTCCTTTTCTTACTCTGGATGTTGTTGCCTGGATTTATACCTGGAACTGTTGTACTTGCGTGGCAGCCAAGAGAGTCTTCAGGTAGAGTTGACACCAGGAAAGAGTGATTAATAGTTACTCCACCTAGAAATGTAGGGTGGAGGGTGAACCGAACCTTCTAGGTAATCTCAACAGTAGACCACTGTGAAATGGTGTACCTGTCTTCCCTTCACGAAACACACAGTGGGAAACAGTAAATGAAGGAGCTCAAAAGAGCAATAGCATGTGGAAAAACCAGGCAGTAATTTAACCTTACCTGTCCCGATTGTACTTCCCACCCTAAGCCTTAGAAAGGAGGGTGTTTAACATGGATGCTCCCTCTTCCCCAGCTTTCTCTGTGCCCTTCCCCCACTTCCCTTGGCACCTTTTCCCTCTGTAGGGACTGAGGACAGGCTGCCCCAAGATGGGTCACTTTCGCATGAAGAATATCCTAAGATGAAGGCAACAGAGATCCTATGAGCTCAAGAGAAACTTAAAAAAAGATTTTATTTATTTATTTGAGAGAGAGAGTGATGGCGACAGAGAGAACTTGTGGGGAGGAGAGGGAGAAGCAGGCTTCCCACTGAGCAGGGAGCCTGACACGGGCTCCATACCAGGACCCTGGGGTCATGACCTGAGCCGAAGGCAGATGCTTAACTGACTGAACCGCCCAGGCGCCCCTCAAGAGAAACTTTTGCCCCCCTGAGCCACCCAGGCGCCCCAATATTTTTTTATTTTTAAGTCATCTCTACACCCCACGTGGGGCTCGAACTCACAACCCCAAGATCAAGAGTTGCATGCTCCACTGACTGAGCCAGCCGGACAGCCCCAGTGTTTACATTTTATGACAAATAACTATGGCTCCTAGCTGAGCCATGGAGTTTATTATGATGACATTTCTTTTCTTATGCAATTTTTTGTTTTGCCTGGAATAAATAGTCTCATTTCTTCGGTTGCTTAATTTTCTTTGCAGCTGCTGCTAACTCTGCCCTCCCCTCCAATGACTTTTCATTATGTGTCCTCAAGGTCAAGACTGTCCTTCCAGGAGCCCTTCCCCTCTCTGCTTGGCACTCTCACGTGTAGAATGCCCTGCTCCCTCGATCCCATTTGTGGCAGAGATTACTTCCAAAGGGAAGTCTTCTCCACATACACACTCTTTTGTACTTTGCTTTTTTCACTTAACAATATATCCTGGCTGTTACCCTATATCAGTTCAGAGCAAACATCCTCTTTCTTTTGTTAGAGCTGCGTAGGACTCCATGTACGGACCGACTGTGATTTCTTTAGCCAATCTCCTATCTTTGGACATTTAAGTTGTTCCTAAAACTTTGCTATTATAAATAATGCTGAAAAACCTTGTTTTTTCCATATTGTTAGAGGGTTAGATTCAGGGTAAATTCTAGATGTGGGACTGCCAGGTCAAAGCATGAATGCCTATCTTGTTAGAGATTGCCGATTCCTCCTCCACAGGGATCACACCATTTTGGGCTTCCAACAGCTAAAGGAAAACTGTTTCCTCTATTCACTTCTGACCCCAAACATGCGGGACATTTTCCCACAACCAGTTCTCCAAGACTTGGGAGAAGGAGAAGCAGACTCCCTGCGGAGCTAGGAGCCTGATGCAGGGCTCAATCCCAGGACCCTGGGATCATGACCTGAGCCAAAGGCAGCCGCTTAACTGACTGAGCCACCCAGGCGCCCCTTGCTCACTTTTCTAACAGAGAAGGATTATTGTAGGTACGTACTACACACAGTGCTATAACAAAGAGGCCCCATAGCACAGCGGCTTAGGTCAGACAGAGACCATTTCTTTCTCAATAGTGGTAAGAGGCGAACAGCCCAGGGCTTCTAGAGAGTCCCTGCCACCCTCAACATGTGGCTTCCAGCGCCCAGTCTTGGCCACTTCTCAATCAGCAGGGAGGGGAAACATGAAGAGCAAGCAACTTTTCCTCTAGGGAGGGGATCCAGAGGCTGCCCACCTACCTACTGCTCACCTACTGTTGGCGAGGACACCTACAGCAAGGAAAAGAATGAAATCTGGCCTCCTGCTGGGCCACCACTTATCCCACTGAGGCTTAAGGGTGGGGTTTCCATTACTAACAGGAAGGAAGGAAGAATGGGCAATGCAGAGCACTTCAGCCGGTCATTAGATCTCTCTGCTCCCAAATGAGATGAAAGAGATGATGAATTCATCCTGCCTGGATGACTCACGTTTACTGAGTGGTTACTATGTGGACACTTCATTCTAAACACTTGGCATGTGTAAAAAAAAAAAAAAAAAGCATTTAATCTGCCCATAATGTATGGAATGGGTAGTATGCTATTATTATAGAAAGGAAACTGGGGCAGAGAACAATTAATCTGCCTGGAATCTCCCAGGCAATATGATGGAGCCAGGACAGTCTGGCTCTGAGCAATAAATACTCTTAGTCACTATTTTATTCCACTTCTGGACCATATTTAGGTATTTTGAGATATTTTTTGCTCTCTGGGACCAGAACTTTCTTTCCTCTAACACATAAATCTATTTTTCAACTTTCAGACATGTGATGCTCATACACTTTTGTGGAAATGTGAATCTTTTCCAGTAAAGGGCTGCCTTCCCACAGTGGCACTGGAGACTTACGGACCACTCGGTCACCTTCCAGTCACCACATGGCGTGGCTGTTTGGTGGCTGGGACTCCTGTCCTCCTGGCTTCCTCATGTGGCCTCATAATAAACCCGCATTATATAAATAACTTCAGTGTGGCTCAGGTCCTGGATCCTTGAGAGAGCCTAAACCTCACCCCCTTGTGTGTGAGGCTGGGAGTCTGGCCTTTGTCTTGTGCATGTTGATATGCCATGAAGTGATTTCGGTGGGGGGCGGGCGGAAGCCAGGAGCAGCCCCGTGATGTAGAAGCATCCTTCGGTGGCCCTGTGGAGACCAAGTGGGAGGCGGAGTGGAGGAGAAACGAGGAGGCCAATGCAAGACCTTAGGTGTGGAAGGATCCAGCAAGTTCTAGCGGTGTTTGGGAATTTGGGAACGGACAGGTCACCGGGAAGAGGAGAGAAGTCTAGTGTGGACTTCGGTTTCCCGGGTGGTTGGGGGGGGTGCCATCAGTCAAGTTAGAGAGAACGCATGCTGGAGTGGAGCGGAGAAGACATACCTTCTCAGGGGTTGGATGTAGGCTCCTGAAGGACCTCTGTGTGCAGGTGTCTTATGGGCAGCTGTGTGTAAGGGCCTGAAGCTCAGATGAGCGAGGTCTAGAGAGAAATTGGGGAGGCATGAGGGTACGGGGGAGAGCTGCAACTAAGGAGTGGGAGTTAATATAGAAGACAAGAGGTTCAAGAATGAAATTGTGGGAACTTGCTAACATTTACTGAGCTCCTACCATATGCCAGGCACCAAGTTAAGGACGTCCTTTCTATACTTTCATCTCCTTTAATCCTCAAACAACTCCCATATGTGGTATCATTATAATATGTGGCATTAATAATACCCTGGTGTGGGTATTATTATTATAGTCCACTTTTAGGCATGGGGAAACCGGCTCTGCATCATGAAGTGACTTGCTCAAAGTCTCCCAGCAGGTTCGTGGTGGAGCCAGTCACCCACCAGTCCACTCGTACATAGTTTGTACATAAATTTCATTTTATGTGGGATGTGCCCAGAGGATAGAGGGGCTCCGGAAGCTCTCCTGGGTCGTCTGCTGCTTTGTCCCACCCCCCACTCCCACGGGGCTCCCCCCTTCCATTGACTCAGCACTCATGTTTTCACCTGTGTCCCTTTGAGGACAGCTGCTGTGTCTCCATATCTGATGTCGTGGTCCTGGGTATGTTCGATTCCCCCTGATGCTGGGACTCTCTGCACGGCTGGGTCAGGCCTCCCTTTTGTTTGGTCAGAAGCATCACATTTTTGTTTTCCAAATGGGAGTTTCCTCACCATCTGCCCCACCTGCCTCTCTAGATGGGTCTTGCGCTGTTCCACACTGTGCACACTCCAGCCACACCACACCTGTCACTGGCCCCCCCCAAGCCTGCACCCCTACAGTACGTTGTCTTTGCTCATGAAGTCCCCCTGCCCAGAACGCCTTTCCTCCCCAGTGTGGCCTGGCCATCTCTTACTCATCCAAGGCCCAAGTTAAATGTCACCTCTCCTCTGATGCCTTCCCCTTTTGTTCCAGACTTACTCCCATTCCCCCTGTGCTGCCATAGAACTTGGTTCACACCGCTGGTAGGGTAGTCATGGTACCGAACTGTAATTGTGTATTATGTGTTTGCAGTCGCCATTAAAAAATGGTGACCTCCTGGAAGATAAGGATGAGCTTTATTCCTCCTTGTATTAGCCTTTGTTCCCAGAGCATGTGCCGGGTGCCTGGTCCAGGTGGGTGCTCAGTGACTCTCAGTGAACGAGCGGCGGGGTGGATAACCTGGCGGACAAGGGCCTCCCCACCTGCACCTTCCCGACGCAACCTCTAGAGGGCAGTCTCACACCGCACGCGGCTTCTCGAGTCTCTGCCCCCAGTCCTTCCTGTCCATCCTTGGCAACGCCATAGACGCAGGCGTCCACGCTTTTCCAAAGTCGTCAGGCCCCTTCGCTCTTACGCAAGACCTCCCTTAGTACCTGTTTTCACTAACTGAAAGAAACCCAAAGAGGATCTTTGCTTTTATGAAAAAAGTGAGAATAGCCCTTGCTCAGCGTTAGTCTTGCAGCGAGACCGCCAGCAGCACAGCGGCCCCGCCAGGCCCCCCCCCGCGCCGACCCTCCCAACCACACTCAGCGTCTCAGCACCCAGCCTCCAGAGCTCTGCGCAGTCTGTGAGCATCTGCCTTTATCTCCCTCTGTTTTGTGCATCCATTCGCAAGAAGCGTCCTAAGGTATCAGAAAGGCCTAAACGAATTTTCCATATAAATTAATGGTAATTGCTTCTTCACTTTGTGCCGTTTTGGCTTACAAAAGGTTTCACAGGATCACTCCACTTTTGGATATTGGGGAGAAATCTGTAGATAGATAGATGGGTGGGTGAGTGGGTGGGTGGAAAAACGGGTAGGGTGTGTATGGTCCAGATGGGCTCTGGGGTTGACAAGCTCTGGGACACAGGATCTAAGCAAGCCGGTGTAGGCGCTGGAGGCACTGCGGCCCGTCCCTTAGACACACAGGCTTAGGCCTAGGGACTATGGTTGAAACATGGAAAAATGTTATTGGTTTCAAAATAAAAAGAGAAGATTGCAAAATGTAAACTCAAATATTTAAGTAAATGGCTACAAAACAAAACATCAACTGATCAACTGCAACACCATTTGTGCATAGTTTGTCTGTAACTCACATTGCATGTGGGATGGGAGTGCATCTTAATATTTTTAACATGATGTGGGCACAAGTGTCAAGGGCCCTGGATGCCCTTGAAAAGGCCCTGGGAGGGAGTAAACCCAACAGAGTGTTCTGTGGAAGCCGGAGTCCCGGCCAGAGGGCTCTGGGCGCTGCTCTGGAGCTCAGCCGCCCTGTGGCTGGGTCAGAGGCTGCAGGTCCAGGGCCCCCTCTTCCTGCTGAAGGCTGTGGAGCCAAGCCCAGGAAGATAAGGCTCAGTAACAAAGGCCGCCCTCAACCACCCTTTCCTGATCTTGAGATGAGATGAAAGAGGGGTGGTATTTCATTTACTTAAGTTCCTACCCTGGGGAGATGCCGGATAGGAAAAGATGTCCCCTGGGACCTCCTGGGGCCGGGAGTTGGGGGGGGGGCATGAACAGGAGGCAAGAATGGAACTGAGTGATTCTGAATTTAAGTCTGAACCAGTCGGCATCCGATGGGGACCCAGGCAGGCTTCTGGGAAGAGGAAGCATTTTTTTTTTTAAAGATTTTATATATTTATTTGACAGAGAGAGACAGTGAGAGAGGGAATACAAGCGGGGGGGGGGTGGGAGAGGGAGAAGCAGGCTTCCCGCTGAGCAGGGAGCCCGATGTGGGGCTCAATCTCAGGACCCCGGGATCATGAGCCGAAGGCAGACGCGGAACTACTGAGCCACCCAGGCGCCCCAAGGGGCAGCATTTTGAGTGGGCCTTGACGGGTGAGTCAGCATCCCTCGGGCAGTAGGTGGAGTGTCCTAAAAGAGCAGGAGAGAGGGAAAGGGAGGTTCCAGGGCCTGTCCTCCAGGCCTCCCCAAATGCCTGAGGTATTGTTTCCAATTGACACATGAAGGGACTGAAGATTGGGGAGTTAATTATAGTCACAAAGGCCACTCGCTGAGTGCTCCCTTCCAACCAGACCCTGTGCTAAGCCCCTGACATATATTGTCTCATTTAATCCTCTCAATAACACTAATGCGAAGTAGATGTTATTAGGTTCATTTGACAGACCAGGAAACTGAAGTTTACAGAGCTTAAGGAAGCTGTTGAAAGTCAGGATTCAAGGGCAAGGCTGTCTGACTTCAAACCAGTGTTCCTTTTTTCTTTTAAGTTTTTTTTTTCTTTTCTTAAATTCATTTGAGAGAGAGAGAGAGAGACAGAGAGAGCACAAGCAGGGGGAGAGGGAGAGGGAGAAGCAGACTCCCTGCTGAGCAGGGAGCCCGACGTGGGGCTCAATTCCTAGGACCTGGAGACCACGACCTGAGCTGAAGGCAGACGCTCAACCATCTGAGCCACCCAGGTGCCCCGAAACCAGTGTTCTTGATCCTGATCTCCTACCCTCTTTCAAGGAGGCCTGCCCAGTTTCACGGGGCTATTAATTAAGTGGTGGAGTGGAATATTCATCGAGGGCTTATAATCAATGTGGCAGACGCTGTTCTAAATGCTTTCCACATTTTAACTCATCGAGCTGAAGTAGAGACTATAATTATCATTGCCAAATGGGGAAACTGAGGCCAAGAGACGCTAAGTAATTTGCCTGAAGTTGTTGCAGGGTGGTCTGGTTCCAGGGTCTGGGCTCTTGACCGTGATGCTCTCTCTACTAGCCTGCCTCCTCGATGGAGACAGGAGGTGTGGGGTGGTCAAAACTTGGAGGGGCGCCTGGGTGGCTCAGTTGGTTAAGCAACTACCTTCGGCTCAGGTCATGATCCTGGAGTCCTGGGATCGAGTCCCGCGTCGGGCTCCCTGCTCAGCAGGGAGTCTGCTTCTCCCTCTGACCCTCTTCCCTCTCGTGCTCTCTATCTCTCATTCTCTCTCTCTCAAATAAATAAATAAAATCTTAAAAAAAAAAAAAAACAAAAACTTGGAGCCCATGGCAGACCCAGGGGGCTAGCGATGTGGTGGTTTGTGAGGTGTGTGAGGGAGCTGGGATAAGGAAGGACACCCCAACCGAAGGAGATACGGGCTGTTTTCCTCTGCTGTTTGCTCAGAAGGAATTCATGCTGACTTCCCAAACAAGACTACTGAGGGCATAACGCCTCCCCAGATATCTTCCTTACAAGGTGTTTTATTAAAGTGGTTTTTACTTAGCAAATACAGCCATTTTGAAATAGGGGCTCCTTTATCTACTTCGGCCATAGCACCGTGAATGCAAGACCTCATCTGAAATAGGGGTTCCTTTTTCCCTTGTGACCAGGGTTGCCTGTCTGCGGGAGCTTTCCTGAATGACTAGCACAGTCCCCCAGTTAGGGTTAGGAAACCTCTTTGTTAAGAGGGATGGGAGCAAGACAGGGCTGTACAGGGAATGGCTGGTGTGGACGTGGTCAGAGATGGACTTAAGTGATGGGAAGGAAACCAACCTTGGCTCTGGCCCCTAATAAATCTATTCAGCTTCTTTGGGACCAGTTGTAGGTTTCCCGGCTCAAAGGAGAATAATGGCAGGTTCATGGGGGTGAAAACTAGGGAGACACAGAGCATATTAATAATGAAGCACATGGGTTCTGAAGTTGGACTGTGTGAACTCAAATCCCAACTCTGTTACTATATGACCTTGGGCAATTTACTCAACGTCTTTCTTGATGTCCCATCTGTAAAATAGGTATATTAATGATATCTTTAATCATGAATTCTTCATTCATTAAGATTAGATCAATGGCTTGTTGTGGGCATTAAAATCACCAAATACAAAGTGCTTCACACCGCACGCTTACCGTCTAAGCATTCAATGCCAACTAGTTTACTCAAGTCAAAAGGAGATACTGTGTAGTTGATGAGGAACAACAACAGAAACAATCCTATTGTTCGGGCTATATGAACAGAGACTGAAGTTGGCTACAGGTAGAATTTCCCACCCTTTCCCAACAAAGGGTGTGGAGCCCTGAGCAGATTGGAAAAGCTCCTCGGTTTCTTCCTGAGGGCCATGTTCAGCAGGGGGTGGCACGGGGGGGGAGTCATTTCTGGGGGCTGGGAGCTGGGAGCTGGAGGTCTTGCCCTGGTGATGGGCACGGCTGTTTGGTTTCCTGAATCCATGGCAGTGGATAAACAGATGTTCTGTTTGGCTCTGCGTCGGGTTTACAGGCAGGAGACGGAGCGCCTGCATTGTCAAGATGCCTGTTTATAGCAGTTTCCTGGACCCGGGTACATTCCTGTTTTACAAGTACTCCTGCCATCCTGCCTAAATCTCCCTCCTGATGAACTGTTACAGTGACTTCTCCTGGGCTGAGTGGGGGCTGAGCTGCGGGAGAGGTGGGGTTGTGTGAGGGGGGCAGCGGGGATGGGTCCCGGTGATGGGGATGGTGGGTATGGACCTGGATCTGGGCAGCTTTAGAAGGATTTGTCCTGCCTTGAAGGTGGGCTGGAAAGCCTGGCAAGGAAAGGGTTACCAAAGGGGTGGCAAGTGGTGAGGGCAGCTCTGGCCAAGCAGTTCTTATCTTCGGAGAAAGTTTCAGGGTCATTGTCATTGCTGGGACTTTCCTGGACTATGAACTTAATTGCGGAGGACAGAATGGCTGGATGAGAGGAAGTCAGGCTCCAAGCCACACCCACCCCTCCCATCCCCCACAGTGGGGTTTGCTCTTTCCCCAGATGGGTGTGTTACACACCTAAACCCCGCTCCAGCCCCGCCTGCCCGGCTCTGCCACCTTCCTCATCCTCGATAAGCCTTGGCTCCCTCCTCTATAAAAAGGGATAATGGGGCACCTGGGTGGCTCAGTCAGTTAAGCATCTGCCTTCAGCTCAGGTCATGATCTCAAGGTCCTGGGATCGAGCCCCGTGTGGGGCTCCCTGCTCCGCGGGAAGTCTGCTTCTCTCTCCCTCTGCCCCTCCCCTTGCTTATGCTCTCTCTGTTGCCCTAATAAATAAATAAAATCTTTAAAAAAAAAGGGATAACAACAGCACTGACTTACAGTAAACACTCAATATGTATTGGATTTAAATAATATGATAATGAAGAGTCCTGGGGTCAGCGGGGGGTGAGCTTATAGAGAGCCTCTTTCCAGGGGCACAGACCAGGAGGCAGTCAGAGGTGGTAGGGCAGGGAACGACCTCTCAGGGAGCAAATGTTGAAGATGAACGACAACGGATGTGAAATATTGACCTAGGGAAAAGTGCCTGGTGTTTGTCCAGACCAAACCAGTGTGGCAGCTTCCATGGGAGGAGGTGCAGGAAAGGGCCCCGGGTCAGGAGGGCCATGCTCCCGCAGGCTTGCCCAGGGGAACCTCTCTGAGGTCCTGAGGAACTCAGTTACTCCTGCTGGGCATAGACCCTCAGGGAGGATTTAGGGAAGGATGCTTAGGTTGGGAATCTAGGCAGGGACCTTACCTGTGCACACGCATCTAAAAAATTGGTCTTTTTTGGGGCACCTGGGTGGCTCAGTCATTAAGCGTCTGCCTTCGGCTCAGGTCATGATCCCAGGGTCCTAGGATTGAGCCCCGCATCAGGCTCCCTGCTCCTCGGGAAGCCTGCTTCTCCCTCTCCCACTCCCCCTGCTTGTGTTCCCTCTCTCGCTGTGTCTCTCTCCGTCAAATAAATAAATAAAATCTTAAAAAAAAAAAGAAACAGATGGGAATGTTAGTAGTGATTGTGTTTGCTTGCTAGAACCACTTTTTCTCTCCACTTCGTGCATTTCAAATGTTCTTTTTAAAAATTTTTTTAAATAATTTTTTATTGTTATGTTAATCATTATACATTACATCATTAGTTTTTGATGTAGTGTTCCATGATTCATTGTTTGTGCATAACACCCAGTCCTCCACGCAGAATGTGCCCTCTTTAATACCCATCACCAGGCTAACCCATCCCCCACCCCCCTCCCCTCTAGAACCCTCAGTTTGTTTTTCAGAGTCCATCGTCTCTAATGGTTCGTCTCCCCCTCCGACTTACTCCCCTTCATTCTTCCCCTCCTGCTATCTTCTTCTTCTTTTAAAAACATTTTTTTTTGTTATTTATTTGAGAAAGAGAGCATGAGTTGAAGGGTGGCAGAGGGAGAAGAAGACTCCCCGCTGAGCAGGGAGCCTGATGTGGGGCTCGATCCCAGGACCCTGAGATCATGAACTGAGCGGAAGGCAGCCACTTAACCGACTGAGCCACCCAGGCGCCCTATTTCAAATGTTAACAAGCATGTAGTGGTTTTTAAAAAGGGAGAAAGTAGGCGCATCTGCATGTCTGTTCAATTCCTAAAATCAAAGGTTTCTTTCCAGCCCTTCCCTCTCAGTATTTGACACTATGTATTGAACCTGTTTCCTGAAGCTGTTTTCTTGCTTGACTTCCAGGCTGTCACCTCTCTCCTGGCTTTTCTCCCCTTCTTGGATGGCTGCCCAACCCCTAAAGTTGATGTTATTCAGGGTCTGTCCTAAACTCATCCTTTCTCTCTTCTCCGGCCAGGCCAGCACCTGCCCTATGTCAACAATAACTTCCAGCCCCAACCCAGCCCTTTGCTGGAACATTTCTCCCTGGGGCAGCGGAGATGGGTCCCGGTGATGGGGATGGCCCACTGACTATCCCTATGAGTCCCTCAGATTCAACATGCTTAAAACTGAAATTCCCTCCCTGAAAGCCCCTCTTTCTTCTGTATGGTCTCCCTTGGTGGCCTGGGTCAGAACCCTAGGAATTATTCCTTCCCACCTTTCTGTAGTGGGTTGAATGGTGCTCTCCCGCCGTGCCCCGCCCCCCAGAGATATCATGTCTTAATCCCCAGAACCTGTGACCATTACCTTATTTGGCTAGAGAGTATTGCCTCATAGGACAGAAGATGTGATCAACTTTTCTCTTGGATTATTCAGGTGACTCCTAAGTCCAATGACAAGTGTCCTTAAGAGACATGCAGAGAACACACACTGGGGAGGTATTGTGGCCATGGAGGCAGATTGGAATGAAGACACAAGTCAAGGAATGCCAACAGCCACTGAAAGAACGGACTGTCCCCGACAGCCTCTGGAGGGAATGTGGTCCTGCCAACAGGTGAAAGAATAATTTTGTTGCTATAAGTCACCCCGTTAGTGTTCATTTGTTATGGCAGCCCTAGGAAATTAATATACCCTCATTCTTTGGCATCTAATGGATCACAAAAACCCTGTTGATTTCAACTCCTTGAACAGCTCTGGCTTGTGCTCCCTTGTGCATCTCCAGTCTGGTCCAGGCCCTGGTTATTCTCTTGAACCACTGCAGTGACTGGTCTCCTAACTGGTCTTTCTTCCTCCAGGCTTCCCCTGCTTACTATCCCTACCACCCAATTCATTCTCCACAGTGTTCTTACAACCCAGAACCACGCTACAGGGATCATTCTAGAAGACAAACTTGATTACATCATTCCCCTATTAAACATCTCAAAAGCTCTCTATTGCTCCTGTTAAGACCAGGTCCACTTTGTTCCTCAGAATGGGACACAAGGCCCTTCCCAGACTGGTTTGAACCTTCTTTCCAGCCTCCTCTCTTACTGTGCCCCACTAGGGACACAGTACTCTCATCACATGGATGGTGGCAATTCTTTCATCCCAAACTGCTCTTTCGAAGCTCCTGTTTTGTTTTGTTTTGAAGATTTTATTTATTTATTTGAAAGAGGGAATGAGAGAGAGAGCACATGAGAGGGGGGAGGGGCAGAGGGAGAAGCAGACTCCCCGCTGAGCAGGGAGCCCGACGCGGGACTCCATCCCGGGACTCCAGGATCATGACCTGAGCCGAAGGCAGTCGCTTAACCAACTGAGCCACCCAGGCGCCCCTGTTTTATTTTATTTATAAATAACATCTTTTATTTTGAGGTAATTGTAGATTCGCAGGCCAGTTGCCAAAAAGAGTACAGAGAGATCCTATGTACCCTTTACGCAGTTTCCCCCAACATTTTGCAAAACTTTGGTCTAATCTCACAACCGGGATATTGACACTGACCCATCCGATGGTCGTACTGAGATGTCCCGGTTTACTGGCTCTCATTCACGTGTAGTTTCATGCAGTTGTATTGTGTGAAGGTTTCTTATCCACCAGCAGAGTCAGGGTGCAGTTCTGTCACCACATGGACCCCTGACATAGGCCTTTAGACCACACCCCCCTTCCCTTTCCTTCCGAGACTAGCTGCAACCTAAGCTCTGGCAATCACTGGTTTAGTCTCCATTTCTGTAATGTTGAAGTTTCAAGAGTGTTAAGTAAATGGAATGTATAGTATGTAACTTAAAACACTTTGCAAATTTAGCATAATTCCCTGGAGACTACAGTCAAGTTCTTGCATGGATCAGGTTTGTTCCTTTTTATTGTTGAGCAATATTCCATCCTGTGTCTTTTTCTTTTTAAAAGATTTTACTTAGGGCACCTGGGTGGCTCAGTTGGTTAAGCGTCTGCCTTGGGCTCAGGTCATGATTCCAGGGTCCTGGGATCGAGCCCTGCTTCGGGCTCCCTGCTCAGCGGGGAGCCTGCTTCTCCCTCTCCCTCTGCCTGCCGCTCCCCCTGCTTGTGCTCGCTCTCTGTCAAATAAATAAATAAAACTTTGTTTTTTATTTGCCAGAGAGAGAGCAAGAGTGAGAACGAGAGAGAGAGAGCTCAAGGGAAGAGGTTTCTGTGCCACCTAGAGCTCCAGCCCGGAATGCTGGGAGTCCTGAAGCCTGGGATCCTGAGACACTCCTATATCCTGACAACCACCATGCTTCCCCACCCTCAGTCCTGTCGCTTGAGCTCAAATGAGCTTGTTAGATGTGATTCACCTAGATTATAGTCTTTTGGGACAGAAACTGGTTTCTTTCCTTTTCTTTTTGATTTTTTAAAATTTTTTATTTTGAAATAATTATAGATTCAGGGAAAGTTGCAAAGATAGTACAAAGATGTTTCCTGTCTGCTTCACTCAGTTTCCCCCAATGGTTATGTTTTTTATGTCACTGTAGTATAATACAGAAACCAAGCGAATTACCTTGGTACGATGTGTGTGTCGTTCTCCTTCTGAACTATGACTTTGTTTTCACCAAGAAAGCAGGGGGGAAAGCTTCAGTGGACACAGCCTAAAGGCCCCTGAGTAGGCACTGGCCTAAGGGCCCCTGGAGTGGGGGTGGGTCAGCCCCCTCTTTTTATATTCTAGTACTTCTGCTTAAAAGTCCTTTGCGTTCTGGGCCCCTTCTCTGACTCTACTGCTCTCTCCCCCTTTGTAGAGACCCTCGGAATACAACCCCATGTTTGCCTGCCATTTCTGTTCCTCAACCTCTTCAAAAGCACTCTTTTTTTTTTTTTAAGATTTTATTTATTTGAGAGAGAGAGAGAGAGAGACCACAGAGGGAGAGAGAGAAGCAGACTCCCCACTGAGCAGGGAGCCCGAAGTAGGGCTCGATCCCAGGACCCTGAGATCACAACCTGAGCCGAAGGCAGACGCTTCACCAACTGAGCCACCCAGGCACCCCCAAAAGCACTCTTACAAGACATCATTGACTTGGTCACACCTTTGTTAACACTCAGGTCTCACAGCCCTTCCATCCTCAGTCTGTGAGATCACTTCCCTTACCTTTGCATCCTTAAATTGCTTTTGTGGGTGACTGTCTCTTTTCACCATCAGATCAGGAGACCCCTGAAGCCCGAGACGCCCACCCTCAGCAGTTGAAGTGTTCCCTGAGGGCAGAGGGGATGTCTTCATTAATCTTGTAGATACCTCAAGGGAAGAACTTTTTTATTTTTTAAAATCCTGGCCCTGTGCTAGTTCTGCACACTGTGGGTGCTCAATAAATGTTGATTGACTGAGTAAACAATAGACTTAGTCCCCGGAGTGTCATACTCCTTCTTTCCACAGGGAGAAAATAATAACATTAGCCAGAGCAGGCTGGATCCCTTAATATGATTATCTGAAATTTGTGGCTGGTGACTCTCTCCCCCAACTTTATTGGGTACATTCATCTCCACAGAATAGATATTCCCAGAGACCACTAATGCTGCCGGCCCAAATGGTGGACTACTAATGATTGCCCTGACCCTGTTCATCTTGATTCCCTCACAACTGAAGCTGCTGCCTGCTTCCAGCCCAAGACAGGGGGAGGACCCCACGCTGTTGTGGCACGGCCTCTACTGAAATAGGTACACTCTAACCAAGTTTGATAATGTGGGCCCAGCTCTGCGTCTGTATGTAAGACATTCTACCGTGAGTCAATGGATGACCTTAGCAAGTAATTTTTTTAACCTTTTAAAAAATACAACTTGAGATAGAATTCACACAGCGTACAGTTCACGCATTTAAAGTGTATAATTTAGGGCCCCTGGGTGGCTCAGCTGGTTGAGCGACTGACTGCCTTCGGCTCAGGTCATGGTCCTGGAGTTCCGGGATCGAGTCCCACATCAAGTCCTACATTGGGCTACCCGCTCAGTTGGGAGTCAGCTTCTCCCTCTGACCCTCCCCCCTCTTGTGTTCTCTCATTCTCTCAAATAAAATATTAAAAAAATAAAGTGTAGCCCCGTATCGGGCTCCCTGCTCGGCGGGAAGCCTGCTTCTCCCTCTCCCTCTCCCCCTGCTTGTGTTCCCTCTCTCGCTGTGTCTCTGTCAAATAAATAAATATAATCTTTAAAAAAATAATAAAGTGTATAATTCAAGTTTGTAGCATATTGAGTTGTGCAACCATCTCCACGATAAATTGTAGAACATTTTCTTTACCCCCCCAAAAGAAACTCCATACCCATGAGCGGTGACTCTCCAATTTCCCCCCAACCCTCAGCCCTAGGAAAACATCTATTTTGTTTCTACAGATTTGCCTATCTTGGGTGTTTCATATAAATGGAATCATATACTACGTGGTCTTTTGTGATGGGCTTCTTCCACTTAGCATGTTTTCAGGGTTCTTCCATGTTGTGACATAGCAGTACTCAATTCCTTTTTTTTTTTTTTTTTTTTAGTGGGCTCCATGCCCAGCGTGGAGCCCAACACGGGGCTTGAACTCACAACACTGAGATCAGAGTTATATGCTTAACCAACTGAGCCACCCAAGGGCCTCTCTTTTTTTTTTTTAATTTTAAAGTAATCTCTACATTCAATGTGGGGCTCAAAGTCACAACCCCCAGATCACGAATCACATGCTCCATCAGCTGAGTCAGCCAGGTACCCCTCAATCCCTTTTTTTGGCCAAATATTACCTCATCCTCTAGATATACTGTTTTTTATTTACCCGTTCATCAGCTGATGGGCATTTGGGTTATTTCCACTTTAAGCAAGTTATTTCTCCAGGTTTCAACTTACTCATCTATAAAAATGGGAGTTGATAGCCGTCTGCTTCAGAGATTACTGCAAGTAGACATGGAAGATATGAATATGTGCTTCCTAGTCTGAACTAGGAAGCACACATGCGGAGACATTACATTAATAATTACATGAGAGCAACTGAGAGTGCTGGGGCTTGTGGCCCAAAGTCTGGCCCATTGTTGGTTACTTCAGGGCAATTAGGTGTCTCTGGGTCCCCATGTTGAGGCCTGTTTGCTTTTTTTCTAGGTGGCAGTCTGTATCTCTCAGCCCGGGCCTGTCATCTCATTACCATTTGTTGCTAGGAGACCAGGTTAGAGCTGCGCTCGCCACTGCCACCGGAATCAGAGGGGAAAGATACTGAAACATCAAGGCCGTTTCATGTCATCCTGATTTTTAGCAAGACCAAGGAAAAGTGCTGAAGCCACAGGTGTTCTGGGGGGCCCAGGTTTATGGAATATCTTGCCAACTCTCACTTTTCTGATTTTAATTCGCTTCCTCTCGCCTCTCTCTGTCTCTCTGTCTCACACACACACACACACAGACACACACGTGACCAAGTGACTTCCCCTCCCCCCGCCCATCAATTAAGTGTTAAGTAATGCAAAAACATTTTAATATTAGACCAAGAAGTGAATTAGAAAGGAAAGCTTGTTGCATAAGCACAAAGATGATAAAATCCAGTTTAGGCATACGTACTGTTTGCTCCCAGAAACTCCTGCTCCTTCCCGCAGGTATTTTATAGCCGTAACACGTGTGGGTACAGGGAGGTTAGAGGGGAAAGGCTGGGGTGAGGAGTGGATTATAGAAGAATGATTGTTTCCTTTCTCTAGGAGCTGCCTGGAGCAGAATTTCCCCTTCAAAGCCTTGGTAAGAGCAGCTGGGGATAATGAACAGTGGTTAAAGATGCTTTGTTTTACATCCAGCAAAAAGGATCATTAACACTTGGGTTTTTTAACCAAGCCTGTGGAAGGGCCCCTGCTGCTGTTGATAATCGCGGTAACCCTCGGGGTAGTGGGGGCAAAGGGGTGGGTAATTCACCAGAAAATGGTATTCACTGATTTGGATTATGTGCGCCACTGCGCTTCTCCATTCACGTGCTTAATTAAGGGCTTACGAGTACAAAATAAATGAAACTGCACTTCTTCACTGGAACAATCTGGGGAGCAGCAGAAATTCTGCAGAGAGGGAGGGGATCTGCCAGGAAAACAGTGGTACCATCTCCTCATTATGCTTCTGTACTGGAGTTAGTCTTAATGTCACATGACTCTTAAGGGGCAAAAGGCTTGAGACCAAGAGACATCTCCTTGAAATCGTGGTACGGGAGGAGGAGTATAGTTTTTCTTTTCTTTTCTTTTTAAAGGTTTTATTTATTTGAGAAACAAAGAGTGAGCGCAGGGGAAGGGGCAGAGGGAGAAAATCTCCAAGCAGACGCCCCACTGAGCACGGAGCCCAAAGTGGGGCTTGATCTCAGGACCCTGAGATCATGACCTGAGCTGAAATCAAGAGTCGAACATTTAACCGACTGAGCCACCTAGGCGCCCCAGGAGGAGTGTAGTTTCATCTTCATTTTATCAAAGGAGAAATAAAGACAAGGAGCCATGACCAGGACAATACTAGACAGCTAGTCTAGGGTGTAACAGGGAAAACCCCAGAAGGAAGTTGACTCAATCTTATTTGTGACATCATGTTTTACATCATTCAGAAGTTTTTGTAGAAGTCTCTATAGTGACCAGCTGGTTGACTGCCTGAGAGTCATTTCCATTTGTTCAGTCCCGAGGCAGGGGCAGGGGAGCGGGGCAGGAGTAGGGGGTGGTGGTGAGAAAATGGAATTGCTTTATCATTCATAGGCAGATCTGGATGGAGGGAATTGAACCTAGTTCACAAAGGGTTCCCAAATGCACACTGACCACTTTCACAAAGTGCATGGAAGAAGCAAGAAGCCAGGGCTCCAGATTGCTTAAACTAATGCTCCACCCCCTTCCTCTCCATCTCCAGAGAACTGCCAGGACACTCTTGTTGACTAGTTAAGACAAGTGAAATCGACTGGAGGGCTCTACAATTCCCACAAGCCTGTTGGTTCCCCTTTTCTCAGAAGCTTAAAACAAAGGACCTGAAAGTCAAATGACCCAATTTAAAATGACCAGTGTCCCTGAAATAGGACGACTTTATTTTCAGTATTAAAGAGATTAACAATAGTTCTCATTATTCTGACTTATCCATATTCAAACTCACCTGCTCAGAAAGTTGCAGGCCCAGTTTCTAACAAGTCCTACTAATCATTAAGAAAGGACTTACAATAAAGGTTATGTGCATAGGAAAGATCAAAGAGTAGAAAATGCCAAACAGAGGTATCCAGAGAGAAAGGCTTTCTGTGACTGAAATATTTTGTGTCCATGGTTCAGGAATAAGATGCTTCTGCTGGGAGCTGAGAAATCAAGATGAGAAACCTTTGGCATCCCAGTTGGATGTCAGAGTTCTCTGCGGTGGTATTTGTGGCTAGTTTAATGCAAACAGTGGGAGAGAGACCTGAGGAGGAGGAGGAAGAAATTCTCAACCTCTACTCAATCACCAGCTGCAGGGTTAGGACTGAGAACCGACTGTGAATACACTCAAGGCCTGACCTTGAAGGGCACTGGGACAACTCGGAAGACGAATCACTTAGTACTCAAGTCAAGCCTGTTGTGAATGAAGGGCCAGCTCAGTTGCAGCCCAGGGCCCTTGTACTGGAGACCCTCAGAAGAGTGGGCACCAGAGGCGAGGATGACGCAGCTAGTTATGTGATTTAAAAGGTAGTAACCCACAAGGATGGAAGTAACAGCCCTCACCACTATTCTGCAGATAATCGACAGGACTCCATCCTGAGGGCAACAGGACTGACTAAATCCCTAGTAATTTCATGTTAGGCAGGATCGTGGGTCATAGCTCTAAGTAGAAGCTATAGGTTCTACTCTATAAAAATCGCTGTACAGTATAGATCCAGGAGGCTGGGACACTTAGAGAGTGTGGCAGAACACATGGTCTTCAAAGATCTGCTTCTCTTTTGCTGGGAAGGTCTTGTCACAAACTGGACAATTCAAACAAAGGGTCTGCATGTGCTGCTGCTCCAAGGTGTGATCGAAAATGCCATCAGCAAAGTCAGATTTGCAGGTGGGGCATCTCTTCATGGCGAGCTGGGAGGAAGAGCAGAGATGTCAGTACAGATGGAAGCTGTGTGTGGCAGAGGCCATGTGTCCTGTTCTCTTATACCCTCAGCACGGAGCATAATGCTTGGCCCATGGGAGGTGCTCAAGAAGTAGAGGATGGATGAACAAAGTCACATCTGGCGACACTCACTGAGGCTTTCTCTACCCCAGGACTGAAAGGACCTACTATTGTTAAAGTACTCAGAGAGCTTTCAGCAGAATGGGCACTGGACATACCCTGTGGGGCTGGCTGCCTAGTTCTGGTACCAAACTCAGCTCACAGGGGGAGGTCTACAGCAGAAAGCTGATGGGCGAACTGTGCTTTCTTCTCCGCACCTCAATGGGCTCCCTCAGCTTCGGGTTTGACCCAACTGATCCAGCTGACTTCTGGACTTATCAAAATGAACCAGTCTCCCTATGGTTCTCCCATAACTGGAGCAGGAAGGGACTTTCCTCAAGGATTTTATACTTACCAGGCTCGGGGCCGAACTTTCCTGGATACCTGAGGATCATTAAAAAGATTTCATTCAATGAAAGAAATACCATCCCTGGATTCTCCAGCTGTGATCTAGCAGCTGGTTTCTGTAACTCCCTCCCTTCCCTTTCTCCCCGCTGCCTTTGACTCTTTCGCTCTCCGACGTACCATTAACTGCTGACAGAGGGGATCTAGGTCAATGATGAAGGGAAAAGAGGAAAAAATAATGAAGTGGCATTTTCGATAGTCATGTTTATGCTATAGAGTCAGAAAAAAACAAACCTCTTTTCAGTATGGGGAAAATGAGATTTTAATTAAAACAGTCACGATTTAATAAGAAAGCAATTTGAGAACAGATTTTAAGACTGAAGCCATGCAAACAGGTATTTTTAAATGAAATGCTTAAAAATATTTTTAAGGAGAAAATAAATGTGTACCCCTGACTGCTGTAAAGATTTGATTGTGACTCTTAAGAGAACACGACTGCTTTAAACTGTCCAAGAAAAGGAAACGAGGTCTTCTATCACTTTTGGAGACCAAAGAGGAAAAGTTCCCTGTTCCTTTGTCCCTGGCAAGAACAATCTGACCCTCTGTCCTTGAGTGACAAGACTGGTTTTCATCCCCATTTCCTGTCCTCCAAACCACCCCGGGGTCTCTGTGGGGCACGTTCCCGCTACCCTTGGTCACGCCATCGGGGTGGCTACCATAACTGCCCATTCCTGGGCGGCATACCCCACCTTTTACGCTTCCATTTCCAACTTAATTAGCTTCCTCAGCTTTGTATGTGTATATCTTCTACATAGACACATTTCTCTGATTTATATATTTGGAATAGAGCCACGGGACTCAATTTGTGTCTGCTGCCTCTAGGCGAATGATCTGATTTGCGTCTTCTAGATTCAGATTTATTTCTCAATTAACACTTCTCGCCTGGCAATCTTTCTATTGGGTCCTCGGCTTCTGCCCAGCAAGTCTTAACAATGAGACTGGCCTTAATTAGCATCTCAGGCCAAAAAAAAAAAAAATGTAGTGGGGGAAAGGGATGCAGGCAAGGGCCTTCTAGCTCAAATGGCAGTTGTCTTACCAGAATATGGGTTTCCAAAGACAAGTCCTGGGTTTTGTCCGGCACCTCCTTGATCTGAAGTAGGCGCTTGATAGGGCAAAGAGTCAAAATCCAGACCCATGTAACTCAGCAATCTGCTGTTCTCCCTCTTCAAAAGCTATGGAGAGAACGTTTAGAGAGACATGTTGGAAGACGACAGCAAAGAATTGACCACAAGCAACTGGCTAGGGGATGCCCATTAGGGGTGGTTCTCAATGAACAATGTGGGGGTGGAGAATCCCAGGAACTGACAAATCGTAATTCTTCTAGGGGAAGCACAACCTCCACACGCAGAAGATCTGAGTTCTTTATGCCTGAATTTAAATGTATACTGAATTTTGTTTAGATTAATACAAAAAAGAATTTTAAGTCTCTACATACATACCAACTGAGGTGGGGTACAAACGTTGTATGCATATATGAGGGGGGCGGGAGCTATATTAAGGTTGAAGCTGTTGCAAATTATTGAGAGCAAAATGCTTCTTTTAGTCTTTCCTTCCTAGAACAATTTTCTTACACAATGTGAATATTCATCTGATACAATTTCCCCCTTTTTCTTAATTAAGATTTTTTATTTATTTATTTGACAGAGGGAGACACAGCGAGAGAGGGAACACAAGCAGGGGGAGTGGGAGAGGGAGAAGCAGGCTTCCCGTGGAGCAGGGAGCCCCGATGCGGGACTCAATCCCAGGACGCTGGGATCATGACCTGAGCCGAAGGCAGACGCTTAATTGAGCCACCAAGGCGCCCCCCACATCTTTTTTTTAAAAGATTTTATTTATTTGACAGAGAGAGATACGGCGAGAGAGGGAACACAAGCAGGGGGAGTGGGAGAGGGAAAAGCAGGCTTCCTGCGGAGCAGGGAGCCTGATGCGGGGCTTGATCCCAGGACCGTGGGATCATGACCTGAGCCTAAGGCAGATGCTTAACGACTGAGACACCCAGGCGCCCCACAATTTCCCCTTCTTCACGTTTTATCCTTTCAAATGGATATACCAACAGAGAGAGTGAAAGGAGGAAGGAAGAGAGAGAGGGAATGAGGGAAAGAATAAGAGAGAATAAGTTACAAGGAGAACAGATAGCATTTAAAAAGTTCTTAGAAAAAAAAGTAAACTGCCCCTTCACATCTTTTTTTAAAAGATTTATTTATTTATTTGACAGAGAGAGACACAGCGAGAGAGGGAACACAAGCAGGGGGAGTGGGAGAGGGAGAAGCAGGCTTCCCGCCGAGCAGGGAGCCCAACACGGGGCTCGATCCCAGGACCCCGGGACCATGACCTGAGCTGAAGGCAGCCGCTCAGCGACTGAGCCCCCCAGGCACCTGTGCCCCTTCACATCTTAAGAGGGCTTTACTATAGCTCTTAACAAAGCTTTCAATTATCAGATCGTTTCCTCCCTGTTGCAAATTGTGTATATCTTCCTTCCCTCTCACCGCCCTGTCAGACTATACCAGAAAATCGAGATTTCAAAGTCAAGCTCTGTTTATCTAAATCGGAGGATGAGGATGAGGAAGACAGGGCTGGAAACAGACCCCTAAGGCCCCTACAGTCCTGAAAGGCATTGTAATAAATGACATAATCAAAGCTAGAGATGATCACTTGGAGGCACAGCCGGGAAGGGTTACAGAGAGGGGAGAGATGGAGAACCATGGCAGGTGTAGATCTAGGAGCACAAGCCAGAGTGCATGGACACCTAACTTTGATGCAAGAGCAGGAAAGTGCCTTTAAGTACAGCTTTTTAAAAAAGTTTTTTTTTTAAGATTTTATTTATTTATTTGACACACAGAGAGGCACACATGCTCAGCAAGAGAGAGAGAGGGAGAGAGCACAAGCAGGGGGAGCGGCAGGCAGAGGGAGAAGCAGACTTCCTGCATGAGCAGGGAGCCTGATGTGGGGCTCGATTCCAGGACCCTGGGATCATGACCTGAGCTGAAGGCAGCAGTTTAACCAACTGAGCCACCCAGGCGCTCCTAAAAAAGTTTTTATTTATTGTTTTTAATAATCTCTACACCCAATATGGGGCTCGAACTCACAACCCCCGAGATCGAGTCGCATGCTTCTCCAACTGAGCCAACCAGGTGCCCCCAAGTGAAGCTTCTTTATTTGCTGCCATCATCCTCAGTCAACCAAGAATAGCTTGTGTCTAACCCACAGCAGAAAACAAATATTGATTGGATGAATGAATGAGTGAGTGAATTAATGCAGAGCATTTTATTAGGAGCCTACCATGGGTCCAGCCCTGGCACAGACTGTCACTACTGCCATGGTTTGGCAGCAGAAGAAAAGGAAAAAGTTGTGCTGAAGGAAATGGGTCCCTTAGCTAGCCTAAAAATGATGTAGGATATTATTCTCCAAAGACAATACAACAGGTGTGAAGTTAAAAGCAAAATGAATTAAGTTAGATCTTCATCAAGGCTGTTCCTTTCAAGTTGACTATTGCCATGGCAAACAAGTTTCAGTTATAGAACCAAGAGAGGGTTCGTGGTAGATGAGGAAACCAGATTAAATTTACTCGTAGGAGCAATGGTCTCACCCATTGTCCCAGAAAGGGCTCTTTTATTTAACTTGTTAATCACCACATCTCTGGGTCACCCTGCTCCTTCTTAAAACCTTGCGGTTTCCAGGGGTGCCTGGGTGGCTCAGTCAGTTAAGTGGCTGACTTGATTTCAGCTCAGGTCATGATCTCAGGCTCGTGGGACTGAACCCTGCATTTGGTTCCGCGCTCAGCACAGAGTCCTCTTGAGATTCTCTCTTTCCCTCTCCCTCTGCTCCTCCCCACCACAAGCTCGTTCTCTCTCAAATCAATCAATCAATCAATCAATCAATCTTTAAACAAAACACCTTGGAGTTTCTAGCCTGTTGTATACACTTACATCATTTTCTCTTTCCAATCTCTCTTTCTCTCTCTGCAGAACATTACATATAATCTTGTTCTCATTCAGTGTTTTTGACAGGCCAGAGTTCTCGTCCTGTCAATAACAAAAAACAATTGGGATTAGGATCACATATTGTCATCTGGATCCAAGGTGGGGTACCACAAGGGCCTGTAGAGGATCTGGATTCCCAAAGTGGTGGGGGGGACTGAGGTGGGGGAGAAGGCGGCTGGGGTGCAGAGGACGTATGGTGGAGGCGATGCTGACTTAACAGGGAAATGATTTAATAAAATGCCTGAAGGCCTGCCCTGGCATTGAGATGCCGTTTTCTTTTGGTTTAGCTGGTAGTATAAGTGACCAAAAAGAGGAAAAGTCATAAGCTTGGGAAAAGCCCCAAGGCGGACTTATCAGAATCAGGGATAAGTGGAGCCCTGTTTTAACTGCACCCAACCATGGAAACAAGCATCTTTGTCTTGAATAAACATCTCACTCGATGTAGTGTGAGGCACTTAGGTCGATGTGACGCCCTCAGTGAGGACAGGCATCTGCACTCAAGGAACACTGAGGAAGAAGGAACCCTGGAAGGCATTTATCCAAAGCTACAGGGAACCCGGACTGAGGTGTTGGGCGTCCCGGTGTGACGGGCTGACCTAATTTCATAAACCCCACACTGGTAGGCATGCTTCCGTGCTTCCCATCTCCTACCTACAGACAGACACGTGCACATACCTCACAGAAACACTTAAGCTAATCCTACTAGTTGTGTGTTTTTTTTTTCCCAAGATTTTTTATTTGAACGCTGGTGCCCAAACCGCTGTGCGCTTCTAGCCGACCCTGAGGTAGTAACTCGAGAGGGGCTACCCGATGACAGGGCTCACTGCAGGCTCCCGGCTCCCCATCCCCAGTGGCTCTTGTTGGCTCTTCTGGTCCTGCTTCACTTCCTCAAAAGGCAGAAATAAGAAAGGGCTATCTGAGTCTGCACAGAAACCTGCTCAATGGTTACAAAACCTTCCCTGAGACCCGCGGCTAGACTGGGGCCACTACTTCCGGGGACCCCCAGACTGGTTTCTGGCCGCACACTCCATCCCTCCTCTTTTTAGCAGAAAGAAATGTTTCTCTTTAACAAGGGTGGGCAGTCCTCTGGGCTTGGTCTAGGAACCACAGACCTTCACACCCCTGGCTTCCTGGGCCCCTGAGCTCTGTCACCTACCAGTTGCGCAGTGGCCCTGAGTTGCCTGATCTGTCTGTGGAGTCGTTGACATTCTTTGTACTTCTCTAAGAAACAGGCTTTCCCGGCCTCTACCTTTGCCTTCAGGCGCTCCACCTCTTGTACTAACTGCTTCTCCACTGTTGTTTTCTTGTTCCTAGGCGCCTGAAGTATAAGACACACAGTCCCTCGTAGTTAGGGGCCCTTTGCGTATGTGAGGAAGAAAGAATTAAGCCCCTGGGTCTTGAAAAATATGCCACGAAAACCCAGGAAACCCCTACCTGCCACAAGGAGGTTCAAACCTTTGAAGGGCTATAGCTTATTTAAAACAGTGTGGCCACAGCAGAGGCCACAAGCTCCAATGTGCTGGCGGGGGGGCCGGGACAGTGACGTTGCTGAGAAGGAGCTGAAGGCCACCGGCCAGTGGAGGCTGGAGGCGTGGGGCAGAGGGAGCAGGAACCACCCAGCCCGGGTGTCGCTGCTGGGTGGGGATGCAGGCTCCGTGCTGCCAGAGCCTCCAAGTTTTCAAGAGGCTAGAAATACACTTTTTTTTTTTTAAATGGAAAATGTTTCCATTTTTAATTATTGGTAGCCAGTTCAAGTTTTGAAAAACACCCTCTAGGCCAACTAAGACATTTCTCTGGGCTAACCTTAACCTGTGAGCGGCAGCTTTTCTAACTTCCTTCTCCTCTTTATCATGCTAAAGTGTCTAGTAGCTTCCATATGGTTGGTACTCTGCTAGTTGATTGAATAATGGCTGAGTGAACGACACCGCATACACTGCAGAGACGATATGACTTAAAATCCCAACAGTTGGACATCCTCCAGACACCGGGGTTTCTCATACCCTTATAGCGATTCAGATAATGGGCTTCCTGGTAGCCGTCATCACCACGAGGCCTCTTTTCCAACAATCTATTCTAGGAATTTATCAGTCAGTTGGGCTTTCATTACTGTATTACTATAGCTCAGAATAATTTAAAATGATAATTGCTAATATTACATTAACTATAACAAAAATTTTGACGGCTGTAATATTTTCTAACCAAAGAGCTTGACTTTATAATCCTTCATGTGTCTGCCCCCATGATGAGAAGGGGGTAGGGGTGACTCTGGGTGATTCTTGACTCAAGGCTCTATTGACGAAAATCTGTCATGAAGCTCTTTAAATATCCCTCTGCCATTCATCACACCGTAGAAACGGCCACCTCTCCTAAATGTTTTGTAGATGACAAATTCTCTGTCCCTCTGGGACATCTTGTTAGATGTCCAACGGTAAACACTATTCTCCTCTGCCTTTTTTAGCCTTTCCGTCCCCTGGAAAGAGGCCCTGTCCCTTCCTGCGCGCAGGCTCCCTCCCACAAAGCCGTCCAAAGACAGACGTGCCGTTAACTCCCGTTGCTTCTTCACGGCCGTCATTTCTTCCTCCTTCATCTGCTCTACTGTCTGCTCCAGCTTCTTCTGGTGCTGCCCCTGCACAGAAACAGATGTCGGTACCACTGCTGGGCAAAAAAAGGCACACACGCACTGGGGGAGGGCCTGCTGAGCCCATGGGCAAGCAGCCGGCGGACAGAGAAGGAAGTCTCCCCTTACTACTTCCGAGAAGAGCCACGAGATCCCTCATCTCAGATGGCTTCCTCTGAGACCCTTCCCACAGCCGGCAACAGCCGTATATGACAGAGGACACAAAGAACTATGTATATATTTTCTCGCAAAGGCCCAAAAACGTTGGGTCCGTCCGTGACTCTACCTGTTGTGTCAAAGTGAGAAGGAGCTGGCTATTTTCCTTTTTCAGATGCTCCAGCTGTTCTGTCTTATCTTGGTCTCCCTGCACAAGCTTCTCCATTTCTTTCTCTTGAGTTGACAGCTGGGCCTAAAGCAAAAACAGTGAATATAGCCAATATGATATAAAAGAAAGAAAACTGAACAGGAACAGTGCTGTTTAATGTGCACTAACACACAGAAGTGTGCGCTCCTTGGCAACTCCCAACTGCCAAATATCCCTAGAATGCGCACTTTTCCGCTGTCCGTCACTCCCTGTGTCTAAGACTCAACTGAGGAAAAGTCAACAAACCACTCTTTAAGGCATAGCTTAGAAACCAAGAGTGATTCAGCTGTTATCTGCTTTACATTCTAGACTTTTTTTTTTCATTCTAGGCTTTTGAGAAAGACTTTGCTTGAAAAGATTTTGTAGCTAAAAGCAAAAAGTTTGAAAAGCACTGGTAGAGCTGACAGTCCTCCATCTTAAGAGTTCATGATAAATATAGACTGAATAAATTATTCAGTTCCTTGTGGACTGGGACTATAAAAGTTAACAGTGTGTGTGGGGAGGGTCAAGAATAGAAAACTCCGTGAACATTTAGTCTGACGCTTTGAAAGGTCCACTGGGGCACTCGCTACAGTGAAATGCATCTTTCTCTCTCCGGGCCACCACGGAGGAGTGATGGCCAGGGTAAGACAATACACTTTGGCAAAGATTTGGAATTACCTACCTGGAGCTGATCCACTCGGACTCCCATCTTCTCATTTTCTGAGGACATCTTTTGGTTTTGTTCTTTCAGTCTGTGGAGGTGAAGAGGACTAAGTGAAAAATACGCTGATTCTGGGTCAGATGCCCCAGGCCTTCAATGACTTAAGGCTGCCTTGACCCTAGGCTGTGCAATTAGTTTAAAATCCATTCTTGTTCACTCCTGTTTCAGCTTCCTGACCTCAAACTGCAGGTATTCGACACTTCACACTAATACTTGAATTCCCGTTACTTCGCCTTACCACTTGGATACTAATGCTCCAACCTAGAATCATACCTATCACTGCCAAAAGAGGAAGACTGTTTTCTAACGAGTTCTGCAGATCTAATCTCACCCTGCCCCGAGGTGTCTGTAACACAGCAGTTCCTCCCATCTGAGAATCACACTCACTGAAGCAGCTCTGTCTCCCAGTGGTCCTTCTGCGCCTTCACTTGCTGTTCCAATTTCTTATTGGTGCTCTTTAAAGTTTCTAGCTCCTCCTGCAGATTGAGACGTCAAAGGAACAGACCATTTCTAAGACAAGTTTTAGTATCTCAGCTAGCCGACAAATATTTACTGAGCGTTTACTACATGTCAGGCACTTATTATATGTCATGACACAACAGTGAATGAAATATCCAAGTAAAGGGGTTTCCAGATTAGAATGTTCTTAATCTGTTCTCTCCACGAAATGCATTCACCTTAATTTCTCTTCCACCAGAGCTTGTTTTTGTCCATTAACTCATTAAGCAAATATTTAATGAGTGCCTATGAGGCACTGTTCCTTCACTGCAGACACAGCAGCGAATGAAATAAAGTGGCTTTTCTCTTTGAAAGGTGCTGTCCCATAAATTCACGAACACCGCATATGTAATTCAAGTTTAGGAGCCACATTTAAAAAATTAAAAAGAAACAGATACACTTAATTTTACTAATGGTACATTTAACTCAATATATCTAAAATATTGCTTCAATATGTAAGTAAGAAGGAAATACTTTAATTTTTTTCATATTAAGTCTTCAAATGCGATATATCCTTTACACTTACAGCATATCACAAGACGCCATGTTGCCAGTGTTCAAGAGCCACGGGTGGCTAGTGGCCCCCGTACTGGGGCTACACATTTGGTTTTTCTTTCCCAACTTCATTCTGCACCAAAGCCAACCTTGTCCATCAATAACAACTCCCTGCTTTTAGCTCCAAGACTGACAAATTTATTTTTTAAAAAATAATTTTTAAAAAACTGTAGGAATCCATACATAAAATTTTCCCTCTTAATCATTTTTAAGCCTACAGTTCAGTGGCATTAAGTACATTCACATCGTTGTACAACCGGCACCACATCCACTCACAGAACTATTTTCATTTTGCACACAACCATGAAAACACTGACTCCCTGTTCCCCCCACCGGTGCCCCCACTCCCAGCAACCACTCCTCTACTCTCTGTCTCTAAGAAGTTGGCTACTCCAGGTACCTCATCAGTGGGATCACATGCTATTTGTTTCTCTGTGTCCAACCCATTTTACCCGGCTAATGTCCTCAATGTTCATCCATTCTGTAGCCTGTGTCAGAATTTCTTTCCTTTTTAAAGCTGAATAATAATCTACACGCTAAACCATGTCTATCCATCTATCTGTCACTGGACACTTGGGCTGCCTCCACCCTTTGGCTGTTGTGAAAGATGCTATTATGAACATGGGTGTACTAGTCTCTCTTTCAGAAAACAAGTACTATCAATCTCTCTTTTATAGAGAGGGAAACTGAAGTTCAGAGATGTTAAGAAATTTCCCCTGCTTCATCAAATAATAAGTGGGAGAACCAGTCTGTGTGACTCCAAAGATGGGGTTCTTAACCATTGTATGGTCCTGGCTCTAAAACACATGGGTTTTCCTGCCCATTTTTATTGTTTTTAATTTTTAATTCCTAAAAAACATGGGTTTTAACATCAAAAAAATCTGAGCTCAAATCCAAGCTCCTTTCAAAGTCATGAACTGTTGTGACATTGAGCAAGTCGTTAACCTAACCTCTCTGAGCTGCTAGGTGGTTGTAAGGATTAAGTGAAGCGATCTGCTTAATTACAGTGCCTCACTTACAGTGTACATAGTAGGTGCTGAATAAATACTGGCTTGTGTTATCATGACAACTAGTAGCTAGTTGGTAGGAGAGCTAACCCAAGAAGCCAGACCCTCTGATTCCTTGGCTAGAACCTGGCAGGTGAGCTGTAGGGCTCCTGGCCAGGACACTGGTTCCTGACCGACAGACTGAATTACACCTCTGCCACCTCTGTTTGTTATCTCACTGCCTGGAGTAGGCCAGATCTGTAGCCTGGACCTGTCACCCACACTTCTCTACCAGCCCAGGGCTGAGGACATCACAGGCGTTTGTGTGACAGCAATGTATAAAGAACAAGCTGTCTGGGAGTCAAGAGAAGTGGGTCCTAACCTAGTGTGGTCACTAAACTGACCGCTTCCTCTCTCCTCTGGGCCTCAGTTTGCTCACCTGTAGATCAGGGGCTCTACAGATGGTGACTGCCAAGGTTTGCATGTTCTGGAACTTCTAAAGTATGACCTCAGTGTAATTAGTTTATAGTCCTTAGAGAAGACTCTCCTCTTTAGCTCCTTGCATTATCAACTCTCATTTACTACCCACTGATTGGAAGGATGTTTCAAAAGAGAAGTAACAAAGAGTTTGGGTAACCTGAAACCTTGCTTTTATACTCGCTACTCTCTCAATGTCCACATTCTAGCTAATCAGAGCAAATAGATTACATTCTACATAAAGTAGGAAGAAGCAGTCAGACTGCCTGGGTTTGAATCCTGGCTCCATCACAGATTAGCTGTATGAGAGATTATGTACCTAAGCCTCAGGTTTACTCATCTGTAAAATCGGGGTAATAATAGTACCTATTCCAAAGTTTAAATAAAGTAATCCATATAAAACTTTTAACACTGTGCCTATTCAAAGATATTAGTATAAGAGAGTAAGATCACAAGCAAAACAGAAGGTGGTGCTGGATAAGAGACACCATCCAATTCTGACCTCTGTACTCCAGCTTCATGTTTTTCGTTTGTTTTCAGGTTCATGTTTAACTAGCAGCCATACCTCCTTCTTGTGGAGCTCAGCCTGCATGTCTGAGTTCTGCTTCTGGAGGCTGACACAGCTGTCCTTCAGCTCCTGGTTTTCTTTGCAAAGCTCCTTATTGTGCTGCTCAATTTCTTCCACCTCACCCTACGAAAGAGCATCTGTGAATTCATATTTGACCCTTTATAGCTTGATAAATATTCAAGTCCCTCTAGTGGAACATTCCCATAGGCTGGGATGCTGAGAGTCTGGTGGATTCCCACTCACACAGCGACATCTATGTACCCTGAATGGGATCACCTCCTCAGTATGTAGGGAAGGGGGTAATGTAGGTATGTCTGTATAACTGCAACATTGAGCCTGTCATTACCAAGAAAGAAAGACAAACAACATTAAGGCCATAAAGAGTTAAAAGGCAGAATGACAGAAGAATCTTGCATGTAGATTCTTCTTGCAAACACTTACTACTCTTTGTCTTTCCTAATGGACTTAGCTCCTAGAGGCCAAGACAGCAGGTGATAAAATCGATTCACTGCCTAGCAGAGAGCTGGATGGAAAGAGGATGTCCTGTGAGATAACTGAGCGAATGAATCCAATGAGAGATGGGGGCGCCTGGGTGGCTCAGTCGGTTAAGATCTGCCTTCTGCTCAGGTCAAGTTCCCAGGGTCCTGGGATCGAGCCCCACATCAGGCTCCCTGCTCAGCGGGAAGCCTGCTTCTCCCTCTCCCACTGCCCCTGCTTATGTGGCTCGCTCTCTGTCTAATGAATAAATAAAATCTTTAAAAAAATAAACGAACTGAGAGACACAAAGCATATTTGGTGTATCCCTCCTCAAAGGAGCTTATAAATTTACCATCGTGGTAAGATGTGTAGATGACCAGATGTGCAGATGCCCAAAATTAAGCAACTGGAAAAGTTAAGGGAAAACTGAATGCCAACTGAGTTACAGCAGCTTTAGAGAAAGGAGAAATCACTTATTGTTGTGATTCTTTTCAATGTTCCTAAGTCATTCCTGAGCAGGTTTGAATGGGTACTATATACATTTTTCCCAAGAGTATCTGTTAAGACATTCAATAAAGGCTTATTGATCCAAATTCCACCCTATCCTGAAATTACTACTCTTAATGGCAGGAAAGGATTGAGGTGAGATGTTCACAGACCTGAGTGGTAACCACCAGGATGTCCTCCTCATTTTCTGGACGGAACTGGAAAGGGATACTTGCTCCCCGGACCACACCATCCTGATCCACATAGCAGAACTGGTAATACTCATCATCCTTGGGCAGGTAATAAGCTGAAAACACAACATGATTTTTAATCCAAAATAAAGTCTATTAAGAAAACTAAAAATCTGGAAGTCTTTTATCTGCCCTAGAAATCTTAAGCTCAAGGGAATTAGTCTTAGCTGCTGTCTTCAAATACCTTTGATCTAGGATTTTTCTCACCTTTGAACTGGACTTCCTGCTGTTTGGCTGATTCGCTTTTTAGGTCAACGGGCAAAGTGACCCACATGAAGGTGTAATACTCACGGGTTGTCTTCCATCCCACCTGCAATGACAGAAGGCTCTCACTCAGCATCTGAAAGTGCTCAGGGGAAAACTCATGTGTGCTAGGTCTTCTTAAAATGCACTTACTATTTATTTGTTTATGTTGAAAATACAATAGAATGAGTCCCTTATGATATGTGGTAGGAGGTCTGATACGACTAGAAACTGGCACACACACAGTCCAGAATACCTGGCTCAGAAGGAAATGAAAACCGGCCCCTTGACACCCAGCACCAGAGTTCTAAAAATTCTATCACCACATCAGACAGAGAACGGTGAGTGGCTGGGGAAAACAGTGAAGACAGTTCTGGGGTTGTGAATCTGATCCCGCTACCTTCTCCCAACAGTGTTCTTAGAACTTCTTAATCAGAAAGCCCTTCTGGGGGCGCCTGGGTGGCTCAGTCGTTAAAGCGCTGCCTTCGGCTCAGGTCATGATCCCAGGGTCCTGGGATCGAGCCCCACATCGGGCTCCCTCCTCTGCGGGAAGCCCGCTTCTCCCTCTCCCACTCCCCCTGCTTGTGTTCCCTCTCTTGCTGTCTCTCTCTCTGTCAAATAAAACAAACAAACAAAACAAAAACAAATGTCTCAGGCATTTTTAATACCTTGTAAGAACTTTTGAATATTTGAGTAATAAATACCCAAAAGAATACACTTGTTTTAAATTGTCATTATCAACTTTTCACTTCTGAGTTCATAGGTATAATTTATGAATTTATGAATTAACAGATATTTTCATTTAGATGATAATGTGAAAATTACATTCAGCTGAACCTTAGCACAGCATACCTAAAAATATATACATATATTTATGATTTACTTATATGTA